>NC_058419.1:70301377-70309370 GCF_002201575.2 Neomonachus schauinslandi | reverse complement strand
TTTGACAGAGAGAGACACAGCGAGAGAGGGAACACAAGCAGGGGGAGGAGGAGAGGGAGAAGCAGGCTTCCAGCAGAGCAGGGAACCTGACGTAGGGCTCGATCCCAGGACCCTGGGATCATGACCTGAACTAAAGGCAGACGCTTAACGACTGAGCCACCCAGGCGCCCCTCTTTTCTTTTTTTAAATAAAGAGTTTATTTGTTTATTTGAGAGAGAGAGACAGACAGAGACAGCGACACAGAGCATGAGTGGTGAGGAGAGGGAGAAGCAGGCTCCCCACCAAGCAAGAAGCCCGACGCGGGGCTCGATCCCAGGACCTCGGGATCATGATCCGATCCAAAGGCAGCACTTAACTAAGCCACCCAAGTGCCCCCAAAATGTTTTCTTTTTAAGGCTGAATAATATTAAAAAATCCATTCATCTGTTAATGGACATTTGAGTTCCACCTCTTAACTATTGTGAATAATGCTGCAATACACATGGGTGTGGCAATTACCTGTTCAAGAACCTGCTTTCAGAAATTGAAGAGGACACAAGGAAATGGGAAAAATTCCATGCTCATGGATTAGAAGAACAAACATTAACAGTGTTTATATTACCTAAAGTAATCTACACATTTAATGCAATCCCTATCAAAATACCACCAGCATTTTTCACAGAGCTAGAACAAATAATCCTAAAAGTTGTATGGAACAACAAAAAACCCTGAATAGCCAAAGCAATCCTGAAAAAGAAAAGCAAAGCTGGAGGCATCAAAATTCCAGACATCAAGCTATAAAACAAGGCTGTGATCATCAAGACAGTATGGTACTGGCACAAAAACAGACACACAGATCAATGGAACAGAACGGAAAACCCAGAAATGGAGCCCAACTATATGGTCAACTAATCCTCAGCAAAGCAGGAAAGAATTATCTCCAATGGAAAAAAGACAGTCTGTTCAACAAATGGTGCTGCGAAAACTGGAGAGTAACATGTAGAAGAGTGAAACCGGACCACTTTCTTACACCATACACAAAAATAAATTCAAAATAGATGAAAGACCTAAACGTGAGACAGGAAACCATCAAAATCCTAGAGGAGAACACAGGCAGCAACCTCTTTTATATCGGCCATAGCAACTTCTTACTAGACACATCTCCAGAGGCAAGAGAAATGAAAGCCAAAATGAACTATTGAGACTTTGTCAAGATAAAAAGCTTCTGCACAGCAAAGCAAAGGAAACAATCAATAAAACTAAAAAACAACCTACAGAAAGGGAGAAGGTATTTGCAAATGACCTATCTGATAAAGGATTAGTATCCAAAAATCTATAAAGAACTTAACCAAACTTGGGGTGCCTGAGTGGTGCAGTCGGTTAAGTGTCCAACTCTTTATTTCAGCTTAGGTCATGATCTCAGGGTCCTGGGATCGAGCCCCGTGTGGGCTCCGTGCTCAGTGGGGAGTCTGCTTGAGATTCACTCTCTTCCTCTCCCTCTGCACCTCCCCACTGCACTCTCTCCCTCTCTCTCTCTGAAATATTAAATTAATAAAAATAATTAATTAATCTTTTAAAAAAAGAAACAAAACAAATGAACATAGGGGAAGGGAAAACAAAAAGGGAGGAAGCCAAACTATAAGAGACTCTTAACTATAGAGAAGAAACTGAGGGTTGCTAGTGGGTGGGTGAGGGGCTAAATGGGTGATGGGTATTAAGGAGGGCACTTATTATGATGAGCACTGGGTGTTATATGTACATGATGAATCACTAAGTTCTATTCCTGAAGCCAATATTACACTATATGTTAACCAACTAGAATTTAAATAAAAACTTCTTGGGCGCCTGGGTGGCTCAGTTGGTTAAGCGACTGCCTTCGGCTCAGGTCATGATCCTGGAGTCCCTGGATCGAGTCCCGCATCGGGCTCCCTGCTCGGCAGGGAGTCTGCTTCTCCCTCTCCCACTCCCCGTTTGTGTTCCCTCTCTCGCTGTGTCTTTCTCTGTCAAATAAATAAATAAAATCTTTAAAAAAAAAAAACTGCTTAAAAACTTTTTAAAAACTGGAAATTAACAAGCATTAGTGAGGATGGATGTAAAAAAATTGGAACTCTTGTACAAGAGTTAGATGGGACTGTAAAATGGTACAGCCAATGTGGAAAACAGACGCTTCATCAAAAAGTTTAACATAGGGATGCCTGGGCGGCTCAGTCGACTAAGCGTCTGCTTTTGGCTCAGGTAATGATCCCAGGGTCCTAGGATCGAGTCCTGCACTGGGATCCTTGCTCAGTGGGGAGCCTGCTTCTCCCTCTGCCTGCTGTCCCCCCTGCTTGTGCTCACTCTCTCTCTGGTAAATAAATAAATAAAATCTTTTTTTAAAAAAAAGTTGAACACAGAGGGGCGCCTAGATGGCACAGTCCGTTAAGCATCTGACTCTTGGTTTCAGCTCAGGTCATAACCTCAGGGTCATGAGATCAAGCCTCACATCGGGCTCCACGCTCAGCATGGAGTCTTCTTAAGACTCTCTCTCCCTCCCTCCCACTCCCCTGTGAGCTTCTGTCTCTCTCTCTCTCTCAAAATAAATTTTAAAGATCTTTTTTTAAAAAGTTGAACACAGAATTACCATATGACAGCAATTCCAGTCCTAGATATATATCCAAAAGAATTGAAAACAGGTGTTTAAATACTTGTACTCAAATGTTTAGAACAACACTATTTATAGTAGTCTAAAAGTGGAAACAACCCCAAAGGTCCATCAACCAATGAATGGATAAAGAAATTGTGGTATATCAATATAGTGGAATGCATTCAGCCACAAAAATGTAAGTCCACAGATACAGACAAGTAGACTGGTGCTGCCAGTATCCAGGGAGAGGGGGCAGTAGGGAGTGACTGCTTAATGGTTACAGGGTGATGAAAATGTTTTGGAACTAAATAGAAGTAATGGCTGCATAATATTTTGAATGTACTAAACGAACTTGTTCACTTTAAAATGGTTAATTTTATACCATGTGAATTTCACTTCAAAAAAAAAAGTTTTTTAAAAAGTTTAAAAAATCGACAAACCTTAAGAGACTCTTAATCATAGGAAACAAACTGAGGGTTGCTGGAGGGGAAGGGGATAGGGTAACTGGGTGATGGGCATTAAGGAGGGCACATTATGTAATGAGCACTGGGTGTGATATAAGACTGATGAATCACTGACCTCTACCTCTGAAACCAACAACACATTATATGTTAATTAATTGAATTTAAATTTTAAAAAATAAAATAAGAAAAAATAACACCCAATAAAAATTTTTTTTAAGTTTAAAAAAATCACACATGCATGAATGTTTATAGCGTCATTATTCATAATAGCTGAGGCTATAACCCAAATGTCCATCAGCAGATGAATGGATAAAGAAAATGTGGTTTACACATGCCATGGAATATTGTAATAGGTAACTCCATAGCGAAAGAAAACAGATTAATGGTTTCCAAGGGGCTGGGAAGAAGGGGTAATAAGGAGCAACTACTTAATGGTGTGGGGTTTCCTTTGAGGATGATGACAATGTTTTGGAACTAGAGAGAGGTGATGGCTACACAGCACTGTGAATATACTAAGTGACACTGAACTGTAAACTTTAAAATGGTTAATTTTATGTTATAGGAATCTTACTTTAATAAAAATAAATATATTGGAGAAAACAACTAAAAAGAATGCATCATGTTTCTTAATAGTAACATCAGAAACTAGAAGACAATGTAATGGAATCTTTAAAATGATTTCTAACCCATAATTCCACATCCAGTCAAACTATAAATTAAGTGTGATGGTAGAATAAAATGTTTACACATGCAAAGTCTTTAAATAATTTTATATCCCAGGGGCGTCTGGGTGGTGCAATCAGTTAAGCATCCAACTCTTGGTTTTGGCTCAGGTCATGATCTCAGGGTCCTGAGATTGAGCCCCACGTCGGGCTCAGCACTCAGCACAGAGTCTACTTGGGATTCTCTCTCCCTCTCCCTCTGCCCCTCCTGCTCATGCTCTCGTTCTGTCTCTCTACAATAAATAAATAAATCTTTAAATAAATAAATTTTTAGTGGTTGGCTCCATAGCTCAGGGGTTAGAGCACTGGTCTTGTAAATAAATTTTTAAATAAATAAATAAATCTATATCCCAAGCAACTATTCTTAGGAAGATACTGCAGGATATGCCCCACAAAAATGACAGAGTAAAACCACAAAAAGACACAGAAATCAAGAAATAGGGATCCAAACTAAGAGAGAGCTGAAGGGAATTCCCAAGTCACTGGAGGAAGAATATCTCAAACAACACCTGTGTAACATGCTTAGAGAGCAACCTGCCCAGATTATAGCAGATCAGAAACTATAGAAGAGATTTCCTTGAGCAAATGAAACTGATAAAATAACTAAAATATTTTAACATATTGAAAAGTCTACATAATTAGGGGAGAAACAATATTGGGGAAGAGACCATAATAAGTACATATAATACTAACCGATCAGGAAAACCAATACAACTATTAACTCCAGGGAAAACAAAATGTTATGCAGGAAAGAAAAAAATAATCATAGTACCCTATATGGTTCAACTACAAATAGCATTTACATAAACATAGCAGTGTAAACACTGAATATTAATCTAATCAAAATTATGGCATAACTATATAGAGATGATGGAGTGAGAGTGGAAATAGGCATATGAGTGGTGGGGGAAGGGAAGGCCAAAAAGGATTTAAATTCATGTTCTAAAATGGGAAGTCAACAGATGATACCTAAATCAAAAAAAAACAAGAAGTAGTAAAAAAAAAAAAAATCAAGAAGTAGTAGTAGTAAAAGAACACTACTCAGAGATGGGAAGGTAAATACCAAAAGAACCAACTAAAATAACTGAAAGTAACAGTTCTGCAAGATTAAAAAATGGGGTGGGAGGGACTGATGATTTGATTTGATTTTTGGGGGGGGACTGATGATTTTATAACAAGAACTGTAGAACTATTTTTCTCATTAAACCATTATCATATATACAGTGATAAAAAATAAAAGTTACATATAAAAAGTCAGAATAAAAAGTAAACCATACACATTTAAAAATAACCATGATTGAGGTGCCTGGGTGGCACAGTCGGTTGAGCGTCTGACTGTTGGTTTCAGCTCTGGTCGTGGTCTCTGGGTTGTGGGATCGAGCCCCATGCAGCATGGGGCTATGCACTAAGCAAAGAGTCTGCTTCAGACTCTTTTCTGCCTCTCCCCTGCGCTGTCTCTCTCTCCCTCTCTCTAAAATGAGTAAATAAATCTTTAAAAAAATAACAATAACAGCCTGAACTAAAAATAAATACTGATGTTTGTTAAAAGGATTAGTGTCCTAATGGATATATAAAGAGCCTTACCTCAGCCAGGCTTTCCATATGCTGTAGGTATTTATTTAAAAAGTATAAAATTCAGTTAAAATTTAGTGGAACATGCCATTACAAAGATTCCAATGAGTCATTTTTAAGGCTCAAATGATTTTGAGTTTGGAATGAAAGTTGATACCCTTAAGAGATTTATGCTCTCCCAGATACACAAAGCAGTGGGTGTAAAAGGTCAGAGAAAGCAATTATATCCTAACTAACCCATAACAGGCAGAAAACTGAATTTTACTTCCAGAGGCATAATTCATTTGTGTGCCATGAGATTAGATTTTTACTACAGAGAGATATGTACAAATTCTTAAATATGTAAAATCATGTTTAAATAGACAAAAGAGAATAAAATCATGGTAATAAGTCTAGGCAGCCTACACTTCATTTAGAAACTTTGCGCCCCTAACAAAGCAGCAATGAAATCTAACTGAATCTTGAACTAATTACTGCAAAGGATTTTAGAGACCAACTGGCCATTTTCCTTGTGTAAATGAAAATCTTCACAATGAAATAAAAATTCTATACTAAAAATAAATTCTAGAGCAATCTAAAAATAGAAATAAACGATACAAGCTGAACACATGAATCAACTAATGAAAATAAAATTCCAATTAAAATTTCAAACTTTGAGGAGAAACAGGTAAAAGAATTAAGTAAGCAATCTGCTAAAAGAAAGCTATAAAAAATATACATACACACACACTCTGGGCTATGGCCCAGGGCTTCTCTAAATCAAGCACTAGGAATTTTTATATCGAAGGACCATTTGAGACCATGTTGTCATACACTCGTTTTACAGTTGTGGACACTGATTTTCAGAGCAATAAATATCTCACCACTAGCCACACCCATTAAGTAGCTCTTTCCTACAATGCTGTACACATAGATCACAAACCTTGTTTTGAGTAATTACAAGAGTCTCAAATATCAAAAAGACAGTCTCTATGTTCTACTTACCAAGGTAGCTAAATATATGCAAAATTTTTTTTTTAAGATTTTATTTATTTATTTGAGAGAGAGAATGAGAAAGAGAGAGAGCCCACATAAGAGGGGGGAGGGTCAGAAGGAGAAGCAGACTCTCCGCTGAGCAGGAAGCCCGATGCGGGACTCGATCCTGAGACTCCAGGATCATGACCTGAGCCGAAGGCAGTCGCTTAACCAACTGAGCCACCCAGGCGCCCGCAAAATTTTTTTACATAAATGCTCAAATTGGAAGAATTTTCTAACTCTCACTAAACAAAGTTCAATTAAACAAAATACCACTATGTCCCAATTATTCCCATTAATTGATTTTTCACTATGCACCTATAAAAAAGTTGGACACTAAACTAGTTATTTCCAACCATTTCTTTATTTGATTTCACAACACCTCCATCAAGCCCCTGGAACTGTTGTGTGACATACATTTACTTTAAAATAGAAGCTAATTAAGTTTCGGGATGCCTGAGTGGCTCAGTCGGTTAAGCATCTGCCTTCGGCTCAGGTCATGATCCCAGAGTCCTGGGATCGAGTCCCGCATCTGGCTCCTTGCTCAGCGAGGAGCCTGCTTCTCCCTCTGTCTGCCACTCCCGCTGCTTGTGCTTTCTCTCCCTCTCTCTAATAAATAAATAAAATCTTAAAAAAAAAAAAAAAAAAGCTAATTAAGTTTAAATTTTTTTAGAGTTTGGTTTTTTTTTTTTTTTTTTTTTTTTTAGAGCTTCATAAAATCCTCTTCCAAGGGCTAGGGACATCCTGATGTCAAGTCAGCTATTCTTGGTACCCAGTTTTTGTGCGCTTTCTCTTCTCTGTAACAATAGCCACTCGAATTACAGGATTTTCGGAATTTATTTTTATAGTTCTATAATTTTCCAGAGGGAGAAAGACTCTGGGACTGAGTGGTTTCCCTGATAAGATTCCATGCAATCAGCTAGTACAAGAATGTATTGTTCATCCACCCATCAGACAAGTATGGAGACTCAGAGCCTAAGAAGGGTAAGAAAGCCTCTATGGGGAGTAATGGCCAGGCATAGGGTGTTGGAGCAGGTGAAGGGGAGTGAGCATCCATGCACGGAGGCCCAGAAGGAAGAGCTAGAGCATGAGCAGGTAGAGGAGGGCATCCTCAGAGTGGAGAGGGTGGCAGAGGAGATGGGAAATTGGTTACATACAGGGGATACTAATTAAATAAGCAAATATATTAAAGATAATAGAAGCTAGGTTTCTCATTACTGGAGAAGAAAATTAGAAATATGGAAAGGGAGGGCACCTGGGTGGCTCAGTTGGTTAAGCGACTGCCTTCGGCTCAGATCATGATCCTGGAGTCCCAGGATCGAGTCCCACATCAGGCTCCCTGCTCGGCAGGGAGTCTGCTTCTCCCTCTGACCCTTGCCCCTTTCATGCTCTCTCTCTCTCTCATTCTCTCTCTCAAATAAATAAAATCTTAAAAAAAAAAAAAAAGAAATATGGAAAGGGAGAACATTAGGATGAACACTTGAATTTATCATGGCTTTCAGTAGATTAAATAGATAGATAGATAGGGGCGCCTGGGTGGCTCAGATGGTTAAGCGTCTGCCTTCGGCTCATGTCATGATCCCGGGGTCCTGGGATTGAGCCCCACATCAGGCTCCTGG
>NC_058419.1:70247747-70301367 GCF_002201575.2 Neomonachus schauinslandi | reverse complement strand
GTCATGATCCCGGGGTCCTGGGATTGAGCCCCACATCAGGCTCCTGGCTCGGCGGGGAGCCTGCTTCTCCCTCTCCCTGCTCATGCTCTCTCTCTCTCTGTATCTCTGTCTCAAATGAATAAATAAAAATCTTTAAAAAAGGGGCACCTGGGTGGCTCAGTCGTTAAGCGTCTGCCTTCGGCTCAGGTCATGATCCCAGGGTCCTGGGATCGAGCCCCGCATCGGGCTCCCTGCTCTGCGGGAAGCCTGCTTCTCCCTCTCCCACTCCCCCTGCTTGTGTTCCTGCTCTCGCTATGTCTCTCTCTGTCAAATAAATAAATAAAATCTTTAAAAAAAAAAATCTTTAAAAAAAAATAGATAAATAGCTATACTGAGATGCTACATATAAACATGGATGGAAATGTGTGTGTACATATATATGTATATAGATACATATATATATAACATATATATGTTATATATAAATATGTATCTATATATACAAATGTGTGAAGAAATACACACACACACATTCTGTTCACTGAGACAGTATGACAGCAGTGACACCCCCAAAAGCAATAAGCACAGGTACTGTCCAGATCTTGGTTTCTAAATAACATTTTCCATCAAAAGCAACTGAGAGAAATAGCTAATTCCATGGCTTAAGTGAAGAGTACAGGATGAGCCTGCAACATTTTATAGGGACAGAAAGGAAAGAAGTACTCACAGGTGATGGCAATATGTCAAAAAAGGCAAAGAAGTCAATTTATAGGGGCTTCTAATGGCAAAATCTGGGAAAAGGTGAACATCAAAATAAACTGAGTTTAGCTCTGGATAAGATAGAATAAGTACATGCCACCCTTTCTCTCCCACTTAATGTAACTATAAAACCTGGACCAACTGCGTGAAACTATTTGAGGTCTCTGAAAAGAAAACAGAAGACAGATTGGGGAAGAATACCAGAATTCAAAGTAACACCAAGATGTGGGTGAGTTTACCATTCTTTTCCCCTGGTACACCACGGCCTAAATGAATGCAGCCAGAAACTAAGCATAAGTACCATGGTGCACACTGAGAAAGTATCTCTTTTTTTTTTTTTAATTTTTTTTTTTTTTTTAAGATTTTATTTATTTGCGAGAGAGAGAATGAGAGACAGAGAGCATGAGAGGGAGGAGGGTCAGAGGGAGACGCAGACTCCCCGCTGAGCAGGGAGCCTGATGTGGGACTCGATCCTGGGACTCCGGGATCATGACCTGAGCCGAAGGCAGTCGCTTAACCAACTGAGCCACCCAGGCGCCCCGAGAAAGTATCTCTAGTTCTGGTTTCAGTTACTCAGACAGTGCAGAAATCCTGTTTTGGTTTTTATTTTCTCCTTCCTCCATTCTCTTGTATTATGCTAAGTGAAATAAGTCAGATGGAGAAAGACAAAGGAGATCAATTGTATGGTGATGGATGGTATAACTAGACTTGTGGTAGTCACTTTGTACTATATACAGATGTCAAAGTGTAAGGCTGTATACCTGAAATTTATATAAATACATACATAAAATTTTGGTAAATGTTAACAAACAGCTAGTATATGATGCAGCCTTTTCATTCCTAGAACACCCAGGAGAAATAAAAACACATATCCACAAAAAAATTTATACATGAATGTTTAAAGCAGTTCCGTTTATATTAGATTAAAAAAACACAGCTAAAAACTAGAAATAATCTGAATATCTCATCTACAGGGGAATAAACAAATTGTGATCTATCCATATAATGGAATTTTACTCTTCAATAAAAACAAACTACTAGGGAGACAGTCTTTCATATACTAGTCTGCTCTCTTCCCAGTGTTGGCCTCACTGAAATAAATTCCCTTCTTGTTTCACCACCAAACAAATAAACAAAAACTACTAACATGAACAAACACATGGATGAATCTCAAAATCACTATACTAAGTAAAAGAAGACAAATCATGATTCCATTTATATAAAAATACAAAAGACTGCAAACTATAAAGACAGAAAACCAATCGGTGGTTGCCTGGGTAAAAAGGTGGGAGGGGGGGAGGAGGAACGGGAGACAAAAGAAAACTTTTGGGGGTTATAGAAAGGTTCATAATCTTGATTGTGATGATGGTTTCATGTGTGTATACATATGCCAAAACTCATCAAACTATAAAATTTAAATGTATATGATTTACCATATCTCAATAAAGCTGTTTTGAAAATGCCAATTTCATGAAAGATGAAGGCAGATTAAAAGATACAAAAGAAATGGAACAACCAAATGCAAGCATAATCCTGAACTGGATCCTGGACTGGTTGGGGACGGGGGAGAACAAATGCTATAAAGTACACTATTTGGACAGTTAACAAAATTAGAATATGAGTTATAGATTAAAGTACTTATGAATGTTACATTTATTGAATTTGATCATTGTTCTGTGTTTATAAAGGAGAGAATATTCTATTCTTAAGCAATATATACTGGGGTCGCCTGGCTGGCTCAGTTGGTAGATTATGTAACATGGCCCCATGTTGGGGACAGAGTTTACTTAAAAAAAAAAAAGAAATATACACTGCAGTATTAAGCAGTAAAGGTACACGATGTATGCAGTCTTCTCTCAAAAAAGAAAATAACAATATATCAAAAATTATAGAAAAACACATGAAAATTTCAATTGATTTAAAAGAAGTATTTCACAAATTCCACAACCTCTCACAATGAAAACACTCAAACGAGGAACAGAAAGGAGCCTCCTCAACGTGATAAAAGCTGTGTAATGAAAAACCCACAGTTAACATCATACTCAATGGTCAAAGACCAATAGCTTTTCCTCTAAGATCAAGAACAAGACAAGGATGCCAGCTTTCATCACTCCTATTCAAAACAGTATTGGAAGTTCTAGTTAGAGCAATTAAAAAAGAAAAAAAAAAAGGCATCCCGATTAGACATGAAGAAGTAAAACTATCTCTATTCACAGATGACATGATCTTACACACAGAACATACTAAAGAATCTTAAAAAAAAAAAAAAAGCCTTTTTATGGGTATTAAGTGAATTCAGCAAAGTTGAAGGTTACAAAATCAACACACAAAAATCAGTTGTATTTCTATACACTGGAAATGAACAATCAATTAAAGAATTTTTTTAAAGATTTTATTTATTTATTTGACAGAGAGAGAGAGACAGCAAGAGAGGGAACACAAGCAGGGGGAGTGGGAGAGAGAGAAGCAGGCCTCCTGCTGAGCAGGGAGCCCAACGCGGGGCTCCATCCCAGGACCCTGGGATCATGACCTGAGCCGAAGGCAGACGCTTAACGACTGAGCCACCCAGGCGCCCCTCAATTAAGGAAATTAAGAAAATAATTCCATTTATATCATCATCAAAAAGAATAAAATATTTAGGAATAAATTTAACCAAAGAGGTACAGAACTGTACACTGAAAACTATAAAACATTACTGAAATAAACTAAGGAAGACTTAAATAAATGGAAAGACATCCCATGTTCATGGGTTGGTGTTAGAAGGTGTCCTCCAAACTGAGAAGCCACTTTGAGACTGAAAAATGAAGCAGGCAACTCCATACAGTTTACACAGTTTTATTTAGGGTAACTGATAAGGAGGATTGGGCAGATGATGATAAGGGCAGCTGCAGCTATTTTCCACAAAGTCTAGACCTTAGTCTACAGATTTTATTAAGCAAGGGGACACGAGGGAGGGCACTGTAGTGAGATCAAAGGGTATGTATGCACTTCAAAGGGTTTGCATGCACCTAACTGAGAACTAACATTTAATAGACCTCATGATTTTATGTGTGCATCAAGATGGGGAAGACTATACTATCTCTAACACACTCATGAGAGGCTAAAACAAGCCTCCCCACATTCCAGCTTTGGTGGGCATTTCTAAAGTGTGTATATTAATCTCCAAAGGGCCCAAAACATGTAGCCCCAGGAGAACTCATTGAACGGACACGAACAAGATGGAGAACCAAAGATGGGAGTATTGTCAGCACACCTACAATTGGAAAACTTAGTATCATAAGATGACAATGCTATCCAAATAGACCCATAGATTCAGTGTAATCCCTATCAAAATCCCAATCACCATTTTTGAAGAAATGGGAAAACCTATGCTAAAATTCATATTAAATCTCAAGGGACCCAGAAGACCCAAAACAATCTTGAAATAGAAGAACAGAGTTGGAGGTCTCACACTTCCCTACTTCAAATGTATAGCAGAACAAAACAATAATCAGAATAGTGCGGTACTGGCATACGAATAGACATGGAGACCAAGAGAACAAAACTAAGAGCACAGAAATAAAGTCTGAAATCTATGGTCAATTGGTTTTTGACAAGGGTGCGAAGACTATTCAATGGGGAAAGAATAATCTCGTCAAATGGTATTAGAATAAATGGATATCCACAAGCAAAATAGTGAACTTGGACCCTTACTTCACACAATACACAAAAATTAAAATGGATCAAAATCCTGAATTTAAGAGCTAAAGCTGTAAAACTCTCAAAGGAACACAAAAACCTTCATGACCTTGGATTTGGCAAGTTTCTTAAATGACACCAAAAGCATAGGCAACAAAAGAAAAAATAGATAAACTGGACTTAATCAAAATTAAAAACTTTTGTGCATCAAAGGACACTATCAAGAGTGTGAAAATACAACCCTCAGAATGGGCAAAAATATTTGCAAATCATATAAGGCTTTAATATCCAGACCATATAAAGAATTCTTAAAACTCAACAACCAGGGCGCCTGGGTGGCTCAGTTGGTTGAGCGACTGCCTTCGGCTCAGGTCATGATCCTGGAGTCCCGGGATCGAGTCCCGCATCGGGCTCCCTGCTCGGCAGGGAGCCTGCTTCTCCCTCTGACCCTTCCCCCTCTCGTGTGCTCTCTGTCTCTCTCATTCTCTCTGTCTCAAATAAATAAATAAAATCTTAAAAAAAAAAAAAAAAAAACTCAACAACCAAAAGATAACCCAATTTAAAACAGGCAAAGAGGGCACCTGGATGGCTCAGTTGGTTAAGTGACTACCTTCGGCTCAGGTCATGATCCCGGAGTCCCTGGATCGAGTCCCACATGGAGCTCCCTGCTCAGCGGGGAGTCTGCTTCTCCCTCTGACCCTCTCTCCTCTCATGCTCTCTCTCATTCTCTCTCTCTCAAATAAATAAATATTTTTTAAAAAATAAAAAAATAAAAAAAATAAAGATAGGCAAAGAAAAAAATAGGCAAAGGAATTTAATAGACATTTCTCTAAAGAAGATATACAAATGCCCAATAAGCACATGAAAAGGTTTTCAAAGGAAATGAAAATCAAAAGCATAATGAGAGACCACTGCACACCAACTAGGATGGCTATAATAATTTTTAAAACTGGAAAATAAGAGTTGGTGAGGATATGGAAAAACTGGAACCCTCATACATTGCTGGCAGGAATGTAAAATGGTGCAGCTGCTACGGAAAACAGTTTGGTGGTTCTTCAAAGAGTTAAACACAGAATTACCATATGACCCACCAATTCCAATACTAGATATTTATCCAAGAGAATTAAAAACAAGGGTTCAAGGGGCACCTGGGTGGCTCAGTTGGTTAAGCATTTGACTCTTGATTTTGGTTCAGGTCATGATCTCAGGGTCGTGAGATCGAGCCCCACGTTGCACTCAGCGCTCAGCAGGAGTCTGCTTCTCTCCCTTTCCCTCTGCCCCTTTCTATGCTCACGCTCTCTAAAATAAATAAATCTTTAAAAAAAACAAGGGTTCAAAAAAATAATAAAAACAGGGATTCAAACATATTTATGCATCAATGTTCATAGAAGCATTATTTGCAATAGCCAAAAGGTGGAAACAACCCAAGTATCCATCAATTGATGAGTGGATAAATAAAATGTGGTACATACATACAATGAAATATGATTCAATCATAGCAAGGAATACAATTCTGATACATGCTATGACATGGGTGGATCTTAAAAATATTAATGCTAAATGAAGTAAGCCAGACATAAAAGGATAAATATTATATGATTCCACTTATATGTAATATCTAGAACAGGAAAGTCCGTAGACAGAAAGTAGATTAGAGGATACCAGGAACTGTGGAGAAGAGGTAATAGGGAGTTATTGTGTAATGGGTACAGAGTTTCTATTTGGAGTGATGAAAAATTTTGGAAACTGATAGTGGTGATGGTCATACAACATTGTGAATGTACTTAATGCCAATGAATTATATGCTTAAAAATGGTTAAAATGACAAATTTTATGTTATATATATTTTCCCACAATAAAAATTTTTTTTTATAATTTTTTTTAAAGATTTCATTCATCCACCTGAGAGAGAATGAGACAGAGAGAGTGAGCATGAGAGGGGGGAGGGTCAGAGGGAGAAGCAGACTCCCTGCTGACCAGGAAGCCCGATGCAGGACTTGATCCCGGGACTCTAGGACCATGACCTGAGCCGAAGGCAGTTGCCCAACCAACTGAGCCACCCAGGCGCCCAATAAAAATTTTTTATAGTAGAATGTCAACTAATGAATATAGAAAGAAAGATGGAATTAGAAAAACAGCCAATTGTCTGGGCGCCTGGGTGGCTCAGCTAGTTAAGCAACTGCCTTCAGCTCAGGTGATGATCCCGGAGTCGCGGTATCGAGTCCCATATCGGGCTCCCTGCTCAGCGGGGAGTCTGCTTCTCGCTCTGACCCTCTCCCCTCTCATGCTCTCTCTCACTCTCTCTCAAATAAATACAGAAATAAATAAAGAAAAATAGCCAATTGTCAACCATCACAGTACTAATTTAGGCAAGAAATATCAATGGATGGTGAAAGTAGGATGAGAAATTGGACTTCATATAGTTTCAAAGTTTCACCCCACAAAATACTTATGAATAACACAGGGAAAAAATACATACGTTTATACTAGAGAAACCTGGAAGATACCATTTTAATCAAGAGATCAAAATTAGCACCATTAATAACAGATTAAATCAAATCCTGTCTGCCACCCAACAGGAAGCCATGAGGAGAATACAGAATCACTTCTGTGATTTTCTGGTCCCAGAGTCATAATTTTTTCTAAACATGAGGAAGCTCTGAACAAACTCAAATTAAGGGTGGGGGAATTAGGAAGATGTTGCTTAAGGGTAGCAACTTGCAGCTAGTAGATAAGTTCTGGAGATCTAATGCACAACATAGTAATTACAGTAAATAACACTGTATTATAAATTTCAAAATTACTAAGCGACTAGATCTTAATAGTTCTCAACACAAAAAAACAATGATTATGTGACATAATAAAGGTGTTCGCTAACACTACTATAGTAATATTGCAATATATAAATGTATAAAACCAACATGCTGTATACTTCAAACTTATACAATATGTCAATCATATCTTAAAAAAATTTTTTTAATTAAAAAAACTAAGTTGCATTCTACAAAATGACTGGTTAGTAATCTTTAAAACTACCGAAGTCACGAAAGTCAAGCAAGAGTGAGGAAGCGTCCCAGACTGAAAGAGACTAGGTACAATCCCAGATTGATTCCATTTTGTATAGAGGACAGTTTTGGGAAACTTGAATGAGGTCTCTGTGCAAACGATGAAAGGAATTCTTCATACTATTCTTGTAACGTTTTTTAAAAATATGAAATTGCCTTAAAATTTTTTTAACTTTTTAAAAATTTTATGGAGTTTTTTTTTAGTAATCTCTACACCAAACATGGGACTTGAACTCGCAACCTCAAGATCAAGAGTCACATGCTCCCCAGACTGAGTCTAGGGGTGCCTGGGTGGCTCAGATGGTTAGACGTCTGCCTTTGGCTCAGGTCATGATCTCAGGGTCCTGGGATCGAGCCCCACATCAGTCTCCCTGCTCAGTGGGGAGTCTGCTTCTCCCTCACCCCTCTGCTCCTGCTTTCTGTCTGTCTCTCAAATGAATAAATAAAATCTTTAAAAAAGAAAAAAAATTTTTTTAAATTAAAAAAAAATTTTATTTTAAGCCCAGAAGAGAGGGTACCCAGGTGGCTCAGTCAATTAAATGTCTGCCTTCAGCTCAGGGTCCTGGGATCGAGTCCCACATCAGGCTCCCTGCTCAGCGGGGAGTCTGCTTCTCCCTCTCACTCTCCCTCTACCCCTCCCCGCTGCTCGTGCTCTCTCTCTTTTTTTTTTAAGATTTTATTTATTTATTTGAGAAAGAGAGAGAATGAGAGACAGAGAGCACAAGAGGGAAGAGGGTCAGAGGGAGAAGCAGACGCCCTGCTGAGCAGGGAGCCTGATGTGGGACTCGATCCCGGGACTCCAGGATCATGACCCAAGCTGAAGGCAGTCGTTTAACCAACTGAGCCACCCAGGCGCCCTCTCTCTCTTTCTCTCAAATAAATAAAATCTTTTAAAAAAAATTTTAAAAATAAAATAAATACAAAAATAAAGCCTAGAAGAGTACCTAGCATATAATTATTAATGTATATTTACTAAATTAAGTTCTACATTATAACACAGAATTTTGGGGAAAGATAAGACCAAACTCACAACTAGGTATAATACATGAAGCCCTAGGAACATTCACCCTAACATCCAAATATATCTGTCAATTCCCTCTGTGATAGTAAAGAGTGAAGTAGACATAAGCAGTGAAACAAGAAAGAAATAATAGAAAAGGGAGATAAAGTTAAAAAATTAAAAATTATCAACCCTGGAATTTTGATGAGAACCAGACTGGGAAGTAGGATTTATTTATCCTATCAATTGTCTCACACCCCCACAACCCAATATAGAAAAATACAATGGCAGTGATATGATTAACTGCTAACAACCTTGGCAGCAGGGAAATAAACTCATTTTTTTTCCACTCTTTCATCACATAGCTTGAAACATGGAGGAAATATTACCAAAATGGTCTGACAATAAAAAGGAGGAAATATTATCAAAATGGTCTGACAATAAAAAGGAAAGCAAAGAAATTTTAAGAAATAACCTTTTGCATTTTTAAACACCCTTTCTAGTAAAGAACAAAGAAAATATTTCAAAGGTCAGCTAAATGAGTGGAACTGACCTCAAATATAATCTCTGAAGGGCTGCATGAAGTAGTCATGATTCTACCTAGAACCTGATATAGCATATTTTCAAACTCTTGGAGAATAAATGCAGAGATTTCACTCACCATTTTGGGGAACCTCATCAACATATCCTTACAGCGCAGCACACATGTAGATGCTCTTTGAAAATCCCCTTGAGCACATGCCTGAGAAAGTGAAAAAAATATCAATAATTGGTTAAAATGAAATAAGCTATTTGTCTATAAGCCAATTTCAACATATTTTTAACTCTCGTTAAAAAGTCTTGTTTTCTAATCTTTTTAGCAACACTAATTGGTCTAGCTAAACATAATAGCCAGCTCAAAATACAAAAAAATAAGAAGAATCTTGGGTAACACAAGAGTTGATAGTGATGGGAGTCATTTACTTTTTTCTGGAAATGGTAAAACTGGTGTATAATCTTGTGTTAGTACATTATGATATAATGCCACGTCTAATAGATGCTTCCCCAACTTGAATAGCTCTTGTATTTATCTCCACATTAGAGGGATTTTTAAATGTTAAATAGGAGTCTTTTGTCCTAAAACAGGCTCACAATAACCTCATAGTCTGAACTGCTGTGAATATCTGCTATGAAAGGCAGGTAAGCGCAATCCTATCTTGGAGCCAGAAGAGCTACTCTGCTATTTATTATATATAACCTTGAATCTTACACTCTCATGGTTTCAGTTTCCTCATCCATAAAATCAGGACAATATTATCTCTAAGATTCCTGTCAGCTCTATCATTCTGACTGAACAACGTCAAATGAATGAAAACATCATTCACACATTACAAAGGCACTTGTAGAAGAGGCTTCTTTCAGTCATTTAAAAATTTAGCTGACAAGCCATATTAAAAAAAAACATGGACGGCCGCCTGGGTGGCTCAGTCCTAAAGCGTCTGCCATGATCCCAGGGTCCTGGGATCGAGCCCTGGGTTGGACGCCCTGCTCAGCAGGGAGTCTGCTTCTCCCTCTCCCACTCCCCCTGCTTGTGTTCCCTCTCTCCCTGTGCCTCTCTGTCAAATAAATAAATAAAATATTTATAAATAAATAAATAATAAAAAACATGGACATATACAAGAAAATAATTTGATGAGGTACTTTGTAGGGGGAAAATCCCTATATTTTCTGTGTTCTTTTCTCTGTCTTATTTGACATCAAATACTCTTGTGCTTTGGGTAACAAAACAATTGAGCAGAGAGAAGAAAAGATGAAGAATATAAGAAGCCAGCTTCTCTTTAGTTTTCTCCTCTATCTACCTGCTGAATATTAAGCTTGACATCTTGCTGAGTAAAAACCCTCCTCTAAGGCTTAAATGCTAGATTGTGTTAAAGGGAAAAATAAATTGTAAACACAAGAGCCTCAATAAACCAAATCTCAATTATCTACAGAGTTTACAAAATACTATTCATGTCTATACAAATAGATGTTTGATGAATACTTGCTGACTGATTCATTATTCAAGGTGGAGGAAATCATCATAAAGGAGAAATGCTGAGTGACAAACCCCATATTGGAGAATGTTTTCTGTTCTTATAACATATAAAGCAATATAATGCTGTAAAAAATCCATAAAGTATCCATCATTAATCAGATTTTACCTCAGTGGAAATGAAATCTCTAATAATTCAAGCTAGTTTTGAAAATTTATTCATCTTATTGGGCCACAAATCAATATTTCAAACCCAAAAGATAGAGAATTCGGATACAAGAAGTCTTAAAGAAGAGGCAGCATGATGTAATGCTCTAGCAACCTTTGGTGAGCATCAGACTCACCAATGGAGCTCTTCAAAAATCACATGCCCTGGTCCCATCACTTGTAAATTCTGATTCATTACATCTGGGATGATGCCCAGCCTATACTGATGTAGTAAAAAGGATATGGGCTTTGGATTCCCAATTTTTCTGCTTTTTTTTTTTTAATCAAAATAACAGTTGACAGGGGTACCTGGGTGGCTCAGTCATTAAGCGTCTGCCTTCGGCTCAGGTCATGATCCCAGGGTCCTGGGATTGAGCCCCCCATCAGGCTCCCTGCTCAGCGGGAATCCTGCTTCTCCCTCTCCCACTCCCCCTGCTTGTGTTCCCTCTCTCACTGTCTCTCTCTGTCAAATAAATAAATAATATCTTTAAAAAATACATAGCTGACATACAAGGTTCTATTAGTTTCAGGTGTACCACACAGTTATTTGACAATTCTACTTCTTTGCTCAGTGAAGTTAGGCAAGTCATAGCCTCTATGAGCCTCAATGAGCCTCAATTTCCTTAACTGTAAAGTAAAGACAAGTAGTATCTACCACACAGGATTGAACTTAGGAGAATCAAATGAGATCACAGATGTGAAAGCATTTCATAAACTTTAAGACAGCGCCTGGTAGCTCAGTTGGTTAAGTGTCTGACTCTTGATTTCAGCTCAGGTCATGATCTCAGGGTCGTGAGATGGAGCCGTGTGGAGCCTGCTTAAGATTCTCTCTCTACCTCTCCCTCTGCCCCTCTCCCCTCCCCCTCTCTCTAAAAAAATTATACAGTATACAAAAATGAATAATTTTAGCAGTCAACGCTACCACCAGTGCCAAGAATTGTAATAAAAGAGGTTATTTGCTGTTATGTGGTACTCATTGTTAAAGAGAGGAAACCTCTTTGGCAAGGCACCTGGGAGGCTCAGTCGGTTAAGCATCTGCCTTCGGCTCAGGTCATGATCTCAGGGTCCTGGGATCGAGCCCCACATCGGGCTCCCTGCTCGGCGGGAAGCCTGCTTCTCCCTCTCCCACTCCCCCTGCTTGTGTTCCCTCTCTTGCTGTCTCTCTCTCTGTCAAATAAATAAAATCTTAAAAAAATAAAATATCTATCTTATGCCCCCTTTCCTTACCAGAAAAGTTCAGTCTTAATTTTCACAGCAGAGTTACTTGCTCATATTTTGTTTTATTGTAGAACATCATGCATATTTCTTTTAAAGCAATTACCCTGTTGTATTGCATCTGTTTACACATCTCTATCTACCACAAAATTTACCTTAAGCTCCTGTAAGGGAGGTACTACATACTAACGTTATAGATCTTTTTACCTCTATTGCACAGACCATTGACTTATATATACTGACATATATATGTATACCCCCCCCACACACACACACACGCAGCAGGCACTAGATAAATGCTTCTTTATCCCCCTATATATGTATTGATCAGATTCATTTCCATCTTCTGGTATATGACACCTCTTTATCCAACTCCTCCAATCTTCTTCTCCCTTGCTTTTTATATTCAACCTATGTTTATATATACTCTATTTTGAAAATAATCTTCCTTTGACCATCCTTCTCTGAGTAGCTACAACTCAATTTTTCTTCTCACTGTCAAACATCCTGACAGAATATGCAATATGAATATTCTCAAATTTTAGCATAAAACAATTATATGAAAGGCTTGCTAAAACACAGATTGTTGGGCTCTACCTCCAGAATTTGATTCATTGGGTCTAAGTGGTATCCAATAATTTGCATTTCTAACAGGTTCCCGGTGATACTTTTTTTTTTTTTTAAAGATTTTATTTATTTATTTGAGAGAGAGAGAATGAGAGACAGAGAGCACGAGAGGGAAGAGGGCAGAGGGGGAAGCAGACCCCCTGCTGAGCAGGGAGCCCGATGCGGGACTCGATGCCGGGACTCCAGGATCATGACCTGAGCCGAAGGCAGTCGCCCAACCAACTGAGCCACCCAGGCGCCCTTTTTTTAAAGATTTTATTTATTTGAGAGAGAGAGTGAGAGAGAGAGAGCACAAGAGCGGGGAGAGGGAGAAGCAGACTCCCAGCTGAGCAGGTAGCCCGATGCGGGACTCAATCCCGGGACTTCAGGATCATGACCCGAGCCGAAGGCAGTCGCCCAACCAACTGAGCCACCCAGGCGCCCTGGTGATACTTTTTTAAATGACCCTTTATTTTTTTAAGATGTATTTACTTGACAGAGAGAGAGTGCGTGTGCATGCGCATGACTGGGGGGAAGGGGCAGAGGGATATAATCCTCAAGCAGACTCCCAGCAGAGTGTAGAGCCCAATGCAGGGCTCGATCCCACAACCCATGAGATCACGACCTGAGCCAAAACCAGGAGTCAGACGCATAACCAACTGAGCCACCTAGGCATCCCCCCTAGGTGATATTGATGCTGTCAGTCACAGCTCCAGACCAATCCTATACCAATAGCTCTGATTTTTTTTTTCTTTTTTTTTTGGTCTCAGGAGCCCTAGAACTCTTAAAAATTCTTGAGGACTAAAAGAGATTTTATCTAGGTTATAGCTAGTTGTAATTTCTAATAAAGTTCAATAAAGAGCTATAAAGTTCATTCTGACAACTTTTGCCTGTATTCTCATTGCTTTTAATTGAACTTAAAGCTGAAATGTAAAAAATATTTATTATGCTAAGCAAAATAAGTCAGTCACAGAAAGGCAAATATCATATGATATCACTCGTATATGGAATTTAAGAAACAAAATAGGGGCACCTGGGTGGATCAGTCAGTTAAGCATCTACCTTCAGCTCAGGTCAGGATCCAAGCGTTCTGGGCTTGAGCCCCACGTCTGGCTCCTTGCTCCACAGGGAGCCTGTTTCTCCCTTTCCCTCTGCCTGCCGCTCCCCCTGCTTGTGCTCTCTCTCTCTCAAATAAATAAATAAAACTTTAAAAAAAAGAAAAAGAAACAAAACAGATGAACATAGGGGAATGGAAAAAAAAGGGAGGGAAACTGAGGGTTGATGGAGGGAGGTGGGTGGGGGATGGGCTAAATGGGAGATGGGTATTAAGGAGGGCACTTGTGATGAGCACTGGGTGTTATATGTAAGTGATGAATCACTAAGTTCTACACCTGAAATCAGTTTTACCATATACGGTAACTAGAATTTAAATAAGGGAGGAGTAGGAGACCTTAGTTTTGTTTGGTCCCTGGAATTCAGCTAGATAGCTATCAAATCATTCTCAACACCTGTGAACTCAACCGGAGATCTAAGAAGAAAAGATTTGCTGCAATTCTACAAATAGAAAAGCGACCACCTTCTGCAAGGTAGGAGGTGCAGCAAAGTGAATGCAAGGCGATAGGGGAAGCTAAACCTCAGGGGGAGGGAGCCTACCAGAGCCAGCTACTGGAAAGTGATACAGCAGCTATGAGGCCACCATGACCTTGATCCTGAAACCAAAGACCCCACCAAAAAGGAGAATTACGGAGTATATCCCTGATGAACATGGATGCAAAAATTCTCACCAAGATACTAGCCAACAGGATCCAACAGTACATGAAAAGTATTATTCACCACAACCAAGTGGGTTGTTTAATTTTATGAAGACCTTCCAAACTGCTCTCCACAGCAGTTTTACCACTTTACATTCCCACCAGCAGTTATGAGGGTTCTAACTTCTCCATATTCTCACCAATTTATTTTTTTTTTTAATTTTTTTTTTTTTAAAGATTTTATTTATTTGCGAGAGAGAGAATGAGAGACAGAGAGCATGAGAGGGAGGAGGGTCAGAGGGAGAAGCAGACTCCCTGCCGAGCAGGGAGCCCGATGTGGGACTCGATCCCGGGACTCCAGGATCATGACCTGAGCCGAAGGCAGTCGCTTAACCAACTGAGCCACCCAGGCGCCCACCAATTTCTTATTTTTGATTTTTGTTATTTTACATACCTGAGTGGGTGTGAAGTAGCATCTCATTGTGGTTTTGATTTCCATTTCCCTAATGACTAATAATGTTGAGCATCTTTTCATGTGCTTATTGGCCATGTGTTTATCTTCACTGGAGAAATGTCTATTCAAGTCTTCTGCCAATTTTAAATTTAGGTTATTTTTCTTTTCATTGTTAAATTCTAAGAGCTCTTTATATATTCTAGATGCTAGATAATTCTCAGATATATGACATGCAAATATTTCCTCCCATTCTGTGGGCTGTTTTTTCACTTTATTCATAGTATCTTCTGATGAACAAAAGTTTTAAATTTTGATGAAGTTCAATTTAGCAATTTCTTTCTTTGCTTGTGCTTGAGGTATCATATCTAAGAAATGACTAATCATCACAAAGATTTATACCTATGTTTTCTTCTAAGAGCTTTATACTTTCATCTCTTTTAGGTATTTGACCATAATGTAGGGGTTTATTTCTGGACTCTCAATTCTATTCACTTGATCTGTATGTCTGTCCTTATGCCAATACCACACTGTCTTGATACTTCAGTTTTGAAATTAAGAAGTGTGAGTCTCCCAGCTTTATTCTTTTACAAGATCTTTTTGTTATTTTTCAAGTTATTTTAGGTATCATGAATACATAAATTTTAGGATCAATTTATCAATTTCTACAAAAGACAACGCAGCTGGAATTTTGATAGGGACTGAATTACATTTGTAGATCAATTTTGGGGAATACTGTCATCTTAATATTAAGTCCTCCAATCCATGAATATAAGCTAACTTTCCATTTATTTTGATCTTCTTAATTTCCTTCAACAATATTTTACATTTTTCAGTATACAGTCTTATACTTCTTTAAATTTATTCCTGAATACAATTCCTAAATAAAATTATCCCTATTCTCAAATGACATGATCTTGTATATAGAATGTCCTCAGAAATACACACACACAGGGGCGCCTGGGTGGCTCAGTCGTTAAGCGTCTGCCTTCGGCTCAGGTCGTGATCCCAGGGTCCTGGGATCAAGCCCCGTATCGGGCTCCCTGCTCAACGGGAAGCCTGCTTCTCCCTCTCCCACTCCCCTTGCTTGTGTTCCCTCTCTTGCTGTGTCTCTCTCTATCAAATAAATAAAATCTTAAAAAAAAAAAAATACACACACACATACAAAAAAACCTATTATAATGAATAAACAAGTTCAGCCAGGTTGCAGGGTACAAAATACAAAAATCTACTGTATTTCTATCCACTAACCATGAGTAAACCAAAACTGAAATTAAGAAATTAATTCCATTTAAGGAGTACCTGGGTGGCGCAGTCGGTTGAGCGTTTGACTCTTGGTTTCAGCTGAGGTCATGACCTCAGGGTCGTGAGACTGAGCCCCACATGGGGCTCTGCGCTCAGTGGGGAGTCTGTCTGAAGATTCTCGCCCTCTACCCCTCCCCCCTACTTGTACACACATGCACGCACGCTCTCTCTCAAATAAATCAATCTTATAAAAAATGCATTCCATTTAGGGGCACCTGGGTGGCTCAGATGGTTAAGTGTCTGCCTTTGGCCCAGGTCATGATCTTAGGGTCCTCGGACTGAGCCCCACATTGGGTTCCCTGCTCAGCGGCGAGTCTGCTCCTCTCACTCTCCCTCTGTGCTCTCTCTCAAATAAATAAATAAAATCTTTAAAAATGAAAATAAAAAATTAATTCCATTTAAATTAACATCAAAAAATAAAATAATTAAGGGGCGCCTGGGTGACTTAGTCATTAATTAAGCGTCTGCCTTTGGCTCAGGTCATGATCCCGGGGTCCTGGGATCAAGCCCCACATCGGGCTCCCTGCTTAGCGGGAAGCCTGCTTTTCCCTCTCCCTCTCCCACTGCTTGTGTTCTCTCTCTCGCTGTGTCTCTCTCTGTCAAATAAACAAATAAAATCCTTAAAAAATAAAAATAAAAGAAAATAATTAGGAATAAGTTCAACAAAAGCACTGCAATACTGTACATTAAAAACTACAAAATATTGTTGAAAGAAATTAAAGACCTAAATAAAATGAAAAGTTCATGTTCACAGATCAGACTTAATATTCTTAAGATGGCAATGCCCCTTAAATTGAACTACAAATTCAAATGCATTTCCTATCAATATTCTAGCAGGCTTTTACAAAAACTGACATGCTAATTTTAAATCATATGGAAATGTAAGGGACCCAGAACAGGCAAAAACATTTTTTAAAAGAAGAGCAAAAGTTGCAAGGCTCACACTTCCCTATTTCAAAATTTACTACAAAGCTACAGTAATTGAATTTATGTAATGACACAGGACATAAAAATCAATGGAATAAAACAGAGTCTAGAAATAAATCCATAGATTTAGGGTAAAATGACTTTTTATAAGAGTACAAAGACAATTCAATGAAGAAAGAGTAGTCTTTTTAAAAAAAAAAATGATACTGGGGCACCTGGGTGTCTCTGTTGGTTAAGCATCCAACTCTTGATATCGGCTCAGGTTATGATCTCGGGGGTGTGAGATTAGGCTCCCCGCTGGGTGTGGAGCCTACTTTTTAAAAAGAAAATTAACTCAAAATCAATCAGAGATTTAAACATAAAAGGTAAAGCTATAGAACTTATAGGAGAAAGTATTTCAGATCTAGAGCTTGAAGAATTTTGAGACATGACACCAGAAGCACAATCCATTAAAAAAATCAATTAAACTTCATCAAAATTAAATACTTTTGCTCTGCAACCCTATTAAGAGGAAGAAAAGACAAATACATATTTGACAAAGGACTCAAATCTAGAATATATAATTCACAAAATTCAACAGTAAAAAAAAATCAACCCAATTAGCAAATGGATAAGAAGCACAAACTGACATTTCACTTAAGAGAATATACAGGGGCGCCTGGGTGGCTCAGTCGTTAGGCGTCTGCCTTCGGCTCGGGTCATGGTCCCAGGGTCCTGGGATCAAGCCCCGCATCGGGCTTCCTGCTCGGCGGGAAGCCTGCTTCTCCCTCTCCCACTCCCTCTGCTTGTGTTCCTGCTCTCGCTATCTCCCTCTCTGTCAAATAAATAAATAAAACCTTTTTAAAAAAAAAAAAAGAATATACAGATGGCAAATATAAGTACATGAAAAAATGTTCAACATCATTAGCCATTATGGAAGTACAAATTAAGACCAGGATGAAACATCACTAGACATCGAATAACTAAAATAAATTAGTCACAATACAAAAATGCTGGCAAGAATGCGGAAAATGGGAACTTCCATACATTGCTTGTAGGGATTAATGGCACAGCCACTCTAGGGAACAGTCTGGTTGTTTCTTAAAATACAAACTACTAAACATACACTAACGATTCAACCCAGTGATTGCACTCCTGGGCATTTATCCCACAGAAATGAAAATTTATGTCCACACAAAAACCTCTACACAAATGTTCATGCCAACTTTATTTGCAATAGCCAAAAACTGGAAACAACCCAAATTCCTTCCATAGTAAATGGCTAAACAAACTGGTAGATCCATACCGTACAATGCTACTTACAAATAAAGAACAAACAACTGATACACAAAACTCAGAAGGATGTCAAAGCAATCATGCTAAGCTCAAAAAGGCACTATCAAGGGTGCCTGGGTGGCTCAGATGGTTAAGCGTCTGCCTTTGGCTTAGGTCATGAGCCCAGGGTCCTGGAATTGAGTCCCGCATCAGGCTCCCTGCTCCTTGGGGAGCCTGCTTCTCCCTCTGCCTCTCTCTCTCTCTCTCCCCTTCTCTGTCTGTCTCTCATGAATAAATAAAATCTTAAAAAAAAAAAAAAGGCACTATCAAAAGGTTACATACTATATGATTCTATATATATAATATCCCCAAATGACAAAATTATAGAGGTGGAGAATATTAGTTGCCTGGAAGAGGGAATGGGGGAATGGGCATGCTATAACTACAAAGAAGAAGTACAAGCAATCTTTTTGGTGATGGAATTGTTCTATATCTTGATTGTGGTAGTAGTGGTTACATGAATCTACTCATGTGATAAACTGTATAGAACTACAGACACACATATGAGTTTATCATGTCAAACTGGTGAAATATGACTAAGGCCTATGGATTGTAATAATGTCAATTTTCTGGTTTTATAATGCACTACATTTACAGAAGATGTTACTGCTGAAGAAAATTGGGTGAAAGGTACTCCAGAACTCTCAAAATATTTGTGCAACTTCCTGTGAACCTATAATTATTTCAAAATTAAAAGTTTTTAAAAATCACATTAGTTAAGGGGCTCCTGGGTGGCACAGTTGGTTAAGCATCTGACTCAGTTTCAGCTCAGGGTTCTGCGCTCAGTACGGAGCCTGCTTAAGATTCTCTCTCCCTCTCCCTCTACCCCTCCACCCCTATGTACTCCCTCTCTCTCTAAAATAAAAATTTTTTTTAAAGATTTTATTTATTTGACACAGAGAGACACAGCGAGAGAGGGAACGCAAAAGCAGGGGGAGTGGGAGAGGGAGAAACAGGCTTCCCACCAAGCAGGGAGCCCGATGCGAGGCTCGATCCCAGGACCCTGGGATCATGACCTGAGCCGAAGGCAGACGCTTAACGACTGAGCCACCCAGGCGCCCCTAAAATATAAAATTTTTTAAAAAATCACATTAGTCAGGGGCGCCTGGGTGGCACAGTCGGTTAGGCGTCTGCCTTCAGCTCTGGTCATGATCCCAGAGTCCTGGGATCAGGCCCACACTGGGCTCCCTGCTCATCAGGGAGTCTGCTTCTCCCTCTGTCCCTCACCCCGCTCACGCTCTCTCTCACTCTCTGTCTCTCAAATAAATAAATAAATAAAATCTTTAAAATAAAATAAAATAAAATTTGAAAAAAAATAGAAATCACATTAGTTAATATCATCAATTTCATCAGAAAAGTTTAGGTGAAAGCTATCAAAGTCATGGTGGAGGTACAAATTTTCCAAAATTCTAACTTTTACTTAACAGCTTAAATTTTATCACTAGCAACAAATACTGTCAGTTTCTTTCCTTGAAGTCACATTCTCACTTCATTCATTTGGAAAATGTCTGTAAATACCCAAGTCTGAATGAACAAAGTTTATCTATCAGTCACTCTTTAAAACAGAAGTAGCTAATTCAGCTCACAAGTCAAAACAATCACATAAGGGCCTTTCCTCAAGACAACCATCATACTTCAATATGCAGTAGAAGTGTCCTGTGGGTATTTCCATTTGCATTACAAAAATATGGAAACTCAAGGGTCAAAATTTATTAAACTTAATCATTTTTATTGTTTCACCAGGGGCATTTTTAAGTAAAACTGGCATTCTTTTCACCGCAAGTGGGTAGTGATGAAGAATACAATGACTAGTAAAAGGTGTGCCACTGTCTTGATTCACGTTAAAGTGCCAGCAGTTTTCCCCACCATTGCTTCCACAGCACGGGTACAAACACCAACATAGCAAGGGGGCAAATAACATCTTAGAATTATCATGAAACTAGTTTTGGGGCACCTGGGTGGCTCAGTCGGTTAAGCGGCTGCCTTCGGCTCGGGTCATGATCCCAGGGTCCTGGGATCAAGCCCCATGTCGGGCTCCCTGCTCAGTGGGGAGTCTGCTTCTCCCTCCACCTCTGCCGCTCCCCCTGCTTGTGTGCTCTCCGTGTCAAATAAATGAGTAAAATCTTAAAAAAAAAAAAAAAAAAAAAGAAAATAGTTTTGCCCTCACAGATCCCTCCACCATACTAAATTCTTCCATTACCTCACTATCCACTCAGCCCTTAAACTCCTAACAGTCTGTCCTCCACTTTTACCTTTCTACTAAAATTACTTTCTATGGTCCCTATTGTCATCCTAAATGTCCAAGAGCCTTTTCTCCAACCTCGTTTTCCTTTAATTCTCTGAAGCACTGCACTACTGATCATCCCTTTTCCAATGAAATGTTCTCTTCCCATTCATGACTGTTCCAGTCCTCCTTCATTTCTGGTGTGTCATCTGTCCTTTTTGTTTGTTCTACATTTTACTACATCTTCCCCCACATGTAAATGTTTGGGGAATGACTTGGCTTTCTTACCATCCTCACTCTCTTGCCTCCGAGGACTGAGTGGTTCAGTGCTGAGCATAAATGCTTGCTTCCTTTGGATCTCCTGTATCTGTCCCCTTCCTTCCCATTCCTATTTTTACAATTATAGTTAAGACTCTCATCTTGGGGGCGCCTGGGTGGCTCAGTCGTTAAGCGTCTGCCTTCAGCTCAGGTCATGATCCCAGGGTCCTGGGATCGGGCCCCACATCGGGCTCCCTGCTCAGCGGAGAGCCTGCTTCTCCCTCTCCCACTCCCCCGCTTGTGTTCCTTCTCTCGCTGTGTCTCTGTCAAATAAATAAATAAAATCTTTAAAAAAAAAAAAAAAAAAAAAAAGACTCTCATCTTGGGACACCTGGGCGGCTCAGATGGTTAAGCGTCTGCCTTCGGCTCAGGTCATGATCTCAGTGTCCTGGGATCCAGCCCTGCATCAGCCTCCCTGCTCAGTGGGGAGCCTGCTTCTCCCTCTCCCACTGCCTGCTACTCCCCCTGCTTGTGCTCTCTCACTCTCTCTCTCAAACAAATAAAATCTTTAAAAAAAAAAAAAAAAGACTCTCATCATCTCATGCTCACACTATGCCTCCATTCTATTTACCATTCTAAAAATTTTTTGAGGGGCGCCTGGGTGGCTCAGTCATTAAGCGTCTGCCTTCGGCTCAGGTCATGATCCCAGGGGCCTGGGATCCAGCCCCGCATCGGGCTCCCTGCTCAGCGAGGAGTCTGCTTCTGCCTCTCCCTCTCTATCTCTCTCTTTCAAATAAATAAATAAAATCTTTAAAAAAAATAATAGGGATGCCTGGGTGACTCAGCCAGTTAAGCATCTGCCTTCAGCTCAAGTCATAATCCCAGGGTCCTGGGATTGAGCCCTGCATCGGGCTCCCAGCTCGGCGGGAAGCCTGCTTCTCCCTCTCCCACTCCCCCTGCTTGTGTTCCCTCTCTCGCTGTGTCTCTCTCTGTCACATAAATAAATAAAATCTTTAAAAAAATAAAAAATAAATTAAAAAAATAAAAATTTTTTGAGTATAGTTGACACACAATGTTTCAAGGTGTACAACAGTGATTCTATACATTATGCTATGCTCACAAGTGTAGCTACCATCTGTCACCATATAATGCTGTTACAATATCACAGACTATATTCCCAATACTGCGCCTTTTTTCCTAAGCACTACTGCAAGGCTACTCTTTGCTTGGTGCCATATTACCTCTTCCCAAAAACTTTCAACCACCCCACTGCCCTTAGGAAAATATCAAAAGTATTTTTTCAGAGAGGTATATTTGGGCCTCTCAATTTGGCCCAACTTACTTCTCTACACTTAGCCCTTACTATGTCCCTGAACAAATAGTTTCCTTCAAAGAAACTGGTCACTCGACATTCTTTAAACAAGACCTATCAATGTCTGCCTATATGATTTTGCTCATGCTCAAGCCTTTGCTCTGCCTAGAATATCCTGTGCTCTCTTTACTACTTTTCTAAATCTATTCCTGCCTCCAAAATCCAAATCATGTCCTAAATCCTGTGTGTGTCTTCCTCTACCAACCCAGTTCACAATAATCTCCGCCCCCTTTCCTACCTCTATATACCAGTTATCTCTCAACCTTTCATATCCTATATACTACTATTACTCTTTTTGGGGAAACAAAGGGGACACAGAGGGATAATAGGAGAGCAGATTCATTTATACAACATACATTTACATGTTATCTCTTATGTGCCAAGTACCATGATAGATGTTGACAATATAAAAGTTAACTTTTTGTTACTACTTTTTTAAAAGGATTTTATTTATTTGAGAGACCATGAGAGTGAGGTTGAGAGAACGAGTGGGCATACAGGCAGAAGGAGACGAAGACTTCCCACTGAGCAGGGAGCCCGACATGGGACTTGATCCCAGGACCCTGGGATCATGACCCGAGCCGAAGGCAGCCGCTTAACCGACTGAGCCACCCAGGCACCCTGTTACTACTTCTTTAACTAGTAGGGAGAGAGTGGGCCACGGCCCTCAGTATAATAGAGAAACTGGGCTTTCCACCTGCCTTGCATTTCCAAGATACTCTCCATCATAGTCTTTATGGATAAACTCATGTTTCCTACATCCATGTGGCCCTGTCAGCTTCTATAAGTGGTCTTACCCTAGTAAAGAGGGAAGGGAGCAGAAGCACAACATATGACCCCTGCATCTGCAGATGATATAGACAGCGAAAAGAGGCACTGCTAATACACAAGGAAAAGAAGACATTAGGAGAAACAACAAGATCTATAGTTACTTCTACAAGGCTAAAAGACTGCAGATAATCTGTGATACAAGGGCAAACAGAAGATTATCACCTTGTAGGTGAATGTAGAGATTGAGGAAAAGTAAATTCTTAACAACTGTTATCAACACCATGTGACTACCTTAGACAAAGCCTATGCCCTGCCCAATCTATGCCACTCATTTGGCACTTATATTTTCCTTTTCCCACTTTTAAAAAATACATTTGTAGGGGTGCCTGAGTGGCTCAGTTGGTTAAGCAACTGCCTTCGGCTCAGGTCATGATCCCGGAGTCCCTGGATCGAGCCCCGCATCGGGCTCCCTGCTCCGCGGGAAGCCTGCTTCTCCCTCTCCCACTCCCCCTGCTTGTGTTCCCTCTCTCGCTCTATCTTTCTCTGTCCAATAAATAAATAAAATCTTTAAAAAAAAAAAATACATTTGTAGCCTAACTTCCAAACTAGCTCATAATTTTATGGAGGAAAATGACCATACCTTACAAGTCTATTCCTATATAGCACTGAACACTGCATGTGGATAATTTATCTGCACCTCTTTTATGACACTTAATTCTTTCTATTTTGTATATGCATTATTTATCTCACCAACTAAACCAGAATCTCCTTGAAGATAGGATATATGATTATTTCTCTCCCTGACAAAGCCTAACATATTACTCTATTTGTACAAGATACTCATTTTCTGTTGAATAATTTAATAAATAATAAATTAATAAAGCAATTCTCTAATCAGTTTATGGGAAATGCCTACAGAAAGATAAGGTCTATATACATCTCTAAGAATATCTCAGGTACTCTACTGGGACAGAGAACTCACTAATAAACACCACTACTGACAGTGGTTCATAAAGATGTCTTCTGCCAAGTAGACATCAACAAAACCCACAGGCCCTAAAGGTGAGAATATCTTTGAAATGGAAAATCTACTTACAGCAAAAACAGTCTTCATTTCAAATTTTGAAGACATCATCACCAAAATCAAGAATTATATGGTTCTCATTATTGATCATAAATACTAAAAATTTCTGTGAGCTAAAGAAGATACCATTTAGACATCAACATCCATTACATTAAAGAATACCACAACATTTTCTAGAAACATGGAATCTTTGTATTAAGAAGAGACGAAAGGGTCATCTAACCTAATTTCCTATCTAATGAAGGAATCCTTTCTATAACATATATAATTCTTAGGATGTTCACACCTTTGCTTGCAGTCTTTCAATGACAACAGACTTACCATCTTGCAACAAAGCTATACTATACTATTACTGGATTATTATCACTGATAAAAGGACATTTTACATTGAGCCAAAAACTTTGAAACTATCTTTCTCAATGGTCTCAGTTCTATCCTGTGGACTTTAATTCTTCTTTGATATGATAATCCTTAAAATATTCAAAGAGAGCTATAATTCCTACTATCTTCTTTTTTTCCAGGCAGACATCTCTATATCCCTCAAATATTTTTCACATGATATATTTTCCACACTATTACCACACTATTACAATGATTTTAAAGTGTGATGCCTAGGTTGATCACAATATTCAAGATGTTAACTAGTTGAAAACATCTACCTCTGTCTTGGCACTATATATCTATTAATATAACCTAAGATTGTGCTAGCTTTTTTTGCAGCTACATCACATCACTGATTGAAACTTGAGCTTGTAGACAATTAAAACACATAGATCTTTTTCATATGAACTACCAGCAAGCCAAATGTACCTCTGTCATAATGTAGTGCACAGACAGTTGATCTCAAATTTATATTGGATTTTACAGGCTCAGAGACGTAAAGTAACAGCCCAAGGACATAGAGCAAATTGGTAGAAGAGTTAACAGGTAACACCAAGACCTACTGGACTTCATAACAAATTTTTAGTTGTTGCATTAATATAACCCACAAAAATATTAAGAGTAAAAGACAAAATTGCCGAAAGGGGGTTCTCTTTTATACAGTCAACCTAATTTGCAGGGAAGGAAGCATTAGGCAAAACATCAGAAAATCTTGGTTCTGGTTTCAGATCTTCAACTAACTTACTCTCAGAACTTCAGTTTCACCATTAAAAAAACAAAAAGTTAATCAAACCTAAATAAGTGGGAAGACATCCCATATTCATGAATCAGAACACTTAATACTTCAAGATAGCAATAGTATTCAAGGTCATCTATAGACTCAACACTATCCCTATCAAAATCCCAGCTGGCTTCGCTGCATAAATTGAGAAGCTTATCCTAAAATTCATATGAAAACACAAGAGACCCAAAATAATATTAAAAACAACAAAATTGGAAGACTCACACTTTCTCATTCAAAACTTGCTACATGGCTACTGTAATCAAGACAGTATGGTATGGCATAAAAACAGACATTCAGGGACGCCTGGGTGGCTCAGTCACTTAAGCGTCTGCCTTCGGCTCAGGTCATGATCCCAGGGTCCTGGGATCGAGTCCCGCATCGGGCTCCTTGTTTGGTGGAGAGCCTGCTTCTCCCTCTACCTGCTCTGCCTGCTGCTCCCCCTGCTTGTGCTCTCTCTCTCTGACAAAAAAATAAAATCTTTTTAAAAAATTAAAAAAAATAAAAACAGACGTGCAGATCAATAGAAAAGAATAAAAAGTCCAGAAATAAACCTTCACATTTATGATCAACTGATTTTTGACAAAGGGTGCCACCCACGATCAAGTCGGATTTATTCCTGGGCTGCAAAGGTGGTCCAATATTTGCAAATCAATCAACATGATACACCACATTAATAAAAGAAAGGATAAGAACCACATGATCCTCTCAATAGACCCAGAAAAAGCATCTGACAAAATACAGTATCCATTCTTGATAAACACCCTCAACAAAGTAGGCATGGGTAAAACATACCTCAACATCATAAAGGCCATATAAGAAACACCCACAGCTAATATCATCCTCAGTGGGGAAAAACTGAGAGCTTTTCCTCTACAGTCAGGAACAAGACAGGGATGTCCACTCTCACCATTACTATTTAACATAATACTAGAAGTCTCAGCCTCAGCAATCAGACAACAAAAAGAAATAAAAGGCATCCAAATCGGCAAGGAAGAAGTCAAACTGTCACTATTTGCAGAAGTCATGATACTCTATGCAGAAAACCCAAAAGAATCCATCAAAAAATTGCTAGAACTAATACCTAAATTCAGCAAAGTTGTAGGATATAAAATCAACATACAGAAATCTGTTGCATTCCTATACAACAAGAATGAAGCAGAAAAAGAAATCAAGGAATTAATACCATTTACAGTTACACAAAAACCATAAGATACTTAGGAATAAGCCTAACCAAAGATGTAAAAGATCTGTACTCTGAAAACTACAGAACACTTATGAAAGAAATTGAAGACGACACACAGAAATGGAAAGACATTCCATGGATTGGAAGAACGAATATTGTTAAAATGTCTATACTACCAGGGCACCTGGGTGGCTCAGTTGTTAAGTGTCTGCCTTCAGCTCAGGTCATGATCCCGGGGTCCTGGGATCGAGCCCCGCATCGGGCTCCCTGCTCAGCAGGAAGCTGCTTCTCCCTCTCCCACTCCCCCTGCTTGTGTTCCCTCTCTCGCAGTCTCTCTCTGTCAAATAAATAAATAAAATCTTTTTTTAAAAAATGTCTATGCTACCCAAAGCAAGCTACACATTTAATGCAATCCCTATCAAAATACCATCAGCATTTTCCCCAGAGCTAGAACAAACAATCCTAAAATTTGTACAGAACCACAAAAGGCCCCAAATAGCCAAAGCAATCCTGAAAAAGAAAAGCAAAGTTGGAGGCATCACAATTCCGGACTACAAAGCTGTAGTCAACAAGACAGTATGGTACTGGCACAAAAACAGACACATAGATCAATGGAACAGAATAGAAAACCCAGGGTACCTGGGTGGCTCAGTTGGTTAAGTGTCTGCCTTCAGCTTGGGTCATGATCTCAGAGCCCCAGGATCGAGTCCTGCGTGAGGCTCCCTGCTCAGCAAAGAGTCTGCTTCTCCCTCTCCCTCTGCCTCTCCCCCTGCTTGTGCTCTCTCAAATAAATAAATAAAATCTTTTAAAAAAATACAGATTCAAAGGGGTACAAGCACCCCCATGTATACAGCAGCATTATCAACAATAGCCAAGCTATGGAAAGAGCCCAAATGTCCATCTACTGATGAATGGATAAAGAAGACATGGTATATATCTATAATGGAATACTACTCAGCCATCAAAAGGAATGAAATCTTGCCATTTACAACAATGTGGACAGAGCTAGAGTGTATCCTAAGCAAATCAAGTCAATCAGGGAGAGACAAATACCATATGATCTCACTCACATGTGGAATTTAAGACATAAAACAGATGAACATAAGGGAAGGAAAAGGAAGGAAAAAAAAAAAAGGAGAGAGGGAAACAGGCCAGAAAAGACTCTTAACAATAGAGAACAAATTGAATGAAGGTTGCTGGAGGGAGGTGGGTGGGGGATGGGCTACATGGGTGATGGGGATTAAGGAGTGCGCTTGTTATGATGAGCACTGGGTGTTGTATGCAAGTGATGAATCACTTACTGAACCAAAACTGCACTATATGTTAACTAACTAGAATTTAAATAAAAATTTTAAAAGAAAAAAAGAAAGGGAGCTAAGACCATTCAATAGGGAAAGAATAATCTTTTCAACAAATGGTGCTGGAACAAGTGGATAGCCACATGCAAAATGAACATGGACCCCTACCTCAAGCTAGACCCAAAAATTAATTGAAATGAATCACAGACCTAAATGTAAGTGCTGAAAGTACAAAATTCTTAGGTATAAAGAAATTAAATCTGTCTAGGCGCCTGGGTGGCTCAGTCTGTTGAACGTCTGACTCTTGAATTCTGCTGAGGTCACGGTCTTGGGGTGGGAAGATTGAGCCCAATGTCGGGCTTGCACTCAGCAGGGAGTCTGCTTGAGATTCTCTCCCTCTGCCAGTTTCATAAAAGATTAAACACAGAGTTACCATGTTATTCACCAATTCTATTCCTAGATATATATCCAGGTGAAATAAAGACACGTACATAGAAAAATCTGTACATGAATGCTCACAACAGAATTATTCATAGTAGTTCAAAATTAGAAACAACCCAAATGTTAATCAGTAAATGGAAGGATAAAGAAAATGTGGTATAGTCATACAGTAGAACATTATTTGGTAATAAACAGATGAAGTATACAGGCTACAACATAGCTGAACCTTAAAAACGTGCTAAGTGAAAGAAGCTAATCACAAAAGAACACTAATTGATTTCATTTATATGTAAGATCCAGAATAGGTAAATTTTTTTTAGTATGTTCAGTTAGCCAACATATAGTACATCATTAGTTTTTGATGTAGTGTTCAATGATTCATTAGTTGTCTATAACACCCAGTGCTCATCACAACAAAATTTATAGAGACAGAAAGATTAGTGGTTCCTAGGGCTGGGGTCAGGAGGAATGGAGAGTGATCGCTAATGGACAGGGGGTTTCTTTTTGGGGTGATGAAAATGCTTTATTTTTTTTAAAAGTTTGTATTTAAATTCATTAACGTACAGTATAATATTAGTTTCATGTGTACAATATAGTGATTCAACACTTCCATACATCACCCAGTTGCTCATCACAAGTGCACTTCTTAATCCTCATCACCTATTTAACCTATCTCCCTGGCCCACCTCCCATCAGTTTGTTCTCTCGAGTTAACAGTCTGTTTCTTGGTTTGTCTCTCTCTTTTTTTTTCCCTTTGCTCATTTGTTTTGTTTCTTAAATTCCACGAGTGAAATCACAGTATTTGTCTTTCTCTGACTTATTACACTTGCATAATACTCTATAGCTCCATCTATGTCATTGCAAATAACAAGATTTCAGCATGTAGCTGTCCAGTATCCCCAACATCATTTGTTGAAGAGACTGTCTTTTTTCTACTCGATATTCTTTCCTGTTTTGTTGGAAGATTAAAGGACTGTACAGTTGTGGGTTCATTTCTGGGATTTTTATTCTGTTCCATTGATCTATGTGTCTGTTTTTGTGCCAGTACCATATTGTCTTGATGATGACAGCTTTGTAATAGAGCTTGAAGTCCAGAATTGTGATGCCTTCAGCTTTACATCTCTTTTTCAGGATTGCTTTGGCTGTTTAGGGTCTTTGGTGGTTCTGTACAAATTTTAGGATTGTTTGTTCTAGCTCTGGGGAAAATGCTCGTGGTATTTTGATAGGGAATGCATGAAATGTGTAGATTGCTTTGTGTAGTATAGACATTTTAACAATATTTGCTCTTCTAATCCGTGAGCATGGAATGTCTTTCCGTGTCTTTGTGTCATCTTCAATTTCTTCCCTCAGTGTTTTATAGTTTTCAGAGTCCAGGTCTTTCACCTCTTCGATTAGGTTGTTTCCTAGGTATCTTTTTTTGTGTGTAATTCTAAATGGGACTGATTCCTTCATTTCTCTTTCTGCTGCTTCATTATCGGTGTACAGAAGAGCAACAGATTCTGTATGTTAATTTTGTATCCTGCGACTTTACTGAACTTGTGTATCAGCTCCAACAGTTTTTCACTGGAGTCTTTCAGGTTTTCTATATACAATATCATATCATCTGCAAATAGTGGAAGTTTGACTTCTTATTTACCAATGTGGATGTCTTTTATTTCTTTTTGTTGTCTGATTGCTGAGGCTAGAACTTAAATAGCAGTGGTGAGAGTGGACATCCCTGTCTTGTACCTGACTGTAGAGGAAAAGCTCTCAGTTTTTCCCCATTGAGGATGACATTAGCTGTGTGATTTTCATATATGGCCTTTATGATGTTGATGTATGTTCCCTCTAACCCTACTTTGTTGAGGGTTTTTTTTTAAGATTTTATTTATTTGACAGAGAGAGAGCAGCAGAGGGAGAGAGAGAGCAACAGAGGGAGAGGGAGATGTTGAGGGTTTTTTTTTTTTTTTTTCTAAAGATTTATTTATTCATTTGAGAGAGAGAGAATGAGAGAGAGCACATGAGAGAGGGGAGGGTCAGAGGGAGAAGCAGACTCCCCGCCGAGCAGGGAGCCCGATGCGGGACTCGATCCAGGGACTCCAGGATCATGACCTGAGCCGAAGGCAGTCGCTCAACCAACTGAGCCACCCAGGCGCCCGATGTTGAGGGTTTTTATCATGAATGAATGTTGTACTTTGTCAAATGCTTTTTCTGCATCTATTAAAATGATCATATGATTCTTATGCTTTCTTTTACCCTTAAGGTGGTATATCATGTTTACTGATTTGCTAATATTGACCATCCTTGAAACCCAGGAATAAATCCCACTTGATAATCCCACCAAAGACCCCAAATAGCCAAAGCAATCCTGAAAAATCCTTGACTGTGGTGAATAATTTTTCTAACGTATTGTTGGATTTGGTTTGCTAGTATTTTTTGAGAATTTTTGCAACCATGTTCATCAGAGATATTGGCCTGCAGTTCTTTTTTTTAGTATCAGGTTTTGGTATCAGGGTAATGATGGCCACACAGAATGAATTTGGAAGTTTTCCTTCTTTTTCTGTTTTTTGGAATAGTTTGAGAAGAATAGGTATTAACTCTTCCCTTTTTTTTTAAAGATTTTATTTTTTAGTAAACTCTACACCTAACGGGGGGCTCAAACATACAACCCTGAGATCAAGGGTTGCATGTTCCACCAACTGAGCCAGCCAGGCGCTCCTATGAACTCCTCTCTAAATGTTTGGTAGAATTCGCCTATGAAGGCATCTGGTCCTGGACTTTTGTTTGTTGGGAGTTTTTTGATTACTGATTCAATTTCTTTACTGGTTTATCAGTCTGTTAAATTTTTCTATCTTTCTGTTTCAGCTTTGGTGGTTTATATGTTTCTAGGAATTTATTCATTTCTTCTAGGTTGTCCTACTTGTTGGCATATAGTTTTTCATAATATTCTCTTACAATTAACTGTATTTCTGTGGTGTTGCGTTACTTCTCCTGTCTCATTTGTGATTTCATTTACTTGGGTCCTTTCTCTTTTCTTTTTAATAAGTCTGGATAGGGCGCCTGGGTGGCTCAGTTGTTGAGCGTCTGCCTTCGGCTCAGGTCATGATCCCAGAGTCCTGGGATCGAGTCCCGCATCGGGCTCCCTGCTCGGCGGGAAGCCTGCTTCTCCCTCTCCCACTCCCCCTGCTTGTGTTCCTGCTCTTGCTATCTCTCTCTCTGTCAAATAAATAAATAAAATCTTTAAAAAAAAATAAGTCTGGATAGAGGTTATCAATTTTATTAATCTTTTCAAAGAACCAGTTCCTGGCTTCATTATCAGTTCTACTGTTTTTTTAGTTTCTATATCATATATTTCCTCTCTAATCTTTATTATTTCCTTCCTTCTGTTGGCTTGACTGTGGTGAACATTGCACAATTCTGTGAATATACTATATCATGAACTGTACTTTTTTTTTAAAGATTTTATTTATTTGACAGAGAGAGACACAGCGAGAGAGGGAACACAAGCAGAGGGAGTGGGAGAGCGAGAAGCAGGCTTCCCGTGGAGCAAGGAGCCCGATGTGGGGCTCGATCCCAGGACCCTGGGATCATGACCTGAGCCAAAGGCAGACGCTTAACGACTGAGCCACCCAGGCGCCCCAATGAACTGTACATTTTAAATGTATTTTATACTATATGAATTATATCTCAATAAAAAATGTTAGAAAATAAAAATAAGACGATTATACTAGATGATTTTTAAAGTCTCTTTCATTTCAAAAGTTACGTAATTACACAGAGCAAACTCATCATGGCTTACACTTTGTCAACTATAAATGAACACCTAACTGCACTGTGACAAAGGAGGAAACCCACAAGCCAAACAGAGGTAAAGTACAACTTTAAACACTGATAGCAGCAGACTTTTAGAAAACCTCAGTAAACAACCCAGAACAACTGCAAATGAGAAGACTCTTTTCAGGCAATTATTTTAGGCAGACTGTTAATGTAAGAAAAAGTCACAGAGAGGTGTTTCAAGTCAAGGCTACTGCCATAAAGAAATGACAGACATTATATGCAGTGATTAAAAATGATGTTTAGTTATATATCAGCCTTTCTAACTTCATCCATCCCCACACAGATACTAATCACCATTAATAACGTTAACTTCAGATATAAAATGGAGATAAAAAATCAAATATAATATCCTCCATAAAAGGCCAATGACACCTGACTTTCTTCTAGTAAGTTATATCTCATCACTTTGCTTTTACATATACAAAATGCCCCACTGTAAGGCTATGGTGACCATGATACCTACTGCCTCTGCTTGGTAAGAAAGCACTTTGAAAAGGTCCCTCTCCACAGCGATCTTCTGCAAAGTCATGTGGACCTCGGTGGAGCTTCTCTGCATTAACTTGATATATAACTGCTCCAGACCCTGGAAAATAAAATCATAATACAATGTCATGATGAGAATAACCACAACTACTACTAATAATGGCTACAGCTAAAAATCAGTGGTAACTTACAGTCATGGCAGCTTGAAAAAACTGATCAGCAATCACAGCATTTCCAACATCCACCCACCCTTTTCCTGTTTTCATATTCATCTAGAAGAGAGAAGTTAGAGAATAATTTTTAAAAATTCACAACTCCTCCAAACTGGTTGAAGAGAGTATTAAATAAAATATTTAATCCTCTGTCCATTTTCAGTAAAAAATAACAGCATTTATTACAGTTCTATGTTCTGCTCTGAACTCCATAATTTAATAGAAATGATCTCAAGAAAAGCAATAATAAAAAATTAATAGACTTGAAAACACATTTTCTAAGAATTATTAAAAGAAAATATTGGGATAGATAGAATAGAAAGTTCTGAAAAATTAATTCTTCACATACTTGAAGGAAGTTATATGATACACATTAGACTATAACTCAACACACCTTGGTTCCAGTTTTTAAATACACCTCTAATAAAATTTTTATTAGCCCAACAAATGTTTGTTAAGTATCCTTTATAAACCAGGAACACTACAGAAGCTCACAGTGTTATAACTGACAGATATCTAAATAAATAGTTGCTATGTAATATGCACAAATGCTATGGAAACAAACAAGAACTGAATCAAGATGGAGGACTGAGCACATACTACAGCTCTACCCCTTCTACAAATCCCTAGAAATGATATGTATGTGTGTGTGTATGTGTGCATGTATAAAATATATATAATAAATATACTGTATATTTTACCATAAATTTACATATAGGATATAAGTATACTACAAACTTCAGTATAAATTTTATGTACTATAAATCCCTAGAAATTATATATGTCATGTCATATACATATATGTGATACATATAATCTCTAAGAATTTATATATATATATTCCCTAGAAATAAGAGAAAATATATACATATTTTTCTTATCAATAAGAGTCCTGAAAAACAAGGGGCATTTTCATTTGACCTGAAATTATGAGGAACTTCTGAAAAACAGACACCAAATGGGATGAAACAAAAACCCACATACCAAAATGCACAAAAATGCAAAATGTGGAAAACATGCTGGATGTGAATAGTAGTATCAGGCAGCTGGCTTCCCCACCAAGAGGTATCTTCCCTCCTCCCCAGGAAGGAACAGTGAGTACAATCACTTAGGCTAGAGAAAAATAGAGTTCCAGATGGCTGACAACACAGGCCAATACAAAACATCCAGCCCTACCTCTTGATCAATCACTTGATTCAGGTTATGGTAAACAGCGTGACACAGTATTCACAGACTATCAAGGAATCTCAAATCAAATCTGAGCAAGAATCCCCAAACAACTGAGGGAAACCGACCTCATTAAAGGACATCACACTCAACAAACAGAAGAATATCTACGGAAATAGAATGAAGAGAACTAACAGATGGAAACAAAGAGAAATAGCATTATCCACAGAATCGTATAGCAGTCACAATCAGTAAAATGCTCCTTTTAGTTTTCTATCTTCAAAATCAACAAAGCCAAAAATTCAAATATTAGAAGTTAACAGAAGTTGGAAGGTTAAAAATGAGGGAAAGGTAGAGAGAACGCAAAAGTACAAATATCCTCACAAGGTGGAAAGTAAAAATATACTCTCCAAAATTGATGGGAGAAAGAAAAAATTTTTTTGGATTTTTATTTTTTTTAATTATGTTCTGTTAGCCAACATACAGTACATCATCAGTTTTTGATGTAGAAAAATTTTAATATATTACATTTAAGGTTGAAAAAGGTTGCCATCAGATAAATTAAAAATAGTATAATATAGTTAACAAAAACTGAAAGGAGGAATACGGGGAGGTAAAAAATAATAGGAAGATAAATCTTCATCTATCATAGCACAAAAAAATAGATCATATGTAAAACTGATAAATCAAGATTTTATTATTATTATTATTATTATTATTATAGGCTGAACTATGTCTCCCTAAAATTCGTAAGTTGAAGCCCTAACTCCCAGTACCTCATAATGGGACTGTATCTGGAGACAGGGCCTTTAACAAGGTGATGAAGTTAAAATGAGACTACTGTGGTGGGCCCTAATCTAATCTGATGGGTGTCCTAATAAGGGGAAATCTGGATACACAAAGGGACACCAGAGATGCACGCATACAGACAAAAGGCCATATGAAAACACAGTGAGAAGGCAGCCATCTGCCTTCTCTGTCAAGGAGAGAGGCTTCAGAAGAAACCAAACCTGCAAACACCTTTATCTTACACATCCAGCCTTCATAATTTTGAGAAAATGAATTTCTACTGTTTAAGCCACCTCGTCTGTGTTATTTTGTTATGGCAGCCATAACAAACTAAGACAGTGATACAAATGTATGATTAAAATATATGGAGGTCGGGACGCCTGGGTGGCTCAGTCGTTAAGCGTCTGCCTTCGGCTCAGGTCATGATCTCGGGGTCCTGGGATCGAGCCCCACATCAGGCTCCCCGCTCAGCGGGGAGCCTGCTTCTCCCTCTCCAGCTCCCTCTGCTTGTGTTCCCTCTCTCACTGTGTCTCTCTCTGTCAGATAAATAAATAAAATCTTTAAAAAATAAAAAAATAAAATAAATAAAATATATGGAGGTAACCATGAGATGTGAAAACAGAAATAATTACTAGTAGCAGCTTTAAAAAAATAAGAAAAAAACATATATACAAGGCAATTCATTGCAGCACCCAAATGTCCATGGAAGGAAGCTGGTTGAATATAATAAGGTACATGTACCAACTGAATACTGTGTAGCTATAAAAAATGAGGAATATCTCTATATACTGCTATGGAGTGATCTCTAGGATATAATACTAAATGAGGTGAAAAAAAGGTGGAAAAAAGTATATATATGGAATGCTACCATTTATATAAGAACCTTTGGGGTGGGGAAAGACATGAATATATACCTGTTGTTTTATTTAAAAAAAAGGATAAACAATAAACAAAATAGCTATCCACAGGGGAAGTGAGGGAACAGAGCAGAGAGGACACAGATAGAAGGTAGACCTATCTGAATATACTTCCTTCAGTAGATTTGACTTTGGAACCATGTAAATATTTGACATAATTATAAAACAAAATTCAATCCTAAGGGCAGAAAAAAAGCAACTGTCAAAAATCAAAAGCAAACAAAAATAAATTATCTGGGGCACCTGGGTGGCTCAGTCGGTTAGGTGTCTGCCTTTGGCTCGGGTCATGATCCCAGGGTCCTGGGATCGACCCCGCATCGGGTTCCCTGCTCCATGGGAAGCCTGTTCTCCCTCTCCCACTCCCCCTGCTTGTGTTCCCTCTCTTGCTGTGTCTCTCTCTGTCAAATAGATAGATAAAATCTTTTAATAAAGAAAGAAAGAAATAATAAATCTAACTATGTATCAAGTCAATAGCTTCATTACAGAAAAAGGAATTATTTCGAGTACTTTTGAAACAATATTTTAAGGGGTGCCTGGGTGGCTCAGTCATTAAGCGTCTGCCTTTGGCTCAGGTCATGAACTCAAGGGTCCTCGGATCGAGCCCTGAGTCTGCTTCTCCCCCCAACTGCCTGCTCATCCTCTCTCTCTCTCATGTTCTCTCTCAAATACATAAATAAAATCTTTAAAAATATTTTTAATAATATTTAAAAAATACTTTGACTACACATCCCTAGTGAGACATATACTAAGAATAAAAGAAGTGTAGGGGTGCCTACGTGGCTCAGTCGTTAAGAGTCTGCCTTCGGCTCAGGTCATGATCTCAGGGTCCTGGGATCGAGCCCTACATCAGGCTCCCTGCTCAGCGGGAAGCCTGCTTCTCCCTCTCCCACTCCCCCTGCTTGTGTTCCCTCTCTTGCTGTGTCTCTATCAAATAAAGAAAATCTTTAAAAAAAAAAAAAGAATAAAAGTATAAAAAATTTCTTGAACTATTTTTAGAAATCAATATTGATATTGATGTATTATGAAACAATTATAAATACACATTTTTTGGATAAAACCATTCATTATATTAATGTTGTTAGGCACCAAGATTGCCAGGGCCACCAAGATTGTCAAGAAGCTAAGTAAAATCCATGGGGCGCCTGGGTGGCTCAGTTGGTTAAGCGACTGCCTTCGGCTCAGGTCATGATCCTGGAGTCCCAGGATCGAGTCCCGCATCGGGCTCCCTGCTCAGCAGGGAGTCTGCTTCTCCCTCTGACCCTCCCCCCTCTCATGCTCTCTATCTCATTCTCTCTCAAATAAATAAATAAAATCTTTAAAAATAAATAAATAAAATAGAAAAAATAAAAAAAAAATAAAATCCTATAACCCTAAATACCAATTAGAAATATCACTATGGAGGGGCATCTTCGGGGCTCAGTCATTTGAGCATCTGACTCTTGGTTTTGGCTCAGGTCATGATCTCAGGGTCATGGAATCCAGCCCCATGTTGGACTCCACACTCAGCATGGAATCTGCTTGTCCCTCTCCCTCCCCCTGTGCCCTGCCCCCAGTTCACGCAGGCACTCTCTCATTCTCTCAAATAAATAAATAAATAAATTTTTTTAAATATCACTATGAACTCATTACATATTTTGTCTTTCAAAAATATATGTATTTCATAGCTCTGTCTAGTAAAAAGGTCTAGAAACAAAGACCAATGCAGTAGCAATGAGCACTCGTAATTTCCAGATTGTGGTTTCTAAATAACATTCTCCACTAAAAGGAAATATGGCTCTTTCAAGGAATGACTAGGGCAGGAACTATACAAAATGAGACTGGATATCTTGCCATATCAGAAATCAAATTTTGACTATTATTTCAGTTTTAATTAAGGATTACTGGAGTAGTGTTAAAAGGCTTCAGAATCACATCAAGAGGCTCCTTCTGGCCAAAGATAGGTGCTTCAATAAGAATAATAACTAAAATGGCTTGAAATGCATTACAAATGTTAAAATCCATGAGTTCACAACGATACTTTAAAAAAAAATCTACCTGCTCATCATTTAAGGATGTTAAAGAACCAACTCATTCTGAAAACTGCTAAAAAAAAAAAAAAAAAAAAAAAGGAACAAGTCAAGACTGTCCTTTCTTATAAAGGTATACTTCAAGGTAACCAAATAGTTGATGAGGGAAAGTTTCTCTCTATCCCAGTTAATAAACAAAGAAGGAATATAGAAATAGAATGTGCAAACCCCTACAGAAATAATGGACCCAGGGACAATAATCATCAAAGGGCACTAATACAACAAATAGATACTAGTACCTCCTGACGGAAATATACCATACTGCCTATGAATTATTCTTGACAAAACTGAGCCTGAATCAGATCATGTTTCTAAATCTACCTACCAGTTTACAGGAAAAACGGGGGACAGAAGGCTATATTAAATGATACCATGACGATGCAGTCATCAGAATCCAGAATTTAGGAAACTCTATAGGACAAACAACCTTGTTTCTTCAACAAATACATTTATTCAACAGATTTTTTAAAAAGGAGGGGGAAACATGCAGATGAAAAGAGACATATTAACAAAATAGAAGGTGTGGACTTTCTTTAATCCTGGTTCTAAGAAACCAAATGGAGGGAGGGAGGAGCGAAGAAAGAGCACACAAGTGAGCAAGAGCAAGTAAAAGAGTGAGAGTGTGAGAGTCTGAAGTGTGGGAACATGCAGGCAGGAGGGGAAGACTGGATATTTGATGATTTTAGGAAATCTTTGTTAAATTTTATCAGGTATGATCATGGGCATTGGGTTTGTTTGAATAAAAAAAAAACACCTTGTCGGGGCACCTGGATGGCTCAGTAGGTTAAGCGTCTGGTTAAGCGTCTGCCTTTGGCTCAGGTCATGATCTTGGGGTCCTGGGATCAAGCCTGGAATCAGGCTCCCTGCTCAGCGGGGAGTCTGCTTCTCGCTCTCCCTCTCTCTGCCCTCTGCCCCGCTCATGTTCTCTCTCTCTCAAATAAATAAAATCTTTAAAAAAAGACACCTTGTGTTTTAGAGACACATATTGAAATATTTCTGAACAAAATGATGTGTTTTATATTTGTTTCAAAATAACCCATGGGGTCAGGGATTTGCTGTTGGAGGAGATATAGAAAAAAATGAGTGGTCAGGAATTGGTGATAACTCTAGCTGAGTGATGGGGAAATGGGGAAATCATTGTACCATCTTATCTATTTTGTGTGCACATTTGAGCTTTTCAATAAAATACTATTTTAGAACACTGGGAAAAACATTTTCCACTAAAAAAATAACACTTGCTTCTAGGGAGCAAGACAGGAGTAGGGAATGATGAAGCAGAGAACTATTACTTTTTATTACTTACCATAAATCCTGAATTTAAGTTCAATACTTAGTCCACTGAATCACTGTAATGACAGTACTGCTGAGACCTTTCATTGTAATAGGTACAATTATCATAAAAGGAACATGGATAGCACTAAAGGATCTAACCCCCTTCCCGGGTCACACCAACTTTAACCATCTTCATAGGAGTAATGGCTATTTCATTCCATCTGCACTTTCTCCTTATTTAATTAGGACTTACCAAAATCTGTCTTCGAATAGCTTCTTCGGAAGCAGCTGAGCCTCCACACATACACACCAACTTGCAAGCAACATGCCGTACTGCAAAACAGTAATCAGACACCCATAAACACAAACCATTCATTCTCCTTTTATATATACTTATAAAGAGAAAAGAGGAGCAAAGTGAAACCAGTCTTGTTAAAATGATAACTGTAACGTCCTTTTTAAAAAATCAATTATCAAAAGTAAATGAGCTGAAAATTATCAAATGAATTATTTGCTTAATACTCTAATCTCTAATCAGACAGATATTTAGTTTTCAAATTTTAAGTTCTGCAGGTCTTAAATTCTGAAGACTCACTGAAGATACCTAGTTCCATGTGATGCTTTTGTGTGTATTATGCTGACAGCAAAAATAATTCTAAGTAAAACTGGAATCGAAAGCTATTCAACAGGGACGCCTGGGTGGCTCAGTTGGTTGGGCGTCTGCCTTTGGCTTAGGTCGTGATCCCAGGGTCTTGGGATCGAGTTCCGCATCAGGCTCCTTGCTCAGCGGGGAGCCTGCTTCTCCCTCTGCCTGCTGCTCCCCCTGCTTGTGCTCTCTCTCCCTCTCCCTCTCTGACAAATAAAATCTTAAAAAAAAGCTATTCAACATCTGACAAAATTTCTGAACACCAGAATAGTTTTAGATTATTCCCCTAAACTGTGAATCTTTCTAAATATATTCTTTTCTGTTGATGATGTAGAAGTTCTTGAAGTGTAACTTAGAAAATATAGATTATCTTCATTATACAGTTCACTTCCCCCGAAAATAGGAAAGTTTGAATAATTGTAAGCTCTTTATTTACATAGTTTCTCTCATCATAAAACATGTCCAATTTTTAAAGATGACTTCATAAATAACTGAACTAGTTGCTTTGATGTTAGATCTCAGCAGCCACTCAACCTATACTAATACCATTTTCAATTAATATTCCATTGAAAAAGAGATTTGCCCAGATGAAATTATGGGGTAATTGAAGTCAGATTCTCATTACCCATCGTGAAATATAAATTCTAGTCATCCTTTAATAAAGTTATTTCTGAAAAAAACCTCCCAATAAAATAACTCCTAATCATATATCTGCTTTGTCTTGCTTTTCCAATTTTGAAGATATTTCCTTTATTTTTTCCAAAGTTTACGAATTCTTTGGTATTCTCAAGGAACCTGATCTCTCAATCATTTTCCCTCTCCAAAGATATCTTCAGTACCTCCCTCTCAATTTACTCCTTCCCTTCTACCTTCAAACATATCTGTCTCTCTTCCTTGAAAAACATCAATTAACCCCACTGTGCTTCAAGCTTCTATTTCACTTCTCTTTCTTTCAAAGACAAACTTCTTAAATTGAATGGTCTATCTACTACCTCTACTTTCTTGCTACTCACTCATCTCCTTAATTAAGCCCCTGCAATCTGTTTTGCATCCTTACCACTTTTCTAAAATTGTACTACCAAAGATCACCTTCCCTGACTTCACAGCAACATTTCACAATGACCATAACCTTTTTAAAAAATACTACTTCCGGGGCGCCTAGGGGGCTCAGCTCATTAAGCTTCCGACCCTTGGTTTCAGCTCAGGTCATGATCTCAGGGTCGTGGGATTGAGCCCCGCCGCGGGCTGCGCGCTAAGCATAGAGTCTGCTTGGGATTCTCTTCTCTCCCTCTGCCCCTCCCCCTGCTGGCTAGTGTGCACACTCTCTCTTGCTCTCTGTCCCAAATAAATAAATAAATAAAATCTTTTCTAAAAAATGCTACTTCCTTCACCTCACACTGTCTCGGTTCAGCACTGAGCAGTCTCCCTCTATGGGAAATGCCTTCGTCTAAGAACTTTGCTCCCATCCCCATGTTCTTGATCTGGCTGTTTATAGTCACCACCAATACGCCTTCTGGCAAAGGCAGCTGAGGCCAAGACAGAACGCTACTTCAGTATAAAGATGTTTTCTCTGCTGCTGCTGCTTTATCTTTGCCTTCTCACCAGCCTGTTCTTGGCCCCTCTGTGTTATAAACATACTGGTTAGGTGCTTGCTGCCTGACTCCTTACATCTGCCTTACTCTGTTCCATCAGTGCCCGAAGCTTGGTATTTCAATTGACTTCAGACAACACAGTGTTGCATCCTCTGGCATCTGTGAATTCTTTATTTTTATTGTTAATCCACTCCTTCCCAGATCCTCAAGCATAATGTATGCCTGGTATTTTTCTTCTGGAGTCTTACCTTGCCCCTTTGACTTACTGCCTGCCATATGGTATGACAATCCTATAAGGAGTAGGCACTCAATAAATGGATAGTGAGTCTCCTCTAGAATAATCTGTCACTTTTGGTCTCCTATCCTCGTTATTTTTCTTCCCAGTCCTTAACTGCCAGAGTCAAGGTAAAAATCTCACTACTCTGTTCTCTCAACACCATTGGTTCTTAAAATTTGGTGTGCATGGGAACAGTTTTCAAATTATATACATATCCAGGTTTTATCCTAAACCTATAAATCAAAGTGGGGCCTGAGCATCTGCATTTTAACAGACTCCACAGGTGATTCTGATTTATACCAATATTTAAGAATAACTGCTCTTTATTTTCTCCCTCAGAGAACTCAACTACTCATGTGGCTTCAACAATCACCTCCATGTGAGTAATTACCAAATCTCTAGGCAACCTGACCTTTCTCATAAGTTCTAGTCTCACATCTCCAAACTTATTGTCACCTCAAATGCAACAGGTGTAAAACTAAAATTTACAAGTCATTCCTCTACTTCTGACTTTCCTGTTTCTGTTCAGTGTTCCATAATTCTTCCCAATAACAAAAAATTGTAGGTTATAAATCTTGATAACTTTTTCATCACGTACCATAATCCGGGCACACTGAATTTGTTTTTAAGGAGACAAAATATCTTCCAATCAACATATTTTTGGAATAAAACTCTTATATCAGAGGCTTTCTACACTCACATCCTGTTTTCCACTGTTTCTTAAAATTACTATACACAGAGCAAGCCCCCAAATGTCTAATTAAGAACTGCTACATGCACAGAGTCAGTACATTGGGAGAGGTCCAGCTACCAAATCTCTACTATTTGACAAATAGTGAAAAACAGCGAGAACAGTGTTCCTTGATAGAACAGTAGGAGTTTAGATTTTAATATCACAAAGTTCGACTGTGTACTAAGTTTCTCCAACAGATAAATCTCTAACTCGTCCCATAACTACAGGGTCAAAGGCTCCGAGGAGCAATATCAACATTTATCTGAGAGTTAAAGAGGTAGAACCATTCTCTAAACATCCTAATAGAGGAATGGACTAATAAATAAGTATATTATTGACTATATTAACCATTAATCACCCTAGACCTACACTGAAACTGTACACAGTTTGGTTTATATTCATAAAGATAAACACTTAGCAATGAAGTCTACTTGCTGCATACAGACAAAATTCACTTGTCCTTACAAAGCCAAGCAGTCCAGAGATTCACGTTTTGGCTCGATGTACCCTTTATAATGGGGCAATATACTTTCCATAAATGCATTAACTGTCACTATCTTTGTTGAAAATTGGTTAACTGTCAGCACACTAGACCCAACCACTTAGCTAAAGCACCAGAACTCTGCCAGACAGTGGACCACATATAATGCATCCGAGCAGATGAGTGCGGTTTGGGGGTTCTGTTTTGTTGTTACTCTTTTTGTTTGCTCTCACGGGTAGGAAAAAACTTCTATAATTTTTCTCAGTAACTCAGTCTAAAGCTCATCAACCCACCTCATGAGGAAATTATTCTTTACCGATTTTTAAATCTAAATCCCTCATATGGCAACATTTCTCATTCTATTATTAATGGAGAAAGGAAATTACTATTTGATAGTCCTTCAGAACCCTGAAGATTCTGATCATCTCTTCTCCAGGGAAAATAATCCATGTCCTTTAACATTTCCTCAAGTTCTCACCTCCCCACCCTTTTATCATCTTTGTTGTTCACCACCAGACTATTTCTTGCAGTGATGCTTTTATTAATCAGGAGCTAACCTCTGAAAAAAAAACATAAAATTCAGGATGTTTGCTTGAGAAACTTCTATGTATGGATCATTTTGTTTAGTTTTATTTTAACAAATATCCATCTGTAAACTAGTCAAAATATTATTTAAACTGCAAGAACACATGGGCGCCTGGGTGGCTCAGATGGTTAAGCGTCTGCCTTCGGCTCAGGTCATGATCCCAGGGTCCTGGGATCGAGTCCCGCATCGGGCTCCCTGCTCCTTGGGAGCCTGCCTCTCCCTCTGCTTCTCTCTCTCTCTGTCTCTCATGAATAAATAAATAAAATCTTAAAAAAAAAAAAAAAAAAAAACTGCAAGAACACAACCTAATGTATAATAAAAATACTACTCATACCACAAGTCACAAAATGTATACGTACATTTAGCTTTCTGCTCTTCACTTATAACCAAACCTACTCCCTTGGTAACTGCCCAGTTCCACAGGTTTACTGCCATTTCTTCAACCTAAGCAAGAGAAACATTTTCTTAGCCAGTTAAAATACTGCCCACCTCCAATGATATTATTTTTCTTGTATGTTTTATGCATACGTGATTATTGTTGGTCATTTACGGGCCCTCTGTAATCTAGTACCATTCTACCTTGCCTCCCCCAAAATGTACCCACTGTTAGAGTAATTATTTGACTGTCCCACGAACACAACTTGTTCATTCCTATCTATGCACTTTTATTCATACTACTGGCTTTACCTAATATACCTCCTCCCATTGTCTTTACGTAACTCAAATCCACTTCAGTCTCACCAGGAACATGCACAAAGCTTTCAGCAACTACTACAGTCTACGTGGATCTCTCTCCTCTTTGAATTTCTGTATTCATTAAGTTTCACATAATTGAGCAATTAATTATGCTGCATTTTATCATTTATTCTTTGTTTTAGCTGTTATTAAGCCATTAGGTTTGAAAATCCAAAAACAGATTTCTATGTATTTATAATGGTTAATCATAAAGACTATTTTATTTTTTACTTATACGGGACTTTAATTAAAATGGTGAATCATCAAAATTTATCAGGGGCACCTGGCTGGCTCAGCCAGTGGAGCATACAACTCTTAGTCTCCGAGTTGTGAGTTTGAGCCCCATGTTGGGTGTAGAGATTCCTTAAAAATAAAATCTTTTGGGGGCACCTAGGTGGCTCAGTTGCTTAAGCATCTGTCTTCGGCTCAGGTCATGATCCTGGAGTCCCAAGATCAAACCCCACATCACGCTCCCTGCACAGTGGGTCGGTGGGGAGTCTGCTTCTACCTCTCCCTCTGCCCCCCCCCCCCCCCACTGCTCCTTCTCTCTCTCTCTCTCTCTCACTCACTCTCTCTCTCAAATAAAATCTTTAAAAATAAAATATTTCAAAAAAAATTTATAATAAACAAAATTGTTTTTATACCAACCTGAGCATCCTGTATTTCAACCATAGACTCCCTGTTGATATTTGCTATGTCGGCGAAGAGTCTGTCAATTGCCTCAGGTATGCTGGGTGAATTATCTCTTAAAATGAGGTTTTCAACAATTTCTGAAATAACAATGGATGATAAAACTGCTGTGAACCATACCACCATTGGCTAAAAGTAGCAAATAATTTCGAAATCTGTTCCTAGATCTTTGGTAAAATGAATAATAGCATGAAGAAACCTGAATTATCCTTAGAGTAAAACCAAACTGGAGATAAAGTTTCATGTAGCTAAGGGTAGAGTACAAAACAGAAATTAACAATGTCTTCAAAACTAGAATATGTAGAAATTCTGAAAGGAGACATATATGTGCCCTGCAAAATTGAAATACTTATTAATACTTTAAAGCATTAGACAGACATAACTTACAATGCTGGCTCTGAAGTCCTGACCTCACTTTGTGAGAAAAAAATGACATACCCAATTAGCAACAACATTAACCAGTTATTGAATCTGTACAAATGATGTCACCATTTTCTAAACAATCTGAGCTCCAGACTCCATGTAACTGAATCTTACAAGACCACAGAATTCCTTAAAACCGAAGCATGATGTAAAATCACAATTAATGCCTTTCATATTATCGAATTGAGATTTTTCCAAACTCTTGTAACAGAGATCTCCATAACCTCTACATGTCTCTAATTTCTTACAACATTTTTGAGCATCAATTAGCAAGAATGTTAATATTCATAACAATACTATACACTGCAGAGCACCTTCTGAAAGAATTTTTAACACGCTACAATAATCTGCTAAATGAAAAACCATCAGTTAAGCATCAGAAAATAGATTCACATTAAGACGTCATAAAGCAAGGGGCACCCGGCTGGCTCAGTTGGAGCATGCAACTCTTGATCTCAGGGTTGTGAGTTCAAACCCCATGTGGGGCATAGAGATTACTTAATAAAATAATATAGACTTCACTAAGCAAATTATGCTCAAATATGCTCAAATATATATTTTTACAGCTCATGGAATCTTTAGTACCCACTGCATGAGCAGAGGTATTAGGGAAAATACACCATATATATTTCGTACATCTCAGGTGATGAAATATATACAAAAAGAAAAACCTCTAGCTTCCCTACTCCCATAAAATAGATCATGGAAAGGCTAATATTAAATATCTTGATTCTTTTTTTTTTTTTTTTAAGATTTTATTTATTTATTTGAGAGAGAGAATGAGATAGAGAGAGCATGAGAGGGAGGAGGGTCAGAGGGAGAAGCAGACTCCCTGCCGAGCAGGGAGCCCGATGCGGGACTCGATCCCGGGACTCCAGGATCATGACCTGAGCCGAAGGCAGTCGCTTAACCAACTGAGCCACCCAGGCGCCCAAATATCTTGATTCTTATAAGATTAGGCAAGTATCAGGCTGAGAAGCATATATATTACAGCCCTTCCTCGAAATACTGATAACAGAATTAAGAAAGTTCAGAATGGGAGGAAATACCTGCAAATCATGTATCTGTTAAGGAATTAATATCCAAAATATATAAATAACTTCTACAATTCAAAAAAAAAAAAATCAAATTTAAAAATGGGCAGAGGGGGCGCCTGGGTGGCTCAGTTGGTTAAGTGACTGCCTTCAGCTCAGGTCATGATCCTAGGGTCCTGGGATCGAGTCCCACATCGGGCTCCCTGCTCTGCGGGAAGCCTGCTTCTCCCTCTCCCACTCCCCCTGCTTGTGTTCCCTCTCTCGCTGTGTCTCTCTCTGTCAAATAAATAAATAAAATCTAAAAAAAAAATAAAATAAAATAAAAATGGGCAGAGGATCTGAATAGACATTTTTCCGAAGAAGACATAAGGAAAGCCAACAAGGGCCTGAAAAGATGCTCAACATCACTAATCATCAAGGAAATGAAAATCAAAATCATAATGAGTTAGCACCTCACACCTGTTAGAATGGCTACTATCAAAAAGACAAGGGCGCCTGGGTGGCTCAGTTGGTTAAGCGACTGCCTTCAGCTCAGGTCATGATCCCAGGGTCCTGGGATCGAGTCCCGCATCGGGCTCCCTGCTCTGCGGGGAGCCTGCTTCTCCCTCTCCCACTCCCCCTGCTTGTGTTCCCTCTCGCTGTGTTTCTCTCTGTCAAATAAATAAATAAAATCTTTAAAAAAAAAAAAGAAAAAAAAAAAGACAAGAAACAGGGGCACCTGGCTGGTTCAGTCAGTAGAGCATGGGACTCTTGATCTCAGGGTTGTGAGTTCCAGCCCCATATTGGGCATGGAGCCTACTTAAAAAAAAAAAAAAAAGACAAGAAATAACAAGTGTTGGCGAGGGTGTGAAGAAAAAGGAACCCCTGTGCACTATTTGTGGGAACGTAAATTGGTGTAGCCACTATGGAAAACAGTATGGAATTTCCTCAAAAAATTAAAAATAGACCTACCATATAATCCAGCAATTCCACTTCTGGGTATTTATTTGAAGAAAATGAAAGCATTAACTTGAAAAAATATATGCTCCCCCACATTCATTGAAGATTATTTACAATAGGCAAAATACAGCAACAACCTAAGTGTACATCAACAGATAAATGAATGAAGAAATTATATATATACACACAATGGAATATCATTCAACCATAAAGGTGAATGAAATCTTGCCATTTGTAATAACATAGATGGACCTTAAGGACATCCTGCTAAGTGAAATAAGTCAGACAGAGAAAGACAAGTATTATATAATCTCTCATATATGTGGAATCTTAAAAAAAAAAAAAAAAACAAGCTCATGGGCGCCTGGGTGGCTCAGTCGGTTAAGCATCTGCCTTCAGTTCAGGTCATGATCCCAGCATGCTGGGATCGAGTCCCAATGGGACCCCTGCTCACAGGGGAGCCTGCTTCTCCCTCTGCCTCTTCCCTCTGCTTGTGCACTCTCTCTCTCAAATAAATAAATAAAATCTTAAAAAAAATCTTAAAAAAAAAAAAACAAGCTCATAAATACAGAGAACAAACTGGTGGTTGCTGGCAGGGCGGGTGCGAAATGGGTGACTGGAGTCAAAGGTACAAACTTCTAGTTATAAAGTAAATCAAGTCCTGGGGATGTAATGTACAGCATGGTAACAGTAGTTAATAATATTGTATTGCATATTTGAAAGTTGCTAAAAGAGTAAATCTTAAAAGTTCTCATCACAAGAAAAACATTTATAACTATGCATGGTGACAGATATTAACTAGACTTGTGGTGATCATTTCACAATAAGTACAATGACCAAATCATTATGATATACACCTGAAACTAATATAATGGTGTATGTCAATTATACCTCAATAAAAAAAGAATTAGGAAAGTTTAAAAATCGTTTTTAAGAATCCAAATATTATGGGGCGCCTGGGTGGCTCAGTTGGTTAAGCGACTGCCTTCGGCTCAGGTCATGATCTTGGAGTCCCGGGATCGAGTCCCGCATCGGGCTCCCTGCTCGGCAGGGAGTCTGCTTCTCCCTCTGACCCTCCTCCCTCTCATGCTCTCTGTCTCTCATTCTCTCTGTCTCAAATAAATAAATAAAATCTTAAAAAAAAAAAAAGAATCCAAATATTATTGGGACACCTGGGTGGCTCAGTCAGTTGAGCGGCTGCTTCGGCTCAGGTCATGACCCCAGGGTTCTGGGATCGAGCCCCGCATCGGGCTCCCTGCTCAGCGGGGAGCCTGCTTCTCCCTCTCCCTCTGTCTGCCGCTCGCCCTGCTTGTGCTCTCTGACAAATAAATAAAATCTTAAGAAAAAAAATAATCCAAATATTATATAAAAACAGATTATTTTTTAAAAGATTTTATTTGTTTATTGTTACTGTTTATTTATTTGCCTGATGCAGGGCTCGATCCCAAGGACCCTAGGATCACGACCTGAGCCGAAGGCAGCCGCATAACCAACTGAGCTACCCAGGCGTACCTAAAAATAGATTCTTGAAACGTTTTTGACACGAAAACAAAAACCCAATATAAATTCTTAATTTGAGTTCCTTTTTTAAAAAAAATTCAAAAATACTTCAGTAGAATACTAGTCATAACTTGTGGTTACATAACACATGAGACTGTGAAGACATTAATTTTGATTTGTGAATGTTTTCTTAATGTTTTATGTAATTCGTTCTCTGTCAGTATAATCCTGGTCCTTCAAAACATTATTTTCGAAGTCACTCAGGTGTGCAACTTGATTGACACCAGCTGAGGCAATGACAGCACGCAGTGCTTTGGGATAAAACACAGTCAGCAAAGCTGAGTAAGTAGTAGACATCACACAGCTAAATGGTTGACTTACACCATGAATGAGAGACTTGCTTCTAGGAGAAGCTCAGAAAAGAGCTTCTATAAATACAACCTATTCCTGAGATCTGAAGACATGCTGTATTAAGGTTATATCCAGCAAGACTGTACATTTTGAAAGAATGTGATTAAATTATCTTCCTAACTACTGAAATAAACTATGATTTGCAGCATGATTTCAGTCAATTTAATTTAAATGAGATTCATCCTGAAGCGGTCACTCTATTGAGATAGCCATGTTAATCAGTACCAATTAACTCTGATTTGGTAGACAGCATTCTAGGTACAGAATAATAAAAAGTAAGCATTTTCCCTATCCTTGAGAAAGGGATCTTCCATTATAACATGGAAAAAAAAAATCTATCAAACATCCTGCCAAGTCTCTCCCTGTGGCCTCCACCAGCTCAACCAGTCATTTGAAAGCCAAAGCAGCTCAAAGACCTGTCAGGGTCAATTCAAGATTTTACTCCAAGTCACGATGATTATCTGCAACTTCTTTAGTGAGAAAAAAATGGAAAATGACAATAAAATTAACATTTGCATAGTGCTTTACAGTCTCAAAGCTTTTTCACATGCATTCTCATTTAATCATCAATCTACTCTGCAAGGGAGTTATCTGTATTTTATAAGATGCAGAAACTGAGATTTAACCAAGTGTAGTGACTTCTCAAAGGTGATACAAAGAAAATAGCAAACTAGGATTTGAACTCAGGCTTTCTAATTTGAAATCCTGAACTTTCCACTATTCTAGTTCTATCAAGAAGGGCCTGAAGTAAGTGATATGCCAAGACTGACACAACTAAAAAACCTCAGGGAGAGGAAAAATGAGCCAACACCGTTCAGAGTACCACACCAGAATTCTGATTGCAGGCTAAGAAAAAGTACTCCAGCTGAGGCTAGTTTGAATGACCACAGCCAAATATCCAGTGTCAAAAGGGCATGGAAAACTCAAACAGATTTAGTCCTAGATTAAAATCACATTGTAAATAATATTTTCTATGGTCAGAGAGATCATCATTTTTATACAATATTCCAGGAGGTCCCAACTGACAAACTGGATATGTCACAGGAGATTCCAAACAGCAAGTCATAATGCAGAAGTCCTGCACCATAGTTCAAAGAGAACTATTCACAGTGGTGTATTGTACTTCTGAGCAGCATCTTGGTCCTGGAGGGCAACTGGAAAAGGACGCAGGACAGGCTAACTCCGTGAAAATCCTGGCAAACAGAAATGATACGGCTAGCTCCAAAGCTCAACAGGTACCTAGAGGTTGCCCCTAGCATGTGAAATCTCAAATCTGACGACCAGTAGGACTTCACTTCAAACTAACTTCTTCCCTACTCCACAATACTGCTATTCTTTTTGGCCTTGGACAGAACTGGATCAGGGACTGGAGTGAACCGAAGCCTGGGCTCAAGAGGAGATAAAGCTATATAAAATTTTGGAGGGCAACTGGCTGGGAGTGTGGGGGAAGCAAGAGCTGACAATATCATGCTAACCACAAAGGAATTTTCAGCTTGATTCTGGTCAAACTACATCAGTAGGAAGAATGTCTCAAAAGAGCCACAACTCAGTCCTATCAACCAAATGCACTGTGTAAATGATGCAGCTAATCTAGGTATTTTATATCTTTCACACTCTTCTAAATACAAGGCCCATAACCAGACTCAACTTGCCAACTCATCCAATCCTATCCCTAAGCATCTTCTTTACCAAGTATCTGTATATACTACTCTGTTACTCTCATTACACCCTGTTACCCTTTGTAGCTGAGCCCTATTGTTGTTTTTCAGTAAAAGATTTTTTTCTTTTTTTTTTTAAAGATTTTATTTGAGAGAGAGAATGAGATAGAGAGAGAGCATGAGAGGGGCAGGGGCAGAGGGAGAAGCAGACTCCCTGCTGAGCAGGGAGCCCGATGTGGGACTCGATCCCGGGACTCCAGGATCATGACCTGAGCTGACGGCAGTCGCTTAACCAACTGAGCCACCCAGGCGCCCCTCAGTAAAAGATTTTTTTTAAGTTTTTTTATTTCATTGTAGTTAACACACGATGTTACATTAGTTTCAGGTGTACAACATAGTGATTCAAGTTTAAACATTATTCTATACTCACCACAAGTGTAGCTACCACCTCTTACCATACAATGCTATTACAATACCATTGACTATATTCTTTATGCTGTGCCTTTTATTCCCATGACTTATTAATGCTATAACTGGAAGCCAGTATCTCCCACTCCCCTTAACCCATTTTGCCCTTCCCCCCCACCCTCCACCCCTCCCCTCTGGCAACCATCACATTGTCCTCTGTGTTTACAGATTCTGATTCTGCCTTTTGTTGATTCATTTGTGTGTTCTTTTTTTTTTTTTTAGATTCCACATATGAGTGAAACCATATAGTATTTGTCTTTCTCAGTCTGACTTTTTTCACTTAGCATAATACCCTCTAGGTCTATCCATGTTGTCACAAATGGCACAATCTCATCCTTTTGATGGCTGTATTATTCCACTGTGTGTGTGTGTGTGTGTGTATACATCTTATCTATTCATCTATCAGTGGACTCATTATACCTGTCAAAATGGCTAAAATCAAACAAATAAGAAATAACAAGTGTTGGCAATGATCTGGAGAAAAAGGAACCCTCAGGGAGCCTGGATGGCTCAGTCTGTTAAGCACCTGCCTTCAGCTGGGGTCATGATCCCAGGATCCTGGGATCGAGCCCCACATCATTGGGCTCCCTGCCCAGTGGGGAGTCTGCTTCTCCCTTTCCCTCTACCCCCCCCCCCTACCCCTGCTCTCTCTCTCAAATTAAAAAAAAAAAACTTAAAAAAAAAAAAAAAAAAGAAGAAAAGAGGGGCACCTAGGCGGCTCAGTTGGTTAAACATCTGCCTTCAGCTCAGGTCATGATCCCAGGGTCCTGGGATCGAGTCCCGCATCGGACTCCTTGCTAAGTGGGGAGCCTGCTTCTCCCTCTGCCTGCCGCTCCCCCTGCCTGTGCGTGGGCTCCCTCCCCCTCCCTCCCTCTCTCTGACAAATAAATAAAAAATTAAAGAAGTGAGCACTCTACCAGAGGCACATGCATTTAAAAGATATATAAATTAATTTAAAAAAATAAAAATAAAATAAATTTAAAAATTTAAAAAAAGGAACCCTCATACACTACTGGTGGGAATGCAAATCGGCACAACTATTGCAGAAAACAGCATGGAGGTTCCTCAAAAAATTAAAAATATGATCTAATAATTCCACTACTGGGTATTTATTTACCCAAAGAAAATGAAAACACTAATTCAAAAGGATATATGCACCCTATGTTTACTGCAGCATTATTTACAATGGCCAAGACATGAGCCCCATTGTTTTTGACTGAGAATCTTCTATTCAGCTAAGATCTGGTTGTTTTACTCACCATGGTTACCAAAGGCTATTTCCATCTATTTAAGCAACTTTAATTTAATTAATTGATTTCTGTTTACTGAGTGTTAACAATGTGACAGGCACTGAAAGAAAGACTTATCCAAGACACTAGCCTAGTAGATTCACATCTAAATCAGACCAGAAACAATACCGGGAAATGTTGGGAATGCAGGTGACAGACTGTAACAACACATTTGGAAGGCTGAACTGGGGATCTTGCGAGGAATACAAGGATGAGGGAGGCCGTCTATGCCATCAAATAGGTATATCACACTACTAAGGGAAATTAAAATGGGAAAATTTACAACACTATGTATTAAGTGCTGTGAGTACAAGATGAATACAAAGAAAGAACTGAGTAACTGCCCATTTGAGAGATGGGTTATAAGAATGGCAGAATAGGCTTCATTAAGTTGCCATTCCATTTGAGGTGGGTCTTGAAGGATGAGTTAGAGATTGCCAGGCAACATACCAAACAGAGGGGAAAGCACAGAGGCGTTGAAAAGCACAGTGGGTTTAAATAACCATAAATAATTATGTATGGTTAGAAAATGGGTAAAGGAAGGTTACAAGAAACACCATTAGAAAGGCATGTGGAAGGGGAGCTAGGCTGGCTCAATCAGTAGAGACTCCTGTTCTCGGGATCATAAATTCCAACCCCACATTGCACACAGACCTTACTTAAAAAAAATACAAGAAAGAAAGGCAGGCAGGCATGTAGGGGACAGAGCCTGAAACACATTACTAAGAAGGTTGTATTGTGTTAGTTATTCTACCTCTTTATTTCATAAACTGTATTATTATTGCTACCTAATATGTGCATACTAGGTGACCCCAACAAGATTTCTGCACAGGCCACATAGAAGCCATGCTCATGGGATGCCTGGGTGGCTCAGTCGGTTAAGCGGCTGCCTTCGGCCTGGGCCATGATCCCAGGGTCCTGGGATCGAGTCCCGCATCGGGCTCCCCGCTCTGCGGGGAGCCTGCTTCTCCCTCTGCCTCTGTCTCTCTCTCTGTCTCTCATGAATAAATAAATAAAATCTTTAAAAAAAAAATTAAAAAAAAAAAAGAAGAAGAACTGATCGGGTTGATGGGATTATGGGTTTGACACCCAGTGTGACCATTCTTGGATTCTTTAGCTCCTTTTCTGTTTCCCAGAAACTCCTAGCCTAAAAGGGCGGATCCCAGTGCTGGTGCTTCTCCCTGTTTGGTTTTGCTTGCTGTCACGCCTCCTCTTCTTGTGCATTTATTTGTTTATTAGATTTTATCCATTCATATCTTGATGGACATTTTTGACTATCATGAGTAAAGGTGCTATGAATATTCATGTATAAGTTTTTTTTTTTTATATTTTATTTATTTGACAGAGAGAGAGATAGCGAGAGCAGGAACAC
>NC_058419.1:70173010-70247347 GCF_002201575.2 Neomonachus schauinslandi | reverse complement strand
ATCCCAGGCCCCTGGGATCATGACCTGAGCCGAAGGCAGACGCTTAACGACTTAGCCACCCAGGCGCCCCATGTATAAGGTTTTTAAAATGACTTAGGTTTTCATTTCTCTTGGGGGAAATGCCTAGGAGTGGATTTGCGGAGATGTAAAGTGCCTTTGTAACCAGGTTTCAGCAGATTGTCTAGAGTATATCCTTTCTGGAGGACAGATTTTGAAGGGTTCAAATTCTTAATTTGAAGGGGATTAAGAGGAATAAATTTCTAGTTATAAAATAAATAAGTCATTGGGATGAATAGTACAGCATAAGGAATATAGTCAGTAATATTAAAATAAAGTTGTATGGTGATGGCTGGTAACTACCCTTATCTTGATGACTATAGCGTATTGCAAAGAATTGTTGAATTCTATGTTGTGCACCTGAAACTAATATAACGTTGTATATAGAAATCAGAACAGTGGTTGCCTAGAGTGGAGGGTGGGCGGTAGATGGACTACAAAGGGGCATGACAGAATTTTCTGAGATAAGAATGTTCTATTTCTTGATTGAAATGTTATTTATATGGTTTACATTTACCCAAAAATGGGATCAACCTATACATTTAAAATGTGTAAATTCTTGGGGCGCCTGGGTGGCTCAGTCATTAGGCGTCTGCCTTGGGCTCAGGTCATGGTCCCAGGGTCTGGGGAACAAGCCCCGCATCGAGCTCCCTTGCTCCTTGGGGAGCCTGCTTCTCCCTCTGCCTGCCACTCCCCCTGCTTGTGTTCCCTCTCTCGCTGTGAATCTGTCAAATAAATAAATAAAATCTTAAAAATAAATAAAATAAAATAAAATGTATAAATTCTACTCTACATAAATTATGCTTAAGTCCAACTGATTTCTGAGAAAGAACAATAAGAAAAAAAAGAAAAGGAAAAGGAAGGAGAGAGGAACAGGAGGCAGGGGAAAGAAAGAAGTACTGCAGAGCTGAAATCCCAGGAGGCTGTAGGTCAGGAGCAGGACAGCACAGTGTGACATCAGACTTTGTTCAACATCAGGAAAGCAGCCTAAGGGGCGCCGAGCTGGCTCAGTCAGAAGAGAATCTGACTCTTGATCTTGGGGTAGTGGGTTCAAGACTCACACTGGGTATAGTGATTACTAAGAAAGAAAGAAGGAAGGAAGGGAGGGAGGAGAGAGAGAGGGAGCGAAAGGAAAGGGAAAAGGGAAAAGGAAAAGGAAGGAAGGACAGAAAGAAAGAGAAAGGGGAAAAAAAGAAACAAACAAAGGCAGTCTGGGAGCACCTGGGTGGCTCAGTCGATGAAGCGACTGCCATCGGCTCAGGTCATGATCTCAGGGTCCTGGGTTCTAGCCCTGCGTCGGGCTCCCTGCTCAGGCAGGAGTCTGCTTCTCCCTCTCCCTCTCTCTCTCTCTCTTTCAAATAAATAAACAAAATCTTTGGGGCACCTGGGTGGCTCAGTCCGTTAAGTGTCTGCCTTCAGCTCAGGTCATGATCCCAGGGTCCTGGGATCGAGCCCCACATCGGGCTCCTTGCTCAGCGGGGAGCCTGCTTCTCCCTCTCCCTCTGCCTGCTGCTCCCCCTGCTTGTGCTGTCAACTAAATAAATATTTTTTAAAAAATTTTTTTTAATAATAAATAAATAAATAAAATCTTAAAAAAAAATAATGGGGATGCCTGGGTGGCTCAGCCAGTTAAGCATCTGCCTTCAGCTCGAGTCATAATCCCAGGGTCCTGGGATTGAGCCCTGCATCGGGCTCCCAGCTCGGCGGGAAGCCTGCTTCTCCCTCTGCCTGCCGCTCCCCGTGCTTGTGTTCTCTCTCTGACAAATAAATGAAAAAATCTTTAAAAAATTAAAAATTTTAAAAATTAAAAAATAATAATAAAATAAAATAATTTTTAAAAAGGCAGCTTCTTGGGGAACCTGGGTGGCTCAGTTGTTAAGCGTCTGCCTTCAACTCAGGTAATGATCCCAGTGTCCTGGGACTGAGCACCACATCCAGCTCCCTGCTCAGCAGGAAGCCCACTTGTCCTTCTTCCACTCCCCCTGCTTGTGTTCCCCCTCTTGCTGTCTCTCTCTCTGTGTCAAATAAATCAATAAAATCTTTAAAAAAAAAAAAAAAAAGCAGCCTCAAAGGTAAACAGGAGGTTGGTCCCCTTTGACCACCTTCACCCATTTCCCCACCCCCCAGAAACACTATAACCTATGTGAGATGATGAATGTGTTAACTAACTTTACCATGGTAATCATTTAGATATATACACATATATAAAATCACCACACTGTATACCTTAAAAACACACTATGTCAGGGGCGCCTGGGTGGCTCAGACGGTTAAGCGTCTGCCTTCAGCTCAGGTCATGATCCCAGGGTCCTGGGATCGAGCCCCACATCGGGCTCCTGGCTCAGCAGGGAGCCTGCTTCTCCCTCTCCCTCTGCCTCTCTCCCTGCTCATGCTCTCTCTCTCTCTCTGTATCTCTGTGTCTCAAATGAATAAATAAAATCTTTAAAAAAAACACACACACTATGTCAATTACATCTCAATAAAACTCGGGGGAAAAAAGTCAACAGGAGAGTTGGTAAGAGAAGTACATATACAAAGAGCCCGAAGACTCCTTAGAAAAGATGAACCAGAAATTCTAAATCTAGGGACGAAGTCAAGTACAGAATAAGACAGTTGCCAGACTTTGAACACAAGAGCAAATCAGGAAGGTTGAACAAGCATGCTGCTTGATGGACTGATGTCAATCTGTAGTGAGGTTTTTCATGGCATAGCACTCTGTTCTTGGCCTTGTCCTTTTTAACAATTTCGTCAATGAGTTGGATGAAGGGGCACCTGGGTGGCTCAGTCAGTTAAGTGTCTGCCTTAGACTCAGGTCATGATCTCAAGGTCCTGGGATCAAGCCCTGTGTCAGGCTCCCTGCTCTGTGGGGAGCCTGTTTCTCCTTCTCCCTCTGCCCCTACAACCCCCCCCACCCCTGGCTTATGATCTCTCCTTCTCTCTCTCTCAAATAAATAAAATCTTTTAAAAAATGAGTTGGATGAAGAAGCTGAGAGATAACAAATAAGACAGATGTATAATCAGGAATAAAAATCAAATCTCTGGTTGTAGTAATGGGATTAATGTAAGAAAAAAAAAATTATAGGGGCACCTGGCTGGCTCAGTCAGTAGAACATGTGACTCTCCTTTTTTTTTAAAAAAAGAGATTTTATTTATTTATTTGAGACAGAATGAGAGAAAGCGAGCACATGAGAGGGGGGAGGGTCAGAGGGAGAAGCAGACTCCCTGCTGAGCAGGGAGCCCGATGCGGGACTCGATCCAGGGACTCCAGGATCATGACCTGAGCCGAAGGCAGTCGCTTAACCAGCTGAGCCACCCAGGCACCCGTGAACATGTGACTCTTGATCTCAGGGTTCTGAGTTCAAGCCCCACACTGGGCATGGAGCCTACTTAAAAAAAAATTATAGTCCTGCATTTAAGTCTTCAAAACTAACTGTACCAGTATATGACAGGCAAAATGTAACTTAACAGCAGCATGTACTTAAAAAGACTGAGGGATGGGGCACCTGGGTGGCTCAGTAGGTTAAGTGTCTGCCTTTGGTTCCGGTCATGATCCCAGAGTCTGGGATTGAGCCCCACTTTGGGCTCTCGGCTCAGCGGGGAGCCTGCTTCTCCCTCTCCGTCTGCCCGCTGCTCCCCCGGCTTGTACTCTCTCTCTGTCAAATAAAATCTTAAAAAATAATAAAAATAATAAAGATAAAAAGACTGAGGGCCTTTGGAGGGCAAAAAAGCTCAAAATGAATCACCAGTGTAGTGTGACTGGCCTCACCCCAAAAAAGAAAAAAAAAAAAATTCAATCTTAACTACATCAGTATCTAAGAGAATGATGATCACTCCTAAATCTAAAGAGGATTATTTTGTGCTGATCATATAAAACCTAAAATATTGTGTTGCTATGGGTACCGCACTTTAAGGAATAACATGAAAAAACAGAGAATTTTCAGAGGACAGCACACAAGATGATAAGGTGACTAGAAACCATGAAACATGAGGAATGACTGAACGAACTGAAAATGCTTAATCTGAAGAAGAGACTTCCCAGGGGACATAAATATCTTCAAATAGTTGAAGATCTGGCATGCAGAAAAGGAGTTACACTTATTTAGCCCCAATGGGTATAACTTAGACCAATTTCGTCTTGGTCTTGAAATTCTCTGAACTGTTGATACAAAAAGATGGATGTTATGTCAATTCTCCCTAAGAAGAAAATGACCTAGAGCGGCCACATGGTTTTCTGTGGTTCATTTTTACAAAACTTGACCGAAAAGGTTACATGTACAGAAGAGAAAACACAAATGGCCAATAAATCTATGAAAATACACCTAACTTCACTAGTTATTAGGGAAATGGAAATTCAAACAATGCTCATGGAAGATGATAACATAAATGAAAATGAAACTGTCTGGGGGTAATATGGGAACTCTGCACTATTTCTGTAAATCTAAAAGTATTCCAAAATAAAATGGTAATTAAAAACAACACCACTTGGGGTGTCTGGGTGGCTCAGTCGTTAAGCGTCTGCCTTCGGCTCAGGTCATGAACCCAGGGTCCTGGGATCGAGCCCCGCGTCGGGCTCCCTGCTCAGCGGGAAGCCTGCTTCTCCCTCTCCCTCTGCCCGCTGCTCTGCCTACTTGTGCTCACTCTCTCTCTGTCAAATAAATAAATAAAATCTTTAAAAAAAACAACAACAACAACACTCTTCACACCTGCAAATTCTTTTAAGTCTGACAATACCAATTCTTAGTAAGGATATAGGGAAAAGAGAAAGGGAGAGGGAGTACAAATTATTAAAACCGCTCAACAGCAATTTGGCAATATTTATAAAGTTAAAGATGCTCATAGCTTTTGATCCAGAAGCTCCACTCCTAAATGTATACCCTAGAACAGCACTGCCATTATATAGGGTAGCTACTAGCCCCATGTGACTACTGAGAACTTGGAATGAGGCAAGTCAAAAATGAGGTATGTTTTTAAGTATAAAATACATCCCTGACTTCAAAGACTTTGTACAAAAAAAAGAACATAAAATATCTTGCTAATAACTTTTATATTGATCATATGATGAAATGATAACATTTTAGATATATTGAGCTATATAATTTGTATTGGTTTTTTAGTTTATTTATTTACGTAATCTCTACACCCTACATGGGGCTCAAACTCACAACCCCAAGATCAAGAGCCGCATGCTCTTCTGACTGAGCCAGACAGGTGCCCCTATAATTTGTATTGTTAAAATTTACTCTATTCAGCCTTTTTTTTAACGTGGCTACTAAAAAATATAAAATTGTGTTTGCACTGTTTCAATCAGACAGCACTGTACTAGAGCCTCACCCACAAGTGCTCAAGAAGTAAATAAATTTAGTGGGTCATAACCAACATTTTTTAATGAAAAAGCACAGAATAGAAAATATCATAGTGTTGGAGAGGAGGGGGGTGGGGGATGGGGTAACTGGGGGACGGACATTGGGGAGGCTCTGTGTTAATAATGAGCACTGGGTATTATGTAAGACTGATGAATCACAGACCTGTACCCCTGAAACAAATAATACATTATATGTTAATTAATTGAATTTAAATTAAAAAATGTCATAGTGTACTGCATGTAGGAAGGGTTATTTCATTAAACTTGTGATACACTGTGTAGATGTGATGTAAAATATATCTCCTTGCCATGGGTGGTGGCCAAAAATGTTTGAAAACTCCTGCTAGGGGCACCTGGCTGGCTAGGTCCATAGAGCATATGACTCTTGATGTTGGGTCGTGAGTTTGAGTCCCACATCGGGCATAGAGATTACTTTAAAAAAAAAACAAGAAAAAGGAAAAAGAAAACTCCTCCTAAACTCTCTGCAACACAATGTCCACTGTAGTGCTGTCGTCTGTAATAGCAAATATTTGAAAACAACTCATACAGCCAACAAAGGAGATTAGATAAATAAATTGTGGTATACTTATATTCAAAGTAAAGACTTTATTTATTTGAGAAAGAGAGAGAGAGAGCACAAGCAGGGGGAGCTGCAGAGGGAGAGGGAGAACAGGCTTCCCGCTGAGCAGGAAGCCCAAGGTGGGGCTCGATCCCAGAACCCCGGGACCATGACCTGAGCTGAAGGCAGACACTTAACCAACTGAGCCACCCAGGCATCCCCCCTTTTTAAAGGATTTGGTTTATTTATTTTAAGAGAGAAAGAGAGAGATTTTTTTTTTTAAAGATTTTATTTATTTATTTGAGACAGAGAGAATGAGAGAGAGAGAGCACATGAGAGGGGGGAGGGTCAGAGGGAGAAGCAGGCTCCCCGCCGAGCAGGGAGCCCGATGCGGGACTCGATCCAGGGACTCCAGGATCATGACCTGAGCCGAAAGCAGTTGCTTAACCAACTGAGCCACCCAGGCGCCCGAGAGAGATTTTTTTTTAAGATTTTATTTATTTGAGAGAGAGAGACATATTCAAAGTAATAGTACTAATCAGCCGTGGAAACAAATGAACTAGAACTAAAATATCCATATGGGTAAATATGGAAAACACAATACCGAGCAAAAAAAGACAAGCTGCAGAAAAAAAATCATACAAAATGATACAAATTTATGTAAAATTTTAAAAGATGAAAAACTGGCACATGTAATCTTTTAGTTCTCTGAAACAATGACCTATCTGAAGCATATGGCAAACTGTTAAGATTCAACAAAAGTTAGTGGTAGGTAAACAGATAATATATCATTATCTTACTCCCTATACTTTTCTGTGTGCTTCAAATATTTACGTAAATACAAGATCTCAAATACCATGCACAATTGACCCTTGAACAACACGGGGGGTTAGGGGCACTGACCCCTGCACATTTGAAAATCCACCTATGAATTTGACTCTCCAAACACTTAACTACTAATAGCCTACGGTTAACCAGAAGAGTTACCAATAACAGTCAATTAACACATATTTTGCATGTTATGTGTATTATATACTGTATTCTTATAATAAAATAAGCTAGTGAAAATAAAATGTCAAGAAAATCATAAGGAGAAATATTTACAATATCACACTGTAAAAAATCTGCATGTAAGTGGACCTGAGCAGTTCAAACCCGTGTTTTTTGAGGGTCAACTGTACTTAAAAGTCATAATGCCTATTCCATGTTTATATCCTTTAAGATACTACATCCTTTGGGTGCCTGGCTGGCTTAGTCAGTGGAGCATGCAATTCTTGAACTCAGGGTTGAGGGTTTGAGCCCTACGATGGATACAGAGATTACTTAAAAAATAAAATTAAAATAAAATAATAACATAAATATAAAGAAATAAATAAGAAAGATACTATATCCTAAATTAAAACTTAAGGCTTTGGGGGTGCCTAGCCGGCTCAGTCAGTAGATCCTATGACTTGACCCTGGGGTTTTGAATTCGAGCCCCAAGTTTGGGATAGAGCTTACTTAAAAAATAAAAATCAGGGCGCCTGGGTGGCTCAGTCGGTTAAGTGTCTGCCTTCAGCTCAGGTCATGATCCCAGAGTCCTGGGATCGAGTCCCACATCGGGCTCCCTGCTCAGCGGAGAGACTGCTTCTCCCTCTCCCTCTGCCTGCCGCTCCCCCTGCTTGTGCGCTCTCTCTCTCTCTCTGTCAAATAAATAAATAAAATCTTTAAAATAAATAAATAAAAATAAAAATAAAAAATAAAGTTTTTTAGGGCGCCTGGGTGGCTCAGTTGGTTAAGTGTCTGCCTTCGGCTCAGGTCATGATCCTGGAGTCCCGGGATCGAGTCCCGCATCGGGCTCCCTGCTCAGCAGGGAGTCTGCTTCTCCTCTGCCCCTCCCCCCTCTCATGCGCTTTCTCCCATTCTCTCTCTCTCTCAAATAAATAAATAAAATCTTTAAAAATAAATAAATAAAGTTTTTAAAAAAAACTTAAGGCTTAAAAAAAAACTTAAGTTGTAATTTTTAAATGACAAGCATTAACAAAACATTGACCTAATGGATTTGTAGCCACCCTGCTTACAACACATTTCATTATTATATGAATGTGACTGTAACTGCATTACAGGTCTAATCATGTCCCCAGAAAAAAAGAAATACCATAAACTCTTCCATGTCTGGCATGGTTGAGGAATCTGGTGTTCTGGTCAATTAAATTGCTTTTGTTAATTAAGATTTCCCATAAATACCATACATGGATTACCAGTTCTTAAAATAATTAAGATACAATAAAATGCACTTAAATCTAAAACTACACAGGATATAATTTATTTCTCACTGATAATTATGGCAAGGCACTTCGGGATCTTGCAGTAATTTTTTTAATGTACTTTTTTTTAAGCAGTTGATCCCTAATTCAGATTAAACCAGTGTTATTTTGCATGCCATAAGAATCCTCAGAAAACAAGAGATGAATTGTGAATTCCGTTTCCTTTACTAGCTTCTAAAAGGGTTCCAGTGTCTTAAACATCTATGTTGTTTTTCTGGTATATAAATGAGAAAATTTGGACCTATGGACAGTCCAAAGAGATAAAATTCAGAAACAAAATACATTTTTTTTTTTAAAGATTTTATTTATTTATTTGAGACAGAGAGAATGAGAGAGAGAGAGCACATGAGAGGGGGGAGGGTCAGAGGCAGAAGCAGGCTCCCTGCCGAGCAGGGAGCCCGATGCGGGACTCGATCCCGGGACTCCAGGATCATGACCTGAGCCGAAGGCAGTCGCTTAACCAACTAAGCCACCCAGGCGCCCAACAAAATACATTTAGATCTTAGATAAGGCAACAACCAACCTGACATTTTTATTACCATGTAAAGTTATATACCTTTAAAATCCATGGAACGAAAATCAGTATTGTCCATTTTGAAATCTCTGGTTCAGGCCTATGAAATAAGAAAATATTTTAATATTCTGTCCTTTATCCTCCAGTCTCTCAATAAAATTTCTTTACAAATTTTCCAGTTCCTTGTTATCCGAAGGGGAAAAAATACTTTAGAAGTTTTAAAACTCAGAAAAAGCAGTTAATGAGGGGCAGGGCCTGGCTGTCGCATGCCAAGAACCAGGCCTAGAGTAAATTTCCACGCGGTCTTTTCTTACCATAATCTGCCCCACAACAGGGAAACCAGGGCTCGAGGTACCCCGTGATTGGTCTGGCTGGTACTCGATGCCTCCTCCTAATTGGCTCAAAATCTCCCCACGTCACCGCCCATACGTTCAAAGTATCCAATCACTCGCTGTCGTTTTTCCCACTCTCGCAGATCCGCTAGCGCCTTCAGCTCCCCACCCCCAACAATCATCAACGGTCCGGCTTCAACGGAATTTTGGTCGTTCACATCCAAACTTCTATCTCCCACTTTCGGTGGCCACACACCGCTCCCCATCCTTCATCCAAGTCAAAAAAAACCCCTCTGCTTTCGCCCATTTTCCTTCACCTGAGAGTCAGCTACCGCAGCTCTGTAGTTCAAAACCTTTGCCTCGCGGACTCCCTAAAAAGTATTAAACTAATGGCCACATCTTCTCGCTAGGCATAAACCACTCAACTAACCTGTGGCTGACCCACCTTTGGCCCGTCCTACCTCCGCCGAGGCAGGATCACGAACCTCCGCGGACGCCACGATCGCCGCGGTTCCCTCTCCACGAACTCCGTCTACGGTGCCCGTCGACGCTCAGAAGGCACCTCCCCCCGTTGTGACGCCACCAACGGCCACGCCCAGTTGGCCTTTACCCTCTCCCCGAGCGTAAGCGTCGTCGGGGCACGGGGCACACGGGGACACGGGGACGCGGGGACGCGGGGTTGCGGAGCGCCGTCTAGGCCTTAAGTCCTGGGGTTGCAGCTTAGAAGTCCGGGGTTAGAATCACAGAGAATAAGGAAATACGGTGCAATACTGAAAGCATACTACAGTTATTGAGAGGGGTGCAGATGGCCAGGGTTACAGGCAAGCAGAGAACAGGCCTGGGGGGTGGGGGGAGAAAAGGGAGAGAATGACGGAGCGGAAAGAGAGAGGGGGAGGAGGGAGGGAGGGAAAGAGGGAGGAATGGGGGTAAAAAGGGAGGAAGGAAGGAAGGAAAATATACAATATTGCCCACTGGTTATTCAAGAGAGGCAAAGGTCAGAAATATCAGAAGTTGAGGGGCGCCTGGGTGGCTCAGTCATTAAGCGTCTGCCTTCGGCTCAAGTCATGATCCCGGGATCCTGGGATTGAGCCCCACATCGGGCTCCCTGCTCCGCAGGAAGCCTGCTTCTCCCTCTCCCTCTGCCATTCCCCCTGCTTGTGTTCCTTCTCTCGCTTTGTCTGTCAAATAAATAAATAAAATCTTAAAAAGAAGTATCAGAAGTTGAGAGGAATGGAAAACCCTGTAGTTCCAAGACACGTTTCTGCTGCCCAGCCCTTGTCAAATCTGAAGGAAACTATCTAATGACTCCCCTGCAGGTTCGCAGTAAGGGCGGCAGTCCCATCCATCTCCAGACAAATGGTTTTAGGGATGGCGGTGGAATATATATGTAAACATGTTTGGTACCAGCTAAATCTACGGGTGATGCTTGCAACCAAAGCGTTGGCCTTTGACTGAAATCTCTATTCAGAGACAGCAGTGTTAAGGCATGATGACTCCAAATTTGGAGGGAAAACCCCAAATCAAAACATTAACAAGCCTCCCACCTCTTCCCTCACATAGCCCTCTTTTAAGTCTTGTGCACCACAGTCAAGCCAGATGTGAAGCTGGCTAGCAAGATAAAAGAAATTGTGGCTTCAATTCTGGGAACATTAAGAGAGTTTCCTCCTGACCCTGACAGCCTCAGAGTCAGTCATTACCTATCATGGAAAAGATGGGGTTTCTAAAAATAATTTCTTTTCCCTCTTCAAAATTTTCTGCATCTAGATCACATAGTACAGTGAAGAAAAAAGGCAAAACAGGGTAAGTACTGCTATTAACGCCTCTTCTTTTGCATCCTGCAATTTGGTATTCATTTTACAATCCTAGATTGCTAAATTAGGGAAAGAAGTTCGTGGAAAAGAGCGGTAGAATATCTCATAGTTGACTAAATCCTCATGAACCATATACTATGTGCTAGCTACTTATAATCTCATTGTCTCTAGTTTTTCATCTATAAAATGGAACTAAAAGTAGTTCTAAGCTTCCGGTTCAATAGAATAGTAGTTTATGTAAAGCATCTAGAATGCTAGCTGGCATATAATAGGTAACAAATGTTAGTTTCCATTATTCCCCATTTCCTCGTTGGCAAACCAAGGGCTCCCAACTTCCATCATCCCGCCCAGGCCCCTGGCTCTACCTTAACTTCTTTGTTCTTAAATGAACAGGGAACAGGGCGAAAATTAGACCTTGGATCTCTAGCCCAGGGTGGTCCTTTCCCATACATCGTAGAAATCTTAGTGATTAATAATGTCTCTAACAGGGGTGCCTGGCTAGCTCAGTCACTAGAGTATGTGATTCTCCATCTTGGGGTTGTGAGCTCAAGCCCTGAGTTAGGTGTACAGATTACTTTAAAAAAATGTCTGTCGGGCGCCTGGGTGGCTCAGTTGGTTGAGTGACTGCCTTCGGCTCAGGTCATGATCCTGGAGGCCCTCTGGGATGGAGTCCCACATCGGGCTCCCTGCTCAGCAGGGAGTCTGCTTCTCCCTCTGGCCCTCCCCCTTCTCACACTCTCCCTCTCTCTCAAATAAATAAACAAAATTTAAATAAATAAATGAATAAAATCTTTAAAAAATATATCTGTAGTAGGATGGCTATGATATTATCCAAGATTATATAAGGCAAACAAGAATCAAATGACTCCATTGATTAATACTGACTATAAATATGCCTCCAAATTCAGGGCTACTGAACTGTTACCACTGTATTGAATAAAAATATCAAAATATGCAGAAAAGGTGAAATAAAAACTAAAAGTGAATAAAAAATAAAGTATGAATATAAAATATGCAGAAAGGGTGAAACCCCTTATGTCATTGTATGGGTTTCTCCAGTGTTTTTGTTTTCATTCTAGATAGGCTCCCTGGATGTTACCAGTAAGGAAGAATTAAGAGACAGGAAATAAAGTAAAAGAAAGAAGAAGAAAGGAAATAATAAAGGAAGCAGGTGCATATTGAGGAGGTTATGCAAGAATGACTAGTAAAATGACATTAAATGGCACTCAACAGGCTGTGGATTTTCTTCCCTTACCCTGGCATAAACTACAAATTTTATTCTCCTGCTCTTTAACAAATTAATGCAGAAATGGTGAAAGAGATAAGCACATAAGGCAGCGGGTGAACAGCATGGACTCTAAGGAGAGCTTATTAAAACTCTCATTAATATGGCTCAGTCTGTTGAGCATCCAACTTTTGGTTTCAGCTCGGGTCATGATCTCAGGGTCGTGATCTCAGGGTCAGGAGATCCAGCCCTGCACCAGGCTCTGCCCTCAGTGCAGAGTCAGCTTGAGATTCTCTCCCTCTCCCTCTTCCCCTCCCCACCTCTCTCTCTAATAAATAAAATCTTTTTTAAAAAGACTCTCATTAATAGAGTGAGTTAAAAGAGAGTAAGCAACCAAGAATGCAAATTAGTTAATAAGGTAGCATTACACCTTGTTAAAAAAAAAAAGAAAAACACTTTCAGAAAAAAATATGCAATTTTATAGCCAAAAAAATTCTAAAAACGCAAGGGATAATGGAGTAAGGGAGAGGGGCTTGCTTTACCAGGTATTAAAACTACTGTAGGGTGCCTGGGTGGCTCAGTTGGTTAAGCGACTGCCTTCGGCTCGGGTCATGATCCTGGAGTCCCGGGATCGAGTCCCGCATCGGGCTCCCTGCTCCGCGGGGAGCCTGCTTCTCCCTCTGACCCTCCCCCCTCTCAGGTGCTCTCTGTCTCTCTCATTCTCTCTGTCTAAGATAAATAAATAAAATCTTTAAAAAAAAAAAAAAAAAACTACTGTAAATAAAATTTATGGTAGGGGGGCCTGGGTGACTCAGTCGTTAAGCGTCTGCCTTCGGCTCAGGTCCTGGGATCGAGCCCCGCATGGGGCTCCCTGCTCAGCGGGAGCCTGCTTCTCCCTCTCCCACTCCCCCTGCTTGTGTTCCCCCTCTCGCTGTCTCTCTCTCTGTCAAATAAATAAATAAAATCTTAAAATAATTTTATGGTGATAGTGCAGACAGATAAATGGAACAAAATAAGAGTCCAGAAACAAATCCATATATATATATGGAAATTATTCAAGTCAGCAAGGAAGAGTTATTCAAGAAAAAGTATTGAAGCAACTGCATAGCCATTTTTTTTAGATTTTTATTTATTTATTTGAGAGAAAGGGAGAGCACAGAGGGAGAGAAGGAGAAACAGACTCTCGGCTGAGCAGAGAGCCAGATGTGGGGCTCCATCCCAGGACCCTGAGATCATGACTTGAGCTGAAGGCAGGAGCTTAACCGACTGAGCCACCCAGGCACCCCTGCATAGCCATTTTATTTTTTTCTAAGATTTTATTTATTTATTTGACAGAGAGAGACACAGCAAGAGCGGGAACACAAGCAGGGGGAATGGGAGAGGGAGAAGCAGGCTTCCCGCCGAGCAGGGAGCCCGATGCGGGGCTCGATCCCAGGACTCTGGGATCATGACCTGAGCCGAAGGCAGACGCTTAACGACTGAGCCACCCAGGCGCCCCTGCATAGCCATTTTAAAAAGTAAAATTAGACCCTTGCCTCACTTCATATATGAAAATAAATATGGGATTAATCAAAGATTAAATTGAATCAGAAAATTTCTCAAAGAAATTATGCGTGGATATTTTATAAACACAATGGCAAGATGTAAACATCATCCGAAAACCAGAATTATAAAGGGATAATACTGAGTTTTACAACGTAAAAATTAATATCTTCTGAATGGCACTATAAGCAAGGTTGAAAGATAAACCACAGACTGGAGAAAGATTTTTTCAACATATGTAACTGATAAAGAATTAACATCTTTTTTTTTAAGAGTTAACATATCTAACATAAAAAGAGCTCTTAAAAAAAAAAGAGTTCCTACAATAAAAAAGACAAATACTCTAGCAAATAAATCAGCAAAGGACATTTACACAGGAAGAAATATAAATGGCCAATAATATATGAGAAGATATTCAACCCCTCCAACAATCAAAGAAATGAAAATTAATACAAGGTAAAATTTAGGATGCCTGGGTGACTCAGTTGGTTAAGCGTCTGCCTTTGGCTCAGGTCACGATCCCAGGGTCCTGGGATCAAGTCCCGCATCGGGCTCCTTGCTCAGCGAGGAGCTTGCTTCTCCCTCTGCCTGCCACTCCCACTGCTTGTGCTCGCTCGCTCGCTCTCTCTCTCTAATAAATAAATAAAATCTTTTAAAAAAAATACAAGGTAAATTTTTTTCATTTATCAGATTGGCAAAGGTTCAAAAGATTAACAAAACCTCAAATTAGCAATATACACAAAACAGGCACTTCTGTGCACTGTTGGTAGGAGTACAAATTATTGCATCTTTTCTGGAGGGCAGTTTGACAATATATATCAAAATCTTACATGTATGTACCCTGTTACCCAACAATTTGTCTTCTAGAAATTTTCCTAAAGAAGATATTGGAAAAATCTGCAAAGATAAACAGAAACGTTCACTGAAGCATTGTAAACCACTTAAATGTTCATCTAAAAATAAAATAAAATAAAATAAATGTTCATCTAGTTAAATGTGGACCGGTTACAGAACTTAGGGTACATCAGTGCCATACAGTGGAGTACTTACTTATACAGCCTTTAAAAATATTGCTGTGGAAACAATCTAATGGTATAAAACGAGGGAAATGCCTATATGCTACTATTGAGCTTAAAAACGAAAACGTCAGGGGCGCCTGGGTGGCTCAGTCAGTTAAGCGTCTGCCTTCGGCTCAGGTCATGATCCCAGGGTCCTGGGATGGAGCCCCGCATCGGGCTCCCTGCTCAGCGGGGAGTCTGCTTCTCCCTCCCCCTGTGCTCTTGCGCTCTTGCTCACTCTCTCTCTCCCTCTCAAATAAATAACTAAAATCTTTAAAATAAAAGAAAAAGAAAAAGTCAGCAACTGCTCAAAAAGATGTAATTACATAGACTTGAGTGACTAAACAACTCTTGGGATGGTTTCCACCTGGGTATGAATGGCACAAATCATAGAAAGGAAGAAAGGAAGAAAAAAAGTTTACAGAGACGGTATACACGTCTGTAAAATTATATGCGTATTTGAACAAAAATGTCTGGGGGAGTATTTACCAAAATGTTAACAATGTTTATCTTTTGAGTGGTGGGATCTGGGAGAATCTTTACTTTCTTTATATTTTAGTTTTTCAATTTCCTACAATGAACATATATTTTTATCATTGGGGGAAAAGAGAAGCAATTTTAACTTTTTTTAAAAGATTTTATTTATTTATTTGAAACAGAGAGAGAGATAGGGAGGGGCAGAGGGAGAGGGAGAAGCAGACTCCCTGATGAGCATGGAGCCCGATGTGGGGCTCCATCCCAGGACCCTGAGATCATGTCCCGAGCCAAAGTCAGATGCTTAACCAACTGAGCCACCCAGGCGCCCCTTTTAACTTTTTTTTTTAAATAATCTTTTGAGTCATTTTATTTGTTTGTTTTTTTTAAGTAATCTCTATGCCCAATGTGGAACTCGAACTCATGACCCCAAGATCAAGAGTCCCATGTTCTACCAACTGAGCCAGCCAGGTGCCCCAAGAAGCTATTTTCTTTTATTATTTTTTTTTAAAGATTTTTATTTATTTATCTGACAGAGAGAGACACAGCGAGAGAGGGAACACAAGCAGGGGGAGTGGGAGAGGGAGAAGCAGGCTTCCTGTGGAGCAAGGACCCCGACGCGGGCCTTGATCCCAGGACCCTGGGATCATGACCTGAGCCGAAGGCAGACGCTTAATGACTGAGCCACCCGGGCACCCCGAAGCTATTTTCATTAAAAAAAAAAAAAATCCAGAGGAAGATGAGGGCATTTTTATCTGATGGGCATGTATTTTCTCAATAAAGTATGAGGCAAAGTCAACAGCTGAGAGTAGGAGGGAGAGACTTGAAGAATGTGAATAAAGTAAGAAAGAGTTGTTATAGAGAGGGGAATTGGAGAGGAAAAAAAGGTTCCTAGGTAGGGTGCCTGGGTGGCTCAGTTGGTTAAGCGACTGCCTTCGGCTCAGGTCATGATCCTCAGTCCCGGGATCGAGTCTCGCATCGGGCTCCCTGCTCGGCGGGGAGTCTGCTTCTGCCTCTGACCCTGCCCCCTCTCATGTGCTCTCTCTCTCTCTCTCATTCTGTCTGTCTCAAATAAATAAATAAAATCTTAAAAAAAAAAAAAAAAGGTTCCTAGGTAGTGTTGAGGACCTAGTGAAGGCTGATGATCATTAAGCTGCCCAGGTTTAGGATTGCCTCTAAAAATCCTGAACTGCACAGGTGCGACGTTTGGATTCCTCTGGGGGTGGGGTGTAGTACTCTGGAGTACTGCCTAGGGAGGTGAAGGTATTTGCAAGAGTCATAATGGTAATAAATTCAGGAATTTAAGTGGGAAAGGGAGCAAGCAAAGATTGGCAGAAACCGATAAAGTAAGAGAAAGTGTATGTGGGAGGGGAGAATGAATTAGGGGATTCATGAGGTCAAAGAATTATTGTAGTGGGGTTACTTGAGCAAGTAAGCTGAGGAAAGTTGGGAAGTTGTGGACAGAGAACTTGATGTTTGAATTAGTGATTTCAGACGTGTACATTCTGGCAAGATCTAGAGTATAACCATGTGACTGGGTTGCTGAGGTGTAATTCATTGAACCGAATCACAGAACCACGCTCTTATCCACACACCTCCTTACCCTTCGATTGTAAGCCTTGAAATTTTTTTTTTTTTAAAGATTTTATTTATTTATTTGACAGAGACAGAGACAGCGAGAGCAGGAACACAAGCAGGGGGAGTGGGAGAGGGAGAAGCAGGCTTCCCGCCGAGCAGGGAGCCCGATGCGGGACTCGATCCCAGGACCCTGGGATCATGACCTGAGCCAAAGGCAGTCGCTTAACCAACTGAGCCACCCAGGCGCCCTGTAAGCCTTGAAATTTAATGGCCTTCAAGAGTCTGACTGGAATCTACCTTTCCTGCCTTATTTTTCCACTTCATCTCTTCAAAATCCTAGGCTGTAGGCAAGCCAAACTATAAACTTTTTCAACTTCTTGTCTTTATGCACAAGGTCCCCTCCTCCTGAAATGCTCTACCCTAGTTTCTGAAATTACACATTTTACCAATCCCTTATGCCCCAGGTTAAGAGCCTCAACCTCCATGAAGACTTCCCAGAACTCCCTGATAAAGAGTTTTCATGGTATTTCATGCATACCTCTCCTAGGACACTTATTAGGAGGACACTTATTATTTCCAACTTCGTGTCTCTGTACATATTTGAGCCAATTTTATCCCTGACTCCTTGAAAAGATTAAGATTAGACCATGCCTGGGGTGCCTGGGTGGCTCAGTCATTAAGCGTCTTCCTTCAGCTCAGGTCATGATCCCAGAGTCCTGGGATCGAGCCCCGCATCGGGCTCCCTGCTTGGCGGGAAGCCTGCTTCTCCCTCTCCCACTCCCCCTGCTTGTGTTCCCTCTCTCGCTGTGTCTTTGTCAAATAAATAAAATCTTTAAAAAAAAAAAAAGATTAGGCCATGCCTAAAGCAATTTTCTACTCCATCTTCAAGCTTAGCATCCTAAGAGATTATTCACTAACTGCCTAAGTGTTTCTGAAGTGCAGTATGTAATAGTCCCCTCTCTTATCCACAGAGGATATGTTCTAAGACCCCCAGTAAATGCCTGAAACCACACATAGTACTAAACACTATATATACTGTTTTTTCCTATACATACCTACATACCCATGATAAAGTTTATTTATAAATGAGGCACAATAAAAGATTAACAATAACGAAATAGAAAAATTTTAACAATATATGTGAATGTGGCCTCTCTCAAAAGATCTTGTACTGTACTTACCCTTCTTCTTGTGATGATGCAAGATGATAAAACGCCTACATAAGATGAAGTGAGGTGAATGACATAGGCACTGTGATGTAGCATCAAGCTACCATTGACCTTCTGACTATACATCAGGACCATTGGCTTCCAGACCATGGTTGACTTGGGGTGGGCGGGGGGGACCTGAAACCATGGGAAGCTAAATGACATTTAAGGATTTTTTGGGACACAGCCAAACATTTTTTAACAGATATTTATTTTAATGTGTATTAGGGAAATACTTTGTTTTCCATGTATGATAGTGGTAAAATGTTTTCCTTTTAGGGTAAGTGTATTGGGGCACCTGGCTGGCTAAGTCAGAAGAGCGTGCGACTCTTGACCTTGGGGTCATGAGTTTGAGCCCCAGGTTGGGTATAGAGATTACTTCAATAAAACTTTATAAATAGGGGCGCCTGGGTGGCTCAGTCAGTTAAGCATCTGCCTTCAGCTCATGTCATGATCCCAGGGTCCTGGGATGGAGCCCCACGTTGGGCTCTCTGCTCAGTGGGGAGCCTGCTTCTCCCTCTCTCTCTGCCCCTCCCCCCGCTCAAGCTTGCGGGCAGGCTTTCTCCCGCCTCTCAAATAAATAAATAAAATCTTTAAAAATAAGTAAGTGTATTTAAGCTTTAAAAAGTGAGGGTTTTTTTAACATTACAGGAATTACACAAATAGAGAAAAATTCCTGAAGGTCTGAAGTCGGGGAAACATTGCACTGAATAAAAAAAGACTAGAAAACCAAATCAGAGAACTAGTCCATCCTTCATAAATGATTTATTTAAACAGTAGTACCAAAATGTATTCACTTTCTCCACTGACAATCTTCATTAAGCATAAAAATCCGATAGCCAAAAACCTCTCAACTCCCTTTGGCTGTTGGTTTGAAACGCTGTATCTGCTTCCTCACCCTCCATTTACTCAACCCACTGCAATATGGCCCCCACTCCCACCACCTGGCCAAACTACTCTTGAAAGGATCAATTACCTACTAACTGACAAAACCAATGAACCCTCTTCGGTCTTTATCTTAACTTGGCTCTCTAAGGCTGCATTTGGCATTGTTGACTGTTCCCGAAAAGTTCTTTCCTCCCTGGACTTTCACAACACTGTCCTGTCTCTTTAGTCATTCCTTCTTCATCTCTTGTGCTGAATCTTTCCCCTTCATCCCTTAAATGTTAGAGTTCCCCCAATCTTTTACTGTTACGATGATTATAAAAGGAATGAAAAAAGTAAGGTTGGGGGTGCCTGGGTGGCTCAGTCGTTAAGCATTTGCCTTCGGCTCAGGTCATGGTCCCAGGGTCCTGGGATCGAGCCCCGCATCAGGCTCCCTGTTCAGCGGGGGGCCTGCTTCTCCCTCTCCCACTCCCCCTGCTTGTGTTCCCTGTCTCGCTGTCTCTCTCGGTCAAATAAGTAAATAAAATCTTTAAAAAAAGTAATGTTTGTATCTGGTTAGGAAAACTGAAAAAGTACGTAAGAAAAACCAGAGGTTAAGTTTCCTGTATATTTTTCCAGAAAAAATATTATGTATAAATATATTCTCCTGTGTTCTTTCACACAAATGTTCTGCACCTTGAAGTTTTTGTTCCATTTTGTTTTGTTCCTACTTAGTAGTGCATCTTGGAGAGCTTTCCATATCACCTCTTGGCACATATAATTCTCTTTTTTTTACTGGCTCTATAAATATTCCACCAAATTAATGTATTGTAACTTAACTAGTTCCGGGCTGATGCACACTAGGTAGCTTCCAAGTTTTATTGTATTAAAATGTCACAGTAAATATCCTTATATAAGTGAAATTTTTAAAATTCCTGTAAGTGGAATTGTCAGATCAAAAGGAATGTTTTTAATTCTTGTATTATCAAATTACTCTCCACAAGAGTTACAACAATGTAAATCCCCATCATGCATAAGAATGTCTGTTTCCCCTCACTTTTGCCAACCCTAGTCATTGAACTTTGTTTTACGGGGGTGGGGGGGTGGGGGGGGAGGCGGCACAGAGGCACCTGGCTGGCTCAGTCAGTAGAGTACTCAACTCTTAATCTCAGGGTTGTGGGTTCAAGGCTCACGTTGGGTGCAGAGATTACTTAAAACTAAAATCTTGAAAATTGTTTTGCTGGTCTATAAGGTAAGAACTGAGATCTCGTTGTTTGATTTGCATTTCTTTAATGAGTGAGGTTGAGTATCAGTATTTGTTGGTGTTACATATTTTTTCTGAAAACTATTTACATCCTTTATTCATTTATCAGGTTATTCATCTTACTGATTTCTAAGAGCTCTTTGTATATAAAGAAAATTATATAATTTATACTAGAGCTTTTTTAAGTAATCCCTAAGCCCAATGTGGGGCTCGAAATCACAAGCCCAAGATCGACTCACATGCTCTACCAACGAGCCAGCCAAGCGCCCCCCAAAATTTGCTTCACATACACGTGTGTGCTCTGAGTTGGTGGCCCCCAAATTTTTAACTCTAGCCTGGACTTCTAGCCTAGCTTCAAGTTCCAGTTGTTGATTACGTATCTTTACCTGTATGAAGCTAAATTCATGAATGTTTATCAATTAGCATATCTGGATCTGAATTCGTCTTTCCCCCCAATATGCTACTCCTCTTTTGCCATCTTGGCTACTAATCTGATCATCCAATCAGAAATTTCATGATCTAAGCCATCCACTTCTTTCTTACCTCCTACGTCCAACTGACCAAGAACCCTGAAATATTTTACCCAAATGACCGCAATGTCCTCCTAACTAATTACTACTAGCAATGTCACAATGGTTAAATAGTGACTATTATCTCACTGCTCTAGCTTCCCCCAGCCTTTTCTGAAGCACCCTCCTTCCTGCCAGGCTAACAAATCCAACCATCTTCCTTCCTTAGAATCCTTCACTACCTGCCCGCCCCCAAACACGTGCACCATTTATAAAGATAACATCTGAATTGCTTGGTAGGATATACAAAGCCATTCATGTGGTTCATATGGTCTCTGTTGTATTTCACAACCCCACATAGGCTACCCTCCAGCCACACTAAACTACAGGCCATACCTCCAAATACAATATGGTTTTTCACACTCCTTGGCTTTGTGCACACTATTCACTGACAAACAAGCCCTCCCCTCAGTCCACGTCAGGAATACCTATTCAAGACTCGGGTCAAGCATGTCCTTCTTTGTGTTTCTGTGGCAATCAGCACTTACCCCTGCCCTGGTATTAAGTCACATTATTTCATGTGTACCTGCTTGTCTCCCCCTCTAGATTGTGAGTTCCTTGAGGGCAGGGACTAGAGGTTTTATTCATATTTGTATCCCTAGGGCCCGGCATGGGACCTAGCATTTTAATTTTAATAGGAGCTCCGCATAGGTGTGTTGAAAAAATGGACGAATGAACAGTTCTTGGTCTGAGCCAAGCTTTGAGCTCTGTTGCCTTACTACTTCTACAACCATCAGTATCTATATGTACTATATAGTCCTTTACCAAACCCCACTATCGTCCACCCCTCCTCCCAGCCGTGCCAAATACCCTAGCCAAAACCTCTGTTACCCAGGCAGTCACAAGAGTCTGGGTCTAGTCCAACTAGAAGGGGTGGAACACAAGACAATGGTCTCAGTGTAGGTCCTGACCAATGCCAGTGTTGAGATCAGAGTCCACCCCCAAATCCCAAAGACAAGTATTGCTGTCCTACTTATTCAGAAGCTAACCTTTAGTATAGCAAGAGGGAAACCTATCTCAAGATCATTCCTTTCAGTGTGACTAGACTTAACAAGTGGCCACGCCACCCTCCTCAAACCCTGAGCCAACAAGGAACACACACAGGCACAAAAGAGACTTTTGCGGCGACAGGAGCAAACACAAGACACGTATCTGAAGCTCTCCACACTGCAAGTCAGGCCCCACATCATCTCTAGCAAGCAAAGAACAAGACATGGTTTCTTTTTCTAGTGTCTTTTTAATAATAATTTTGTAAAAGCCAGTAAGCAGCTACAGACAAATTGAAAAGGAGACCACCAAAAATAAAATATAAAAAGATGAGAAACAGCAAAGACACATCCTTCACTCCACAATAAATACAGAGCTCTATTAGTGGTCCCCCACCCACATCCTGTGGGAGCCCTGGCTTCCCAGTGTGCTCAAGGGTACTCTCCATTATTGTGCAGGGGGACCAGACAGCATTCAGTTGTGATGATGTCAAATCGAATGTGTACAGGCACTGCTGAGATCAAGGTCTACAGTTTTGGCCCTAGACTTGAGTGGGGCTTGGTCATTCTTAACCTCTTCCAGGCTGTGCTGGATCCCATAGCCGAAGTAGATAGCAAACCCTAGTGGGGAAAGGTAGCTGTGAGGTAGGGAATAGTGACCTGTAAAGGCTTCTTAGGTCTCCCTACATGAGACCAAGAGGAAAAAGAACTGGGGTAGGACACCTGAGAGGACTACTCTTCCCAAGTGGATACCTACCAATCAGCATCCAGACCCCAAATCGGGCCCAGGTGCCCGCTGTCATCTGCATCATAAGGTAAACATTCACAAAGATGCTCATTAGTGGGAGGAGAGGCAAAGCAGGTACCTGGGAACAAAGCAAAACCTTCTTTGTATATACCATGAGGTGACCTAGAAAGAGATCCCTAACCTACTGAGGCCAGGAAAGGAAGGGTCCAACTCCTACTCATCTTGTATATTTCAATGCCCACACATTTAATGTGCCTCATACAGGACAGGACTCCAAGGATACACAGTTGGGGGAAACAGAACTGGAAAGGAACTATGGAGGGTGAGAGAAGTCTTTGGCCTAGGTATCTCCTGTATCTTTCCTTCCTTGTCCAATTAAAGAATATTTATGAACCTTATTAGACCACAAGGCATCTGGAGCCCATTCTTCTGAGATGGGTGGGTAGGTGGAAAGAAAGAGGTCATTTACCTTAAAGTGCAGGGGAGTGGAACTCTGTGGCTGTCTCCAGATGACCCCAGTGATCCCAGTAATGAGCATCAGGAGCAGCACAACCACTGCAGTCCACACTGGGTCTCCGGAAAGCAGAGGGACGGGCCACTGGGCCAACACCAGGCAAAGAAGAGTGAGCAGCAGAGCTTCAAGGGTCAAGTTGAGAAACATCAAAACCAACTCTTGAGACCAGCATGTGAAGACACCAGGCACCCCATTCAAGGAAGGTCATGCTCTCTCTAGTTCATCCTCAGCCACCAAATGCCACACACACATACACACACACACACCCCGGTCATGCTGACCTCAAAACCACCACCCTAGAGAAAAATTCTATTGCTCACCAACCAACGAGGAACACACATAGACAACTTGGCCAGACAGTGGAGTGGGGACAGAGTTGAGTGGACAGAATAGTCCCTGTAGGGTCAGTTTCTCTGCTTTGGCGATCTTCTCCTCCTGCAGCTCTACCTCATCCTCCTCATTCTTCAGCTCAGGCTGATACCTGAGGCAAGAGTAAGAAGGCAGGATTAACAACAACCCTTAACCACTTCAGCATCTTCTCCCAAGCAGCTTAACCTCCCTACGAGCTTTTTTCGGCGGGGTGGGCTGTCCATGTTCCTCCAGGAGAGTCAGGGTTAAGGCAGGCAGAGGAAGAAGGGAGAAGAGATCCCCGTCCTTCCTCACCCAAGAACAAAAAAACCCCCAATCCGGGCGCCTGGGTGGCTCAGTTGGTTAAGCGACTGCCTTCGGCTCAGGTCATGATCCTGGAGTCCCGGGATCGAGTCCCGCATCGGGCTCCCTGCTCGGCAGGGAGTCTGCTTCTCCCTCTGACCCTCCTCCCTCTCATGCTCTCTGTATCTCATTCTCTCTGTCTCAAATAAATAAATAAAATCTTTAAAAAAAAAAAAAAAAAAAAAAAACCCAATCCTAGTTTACCAAGGGAGTCTCACCTGAGGATGAGAACACAAATAGCCACCAGGGAGTAAGCAAGCAGGGTCCCAATTGACATGAGGTCCACAAGATCGGTGAGTTCAAAGAGGAATGCCATGAATGCTGAAATTGATGGGCAGAAAACAAGAAATGAGGGAAGGGAAGAGCAAATTTAAGGGAATTGGTGAAACAACTTGGGGAAGGGCAAAGACGGGGGGGGGGTTGTTGTTGTTGTTGTTGTTGTTGTTGTTTTTACCTGCAATAATGCCAGAGACCACAGTGGCCACGATGGGGGTGTGTGTGCCCGTGTGGACCCTGGCAAGGACACGGAACAGGAGGCCATCCTCTGCCATCGCATAGATCACCCGAGGCATGGGGAACATAGAGCCCAAGAGGCTGGAGGGAGGAATGGCCGGAGCGGCATGAGTTCACTGCAGTCTCTGTTCCCACACAGCCTTCTCCTCACAGCCCTTTTAAGGGGGTATTCGCCAAGCACTGAACGCTAAAGCCAAAGACCCCGACGGCAGAGGAGAACAAACGTTCGGCCACTGACCTGGTAGAAAGCGCACAGAGGGATCCAACAGCCACAACATAGCGGGCAGGAGCCCATCCAGTATAGAGAAATGCCTCAGGCAGGGGACTCTCGGGTTGAAGCTGGTAGTAAGGCATCATAAGCGTAAGTGCCGAAGAGACACCAAAATATGCCAAAAAGCAGACGAACAGTGAAATCACAATGCCCACAGGGATGGAACGCTGGGGATTCTGGGCTTCCTCACCTGCAGGAAGGGGCACAAGTTTCTGATCAGGGAAGCAGGCCCGCTCCTCTACTCCCCCCCACGCCCCGCCAATGTGCATGCCACCTGAGCATACACTGTACCCCAGGGCCCCCACCCCCGGAACCAGAGTGACTGTGTTACCAGTGGTAGCAATACAGTCGAAACCAACAAATGCATAGAAACAGGTAGCTGCTCCACGGAGAACCCCCTCGAAGCCGAAAGGCACAAATCCTCCAGAGCCCAGAGGGCCCAAGCTAAAGTGGAAGAAAAGGGATGGAAAAGGTGTGTTCAGCCACCTCTGGGCCTTTTCTCTAACGCCAAACCACTCAGCCGGGTCTTTGAGACCTCCACTCCCATTCCTCCTCCCCAACCCAATCCTGAAGCCCTTAGCATGGATCCCCCTTGGCTCCCCATCATGCTCCCAGCGCTGCAGCTCCTGAGAGTGAGTCTCCTGACCTGTCGGTGTCATTGAGTCCAGCCATGGTCAGTTTGTAGTCCTCTTCTGTGAGTTTCCAATTGTGCAGGTCCCCCTTAATGAAGCCAGAGATGATGACAAAACCGAGAACCAAAAGGTTCACCACTGTGAACACTTTGGTAACCAGGGCTGACTCACTAGCCCCCAGAGCCAGCAATCCTGTGGGAAAGAAGCAGTCAGGACTCAGAAAAGTCCTCAGTCCTCACTTGGTTTCCCGCCTCTGCGCACACCTTTCCTGCCCAGCTTCTCTTCTTTCTCACCATTATCACCTCCCCTCTCAGGCTTGGTCCCTCCTAGCCCTGCCCCCATCAGTTAGCCCTGTGTCTTCCCTCACCGGTGAGCAACAACACAAGGCCCAGAGCAAAGAAGTCTGGATATTCTGCAAGGACATGGGGAACATGCAGTGAGATGCTCCCCTGCAGGGTCTGTGAGATGCGGTTCGCAATCAGGTTGTCAAACGCCGAGCTCCAGGCCCGGGCTACACTAGCTGTACCTGGGGGAGCAGAGGGAGAAACACGGCGTCAAGTTTCCTTCTCCCCTTGTCCCCTCCTCCCTCCCCGGACACCAGCCACACAAATAATCCCTGCTGTCTTCCCCTATTCTTATTTTTTTTTTTTTTTTTTAGTAGGCTCTACACCCAACCTGGGGCTTGAACTCACAACCCAAAGAGCAGGAGTCAGCATGCTCCACCAACTGAGCCAGCCAGGTGGCCCTAGTCTTACTTTTTAAAAACCAAAACAAGTCCATTTAGGACCCCAGGACAGAGATAGGTAGAAAATGAACAATTTCTCCACACCTTCAACGCTCCCAGCCAGCCCCCCAACACACACACATTTAGGGGTACTGAAGTCTTGTGAATGTTAAAGAATTTATCGCTTCACCATCGCGCCCAGACTTTCGGACTCAAAGCCCCTTCATTGGCTGCGCACAGTTCCCTCCCTGTCCCAACATCTCACCTATAACATAGGAGAGGATGAGGTTCCAGCCAGTGGTGAAGGCCCAGAGCTCACCCACTGTGACATAGCTGTAGAGATACGCAGACCCAGAACGGGGAACTCGGGCACCAAACTCCGCATAGCACAGTCCAGCCAACACAGAAGATAGAGCGGCCACCAAAAAGCAGATCACAATGGATGGTCCTGCTTTATCTTTGGCCACCTCACCAGCCAGGACATACACACCTGCACCCAAGGTGCTGCCCACACCCAGGGCCACTAAATCCAGGGTGCTCAGGCATCTGGCAAGGCGACTGTCTGCCATGCCTGGCTCCAGCGCACGTCTGCGTACCAGCTTTTGACCAAATCTGCGAAGTGCCCGCCACAGCATTCTAGCTGGAATTGCAGAGGATTCGAAGATCTGGTGAAAAACGAGACAAAAAGCCCTTCAATAGGGCTCATTATCCCTAAGCTCTAAGAGTGCATGACAATACCCACCCCACCAAGCAAAGGAGCAATGGGGGGAGGGGGAGGATATTGAAGGGACAAAGGCAAGTGTCTTCCTCTAACCTCAGTTTCTTCCTTAACAAGGAGTAACAGGACCTCACAGGTTTGTAGAAGGACTAAATGCAGAAAAGACATGTGAAAGCCCCTATGGTACAGTAGCCGGGCACCCCGGGAGCGCTCAGTCAGCATCAGTCTCTCTCTCTCTCTCTCTCTCTCTCTCTCTCTCTCTCTCTCTCTCTCTCTGACGGGGAAACTAGGGTTTATCCTAGACCCCAACCCAGGAACCGTGGAACCTAATCTGGGTCCGTTCCCCGGCCTGTAGCTCCTTGGGAATTAAACAGAACTCACCCCAGGAGCGGCCCGCAACTCTGGGCAGAAGCCCCTTCTCGCATCCAATACCCATGTTCCTTTTCAGTGCTTGCCCGAAGGGCTACTTCATAGGCAAGGTTACTAGATTGCCCGGAGGGAGGGGCGGGGGGGGGGGAACCGACCTCCCCCTGCAGATCAAAAGTGAGCACCGACTCAATTCCATCCCTACTCACCCAGCCCACACCGCGTCAATGGTGCTACTGTCGCCCAGGGGAGTAAGCGAATGTTCTCCCACTTCCTCCCGCCCTGCTAGGCTGACCCGCAAGAATCAACAGTGGGGCGGGGCTTCGACATCTAAAGATTTGGAGATGCACCCCGAGAGGGGCCCCAGGGCAGCCCGAAATTGCTTGCAACAGAGAGGGGTTCCACCCTATGCCCCCCAACTCGGCTCCCGGATTCATCTAGAAACGGTCCGGGGCTGAGGTGGAGACGGGAGCCTTGGCTCCTGGGGCCGGGGTCTCGCCCAGCAACAGGTCACGGCCGCGTTGATGCAACTGCACGCTCTGGTTGCCAGAGAATCCTAGGTATGCCCAGACCCTCGCCGTCCCCTTCCGACACACGTGTCGGCCCCCAAGGCTTACCGGAGAGCTGTTGCAAGCCCAGGGAGAGGAGAGTCTCAGATTGGGTTGGGTGAGGCTGAGTTGAGCCGAGTTGGGTTGGGGCTACCCACTTCGCTGCTCAGGCTTTAAAGCTGCGGCTTGGGGTCGTTGCGCGCCAAGCGCCCCCCTTATATATACCGGGAGGCGGAGCCGGTAACGTCATGGAATCCCACCCCCAATCCTCCCTACACCACCTAGACACACAGACACACGCACTCTCTCTCTGTCTCTCTCTCTCTCATTCACTCATTCCTCGGCTTTGCAAAAAGGATTGCGTGCAGCCTGAGATTGCTTCCCACTTGCAACAGCCAGCCCGGCGTGGCAAGGAGCAAGAATCTAGCAGGGAAGGTGGGGAGAGGATGCCCTTTTCCCATTCTCCGAGCTTATAGTCAGAGCCGGACAATGAGAGGCTTCTTGGCCGGAGACCCCATGGGATTTTCTACCTTTGTGCCTTAATGGTCAGAATCTGTGATTGGCAGCAGTGGGGGAGGGGAGCGAAGTGGAGGAGGAAACGGCACAGGAAGTCTCCAACTCACTCTCCCTCAGTCTTCCTTAGCTTGCTTTTCTGCACGAGGTTCCCGAACCCCTGAAATCTTTCCCAAGGACCATACCAGATTATGGACAGCCATCTGACTCCAGTCCCTCGGCTCTCACCCTCAACTGTGGGTATTTCAGTTGCAGTCAGCAAGAGAATGGAAGATGATTTCAGCCACCACAGATAATTAATCCCATCTAGATTTTTAGGCCCCAGTCTCTCCGTAGTATATTTCTAGTTAAACTATTAAATATGAAACTGTAACGATAACTGAATTCTTGGAGGAGGCGGTGTGTTTAATTCCGTTTTCCTGATGAGTAAGTTGAGGCTGGGAGGCATGACTTGCCTGATACCACAACATAATCATTTGTTGACCATCTTACTGATAAACCTGCCCTATTGGACTTCAATGCCCGCCTCCTATAGGTACCATGCCTCATTTAAATGCACAAGGAGAGGGGCGCCTGGGTGGCTCAGTCAGTTAAGCCCCAGACTCCGCTTTCCGCTTTGGTCCTGATCTTGGGGTCCTGGGATTGAGCCCCACGCGGGGCTTTGTGCTCAGCATGGAGTTTGCTTGTCCCTCTCCCTCTGCTCCTCCCCCCTCTCAATCTCTCTCAAATAAATAAGTAAATAAATAAATAAAATCTAATAAACAAATAAATGCACAAGAAGAGGAGGCGTGACAGCAAGCAAAACCAAACAGGGAGAAGCACCAGCACTGGGATCCGCCCTTTTAGGCTAGGAGTTTCTGGGAAACAGAAAAGGAGCTAAAGAATCCAAGAATGGTCACACTGGGTGTCAAACCCATAATCCCATCAACCCGATCAGTTCTTCTTCTTTTTTTTTTTTAATTTTTTTTTTAAAGATTTTATTTATTTATTCATGAGAGACAGAGAGAGAGACAGAGGCAGAGGGAGAAGCAGGCTCCCCGCAGAGCGGGGAGCCCGATGCGGGACTCGATCCCAGGACCCTGGGATCATGACCTGAGCCGAAGGCAGCCGCTTAACCGACTGAGCCACCCAGGCGTCCCTCTTCTTTTTTTTTTTTTTAACATATTTTATTTATTTATTTGAGAGAGAGAGAGATGGCGAGAGAACGCACGAGCAGGGGGAAGGGGCCAAGGGAGAAGCAGACTCCCCGCTGAGCGGGGAGCTCTAGGTGAGGCTGGATCCCACGACACTGGGACCATTACTTGAGCCGAAGGCAGCCGCTTAAACAACTGAGCCACCCAGGCACCCCCAACCCAATCAGTTCGTAATCATAATGGAGCAACAGGGTTGTGAAGGTGTGTTTCTCCTCCATCAAGACATCTAAGGTATTAAAAATGGACCCGAGGGCGTATTAAAGGGCATATATTACCCAAAGGTGTAAGGTATTAAAAATGGATCCCAGAGTCCCAGGATCAAGTCCCACATGAGATTCCCTCCTCAGCGGGGAGTCTGCTTCTCCCTCTGACCCTCCCCCTCTCATGCTCTCTCTCTCACTCCCTCTCTCAAATAAAATCTAAAAAAAAGAACCAAAGTTTAAAATAAATAAATAAATAAATAAATAAATAAATAAATAAAAATGGACCCAAATATCCTTGTTTCCTTTAAATCATCCGAGTGTATCACCCATGAATCTGACTAAAATCTAAATCCTTTTAGAAGCAATTGGTGTTTCCTGTTAGCTACAGCTCCATTTTAGAGTTCCATAAGTATTTACTGAGCACTGACTCTGTATAGCAGCTAGTATAGCAATGAAGAGATTACAAAGGAAACACAAAATAAAATCCTTGGCTTCCTAATCTTAAAAATCTAGTTAGGGAGTAGACGCCTGGCTGGCTTAGTCAGTAGAGCATGTGACTCTTGATTCCCCGGCTGTGAGTTTGAGGCCTACATTAGAGATTACTTTAAAGAATAAAATCTTAAAAAATATCTAGTTAGAGAAAGGCGAAAACACACACAATTCAATTAAAACAGTAATACACTGGGGCGCCTGGGTGGCTCAGTCGGTTGAGCAACTGACTGCCTCTTGATTTCAGCTCAGGTCATGATCTCAGGGTCCTAGGATCCAGCCCCCACATAGGGCTCCGCGGTCAGTGCAGAGTCTGCTTGTCCCTCTCCCTCCCCTTCTACTCCTCCCCCTCATCGCTCTCTCTTTAAAATAAATATATATTTTGGGGGGCGCCTGGGTGGCTCAGTTGTTAAGCATCTGCCTTCGGCTCAGGTCATGTTCCCAGGGTCCTGGGGTCGAGCCCCGCATCAGGCTCCCCGCTCGGCAGATAGCCTGCTTCTCCCTCTCCAGCTCCCCCTGTTTGTGTTCCCTCTCTTGCTGTCTCTCTCTCTGTCAAATAAATAAATAAATAATCTTAAAATAAATAAATAAAATAAAATAAATATATATTTTTTAAAACAGTATTACATAGTGGTTGGGAGTGCAGTCTTTGGAGTTAGACCTAGGTCAAATTCCCAGCTCATCCACTCTGGCCTTGAGCAAATTATCTAAAATCTCTGAGCCTCAGTTTCTGGATATAATATACACATTTCACAGGGTTGTCGTGATGCTTAGGTGAAATTATAAAGTCAGCTCTTCCTGCCTGGCACATGGGAAGTGTTCAATGAAAACTTGACACATATTTATAATAATATATTAGTGTTTATGATAATCACTTGGTTGCTTACATTAGCTGCCTGATTCTATTACGAGATTGAACAACTGGTGTTTTAAATATTGAGGAACAGGCCATCAGTACAGACTGGAATATATAAAGAAGACCTCTTAGTTTGTAAGGGGTTAAGAAGAGGTTGGCAGGGGGGGTGCCTGGGTGGCTCAGTTGGTTAAGTGTCTGCCTTTGGCTCAGGTCATGATGCTGGAGTCCCGGTATAGAGCCCCATGTCGTGCTCCCTGCTCAGTGGGGAGTCTGCTTCTCCCTCTCCCTCTGCCCCTCCCCCTGCTCCATTTCTCTCTCTCAAATAAATAAATAAAATCTTTAAAAAAAATAATAGGTTGGCAGGGAACTTAAGCTGAGCCTCAAAGGATGAAGGGTGGATGAACTCTGGACCTACGAAGAGGCATGAAGTAGTCCGGGGCCCATGAAGAGACGACGAGCTTAGCCAAGTGTAATGTTAAGTAGCAGTGGAAGATAAGACTGGGTAATAGACTGCTCCCTCTTGGAGTAATGAGTGTCACAAATTTATTGCCCAGTAAGTAAATAGTAATTCTCATCTTTGGTCATAAACTGACACTGAAGTCGAACAGTGGACTAAATAGGTACTCAATTATTCAATAAAAATTTGGCCAATGACTTAGACGCATCAGGAGGTGCCCTCCAATTCTAGCATTCTCAGATTTTGTGAACAACTATCCCCATTGACCTACCCATCCCTTTCACAAATTTGTAGAATTCAACCATATTTCCTTCCTCAGCTTTTATTTTTCCAGAAGTTCCATGGTGTCCTCAATCATTATGGACTTCCTCCAAGTTCAATATCTCTTTCTTGTGGTACAATGGTCATGTGAAAAAAACTTATTTTCTTTTAAGTAAGCTCTACACCCAACATAGGGCTTAAACTCACCATCCTGAGATCGAGAGTCACATGCTTCCCTGACTGAGCCAGCTGGATGCCCCCAAACACTAAAGTTATTATTTGTTCTCATTATAAAACAACTTAACATTAATGAAAACTGCAAAAAAGTCACCCTTAGTTCCCAACAAGCCAACTATTTGTGTTTCTGCATGTTCTCTTGTGGTCTTTGTCTGGTATTCAATTATCATATAATTTTGCATTCTCTTTTTTTCAGGATCAAATATTTTTTCAAATTAGTACTTCTGTTCAAAATTATTGTTGTTGGTAGTTGCATAATATTACATAGTACTGGGGCACCTGGGTGGCACCTGGGTGGCTCAGTCGGTTGAGCATCCAACTCTTGGTTTTGGCTCAGGTCAAGATCTCAGGGTGGTAAGGGCAACCCTGTTGGGACCCCTCTCACTCTTGACAGCTTTTTCTGTATCTTCATTTAATAAACTTCTATCGCTTTACTCACTCAAAAAAAAAAAGATCTCAGGGTGGTAAGATCAAGCCTGGCCTCAGGCTCTGTGTTCAGCAGGGAGCCTACCTGAGATTCTCTCTCCCCCCTCCCTCTGCCCCTCCCACCCTTGCATGCGTGTGCACTCTCTCTCAAATAAATAAATAAATCTTTAAAAAAATATTCCATAGCACTGATGGCAACATTATTTATTTAACCATTTAAACATTTATTCAGGTTGTTTCCAGTTTTCCTTTATTCTACGAAACACCTTCGTTAACACAATGACTCAAAAAAAAAACCCAAAACCCACAATGTCTCTATTTACTAGAATTACTTTCTTAGGCTTCATTCCCAGGAGTGTGATTATTGAGTCAAAGATAATGAAGATATTTATAAACTTTGATACTTGTTACAGTGCTTCACTAAAGGAAATTTTTTAAAATCAATTTACAGTGCTATCTGTCATGTTAGAGTAAACCAGCTTTACCACAATTTCCACAGCATAGCTATCATTGTTTAAAGTTATTTGCTAATAAAATAGAAGTAGAAATTCATTGTTTATAATTAATAAACAGTTCAATAAATGTTCACAAAATGAACACACATATAACAGCTCCACATCAAGAAACAAAACATTATCAGTGCCGGAGAAATCCGCATCATGCTTCCTTCCAATTACTACTCCCCCACTCCTAACAAGAGTAACCTCTGTCCTGACTTCTAAGAGCATAGACTTTTTTTTAACCTGTTTCTGCCCCTTATGTAAATGTAATCATACAGTATAAACTCTTTTGTTGAGATAAAATTCACATACCATAAAATTCACCTTTTTTTAAAAAAGATTTTATTTCTTTATTTGTCAGAGAGATAGAGAGAGAGAGAGCACAAGCAGGGGGAGCAGCAGGGGCAGAGGGAGAAGCAGGCTCTCTGCTGAGCAAGGAGCCCGATGTGGGACTTGATCCCAGGATCTTGGGATCATGACCTGAGCCAGAGGCAGATGCTTAACCGACTGAGCCACCCAGGCGTCCCTAAAATTCACCCCTTTAAAGTATACAATTCAGGGGTGCCTGGGTGGCTCAGTCGGTTAAGCATCCAGCTCTTGATTTTGGCTCAGGTCATGATCTCAGGGTCCTGAGACTGAGCCCTGAGTCACAATCCATGCTGGGCATGAAGCCTGCTTAAGATTCTCCCTCTCCCTTTGCCCCTCCCCCCTCTAAAAATAAAATAATAAAGTATACAATTCAGTAGTTTTTAGTATAATCAGAGTTGTGCATCTGTCATTACAATCAATTTTAGAACATTTTCATCATCCCACAAAAAAAACCCTTTTCCTATTCCCAGTCATTCCCCATTTCCTACCAACCTACCAACCCCCTCACCCCATCCCTAGGCAACCATGATCATACTTTCAGTCTCTATAATTTGCCCATTCTGGACATTTCACATAAATGGAATCATATAGTATGTGGTCTTTTGTGAACCAAATTCTTTCATTTACCATAATGTTTTAAAGGTTCATCCACGTTGTACCATATATAAATATTCCATTCTTTTTTATTGCCAATTAATGTTTCATTGTATGGAAATACCACATTTTATTTATCTATTCATTAACCAATAGATGTCTGGGTTGTTTCTATGTATTTTGGCTCTATGAATAATGCTGCTATGAACATCAGTGTACAAGTTTTTCTTTTTTTAAAGATTTTATCTATTTAGGGGCGCCTGGGTGGCTCAGTCGGTTAAGTGGCAGCCTTCGGCTCAGGTCATGATCCTAGAGTCCCGGGATCGAGTCCCGCATCAGGCTCCCTGCTCAGCGGGAAGTCTGCTTCTCCCTCTGACCCTCCCCCCTCTCATGCTCTCTCTCTCTCTATCTCATTCTCTCTCTCAAATAAATAGATAAAATCTTAAAAAAAAAAAAGATTTTATCTATTTATTTGACAGAGAGAGAGAGAGAGAAAGGAGGGCACAAGTGGGGGGGGGGAGGCGGGCAGCAGGCAGAGGGAGAAGCAGTCTCCCCACTGAGCAAGGAGCCCAACACAGGACTTGATCCCAGAACCCTGGGATCATGACCTGAGCCGAAAGCAGACACTTAACTGAATGAGCCACCCATGCATCCCAGTGTACAGGTTTTTCTGTGGACATGTTTTAAATTCTTTAGAGTATATACCTAGGAGTGGAACTGCTGGATCATATGGTAACTCTATATTTAACATTTTGAGGAACTAATGGACCATTTTCTACAAGGGCTATGCCACTTTACATTCCCACGAGCAGTGTATGAATGTTCTAATTACTCCACATTCTCACTAACACTTGTTATAAGCCATCTTTTTAAAAAAATTTTAAAGATTTTATTTATTTATTTGAGAGACACAGAGAGAGAGAGAGAGAGAGCACATGAGGGGCAGAGGGACAAGCAGACATCCTGCTGAGTGGGGAGCTCGATTTGGGGCTCGATCCTAGGACCCTGAGATCATGACCTGAGCTGAAGTCAGACATCTAACCAACTGAGCCACCCAGGTGCCCCATAACATTTTTTTTTTAAGATTTGATTTATTCATTTGAGAGGGAGAGAGAGACAGAGAGACAGAGAAGAGTACAAACAGGGGGAGAGCAGAGGGAGAGGGAGAAGCAGACTCCCAGCTGAGCAGGGAGCCTGATGTGGGGCTCGATCCCAGGACCTGGAGATCATGACCCGAGCCAAAAGCAGGCACTTAACCATCTGAGCCACCCAGGTGCCCCAGCCATCTTTTTAATCAGAGCCAACCTAGTAAGTGTGAAGTGATATCTTATTGTGTTTTGATTTGCATTTCCCTAATGACTAATGATGTTGAGCATCTTCCCATGTGCTTATTGGCTATTTAGATATCTTATTTGGAGAAAAATCTATTCAAATACTTTGTCCAATTTTAATTGGGTTGTCTTTTTATTGTTAAGTTTTAAAGATTTTTTTTATGTAGTCTAGACACTAGACCCTTATCAGATATAAGATGTGTAGGGCACCTGGCTGGCTCAGTGGGTGAAGCATGTGATACTAGGTCTCAGGGTTGCGAATTCAAGCCCCACGTTGGGCGTAGAGATTATTTAAAAATAAAATCTTGGGCACCTGGGTGGCTCAGTTGGTTAAGCGACTGCCTTCAGCTCAGGTCATGATCCTGGAGTCTCAGGATCGAGTCCCGCATCGGGCTTCCTGCTCAGCGGGGAGTCTGCTTCTCCTTCGGACCCTCCCCCCTCTCATGTGCTCTCTCTTTCTCATTCTCTCTCTCAAATAAATAAATAAAATCTTTAAAAATAAATAAATAAATAAAATCTTTAAAAAAGATGATTTTTTTTTTAAATTAAGCTCTACGTCCATCGTGGGGCTCAACTCATGACCCTGAGATCAAGAGTAAAGTGCTCCACCAACTGAGCCAGCGAGACACTCCTTGCTAATATTTTTGCCCGTTCCATGGGCTGTCTTTTCACTTTCTTTATAGTGTCTTTTGATGCACAAACATTTTTCATTTTTTAAAAATATTTTATTTATTTGCCAGAGAGAGAGCAAGAGAGAGAGCACAAGTTGGCAGAGCGGCAGGCAGAAGGAGAAGCAGGCTCTCCGATGAGCAAGAAGCCCGACGTGGGGCTCGATCCCAGGACCCCGGGATCATGACCTGAGCCGAAGGCAGATGCTTAACTGACTGAGCCACCCAGGCGCCCCACGTTTTTCATTTTGATGAAGTTCAATTTATTTTTTCTTTGATCGCTTCTGCTTTAATTGTCACATGTAAAAAAAACCAAACAAACACTGCCTAATCATGGTTACAAAGATTTACATCTATGTTTCCTGATAAGAGTTTTATGGTTTTATTTCTTGTATTTAGGTCTTTGATCCATTTTGAGTTAATGTTTGTACAGGGTGTGAGGTATGGGTCCTAACCCATTCTTTTGCATGTGGATATCAAGTGTCCGAATACCATGTATTGAAAAGACTATTCTTTCCCCTACTGAATTGTCTTGCACCCTTGTCAAAAATCAATTGACCACAAATGTGAGGATTTACTTATGGACATTAAATTCTGTTCCAATGACATCTATGTCTGTATTTATGCCCGTACCACACTGTCTTGGTTACTGTTAGCTTTGTAGTAAGTTCTGAAATGGGGAAATGTGAGTCCTTTGACTTTGTTCTTCTTTTTCAAGATTGTTTTAGCTTTTCTATGTCCCTTGAATTTCCATATGAAATTTAGGATCAGCTTGTTAGATTCTGCAAAGACAACTGGCATTTTGACGGGTATCGCCTTAAATCCATAGACCAATTTGAGGCATACTGCTATCTTAACAATATCAAATCTTCTGATCTGTGACCATGTGTTTCCATTTTTTAAGGTCTTCTTTAATTTCTGTCTATAGTATTTTGTAGTTTTTAGAGTGTAAGTTTTGTACTACCTTTTTTTTTTTAAGATTTTATTTATTTATTTGAGAGAGAGAGAATGAGAGACAGAGAGCATGAGAGGGAGGAGGGTCAGAGGGAGAAGCAGACTCCCTGCCGAGCAGGAAGCCCGATGTGGGACTCGATCCAGGGACTCCAGGATCATGACCTGAGCCGAAGGCAGTCGCTTAACCAACTGAGCCACCCAGGCGCCCCTGTACTACTTTTGATAAATTTATTCCTAAGCATATTATTCTTTTTGATGTTATTGCAGGTGTAATTCTTTTCTGAATTTCATTTTCAGTTTGTTCATTGCCCTTATAGAAATATAATTGAGGGACGCCTGGCTGGCTCAGTCAGTAGACTCTTGATCTCAGGGTAGTGAGTTCGAGCATAGAGATTACTTACAGCATAGAGATTGGGCATAGATATTACTTTGTTTTTTTAAAAAGATTTTATTTATCTATTTAACAGAGAGAGAGAGAGCACAAGCAGGCAGAGCGGTAGGCAGAGGGAGAGGGACAAACAGGCTCCCCGATGAGCAAGGAGCCCGATGTGGGGTTCGATCCCAGGATCCTGGGATCATGACCTGAGCCAAAGGCAGACGCTCAACCAACTGAGCCACTCAGGTGTCCCTAGAGATTACTTTAAAAAAAGAAAGAAATGTAATTGATATTTCTATATTGATTTTGTATCCTGCAACCTTGTTGAACTTACTTATTAGTTTCTAATAGTGTTTTAATGGATTCCTTAGGACTTTCTTTTTTTTAGTTTTTTTTTCGGGTAAAGTACACATACCTTTGCCACCTTAACCATTTTATTTATTTTATTTTATTTTATTTTTTTAAAGATTTTATTTATTTATTTGAGAGAGAGAGAATGAGAGACAGAGAGCATGAGAGGGAGGAGGGTCAGAGGGAGAAGCAGACTCCCCGCCGAGCAGGGAGCCCGATGCGGGACTCGATCCCAGGACTCCAGGATCATGACCTGAGCCGAAGGCAGTCGCTTAACCAACTGAGCCACCCAGGCGCCCCTTAACCATTTTATTTATTTTAAGTAATCTCTACCTCAAATGTGTGGCTCGAACTCACAACCCAGAGATCAAGAGTCACATGCTCCAGTGACTGAGCCAGCCAGATGCCCTTCCTTAGGATTTTCCATATAAAAGATCATGTCATTTGCAAACAGAGATAATTTTACTTCTTCTCTTTCAATATGGATGCCTTTTACTTCTTTTCCTCGCCTAATTGCTCTAGCTCAAACTTCTAGTACAGTACAATGTTGAATAGAAATGGTGAGAGTAAACATCCTTGTCTTGTTCTTGATCATAGGGGGAAAGTATTCAGTTTTTCACTATTAAGTATGATGGTAGCTGTGTGTTTTTTGTAGACACCCTTTACCAGACTGAGGAAGTTCACTCAACATTAACTTTCTAAGATTCAGGGCACCTGGGTGGCTCAGTTGGTTAAGCGACTGCCTTTGGCTCAGGTCATGATCCTGGAGTCCCAGGATTGAGTCCCACATCAGGCTCCCTGCTCAGCGGAGGGTCTGCTTCTCCCTCTGACCCTCCCCCCTCTCATGCGCTCTCTCTCTCTCATTCTCTCTCTCTCAAATAAATAAATAAAATCTTTAAAAAAAACTTTCTGAGAGTCATCCATATTGTTGTGCATCACTGTCTATCATTAATTCTTAGCTGTATAGTATTCCTTTGTGGGAATATATCACAATTCATTCCTTCTACCTTGTTGATTGACTTTTTGTTAGCTTACAGTTTTTAGCTACTACAAATAGTGCTCCTGTGAATTTAGTACATATTATTTGCTGAACACATGTGCACAATCCTGTTGGTATAGACCTAGCAGTGGACTTGCTGAGCCAGAGGAGGTGAATATATTCAATTTTTGAATTTTTATGATCAAAGTTGTCAATCTTGATTTTTTTTAAAAGATTTTATTTATTTATTTCTCAGAGAGAGAGAAAGTGCACAAGCAGGGGGAGGGGCAGAGGGAGAAGCAGGCATCCTGCTGAGCAAGGAGCCCGATGAGGGACTGGATCCTGGGACCCTGGGATCATGACCTGGGCCGAAGGCAGACGCTTAACTGAGCCACCCAGGCGTCCCTCAATCTTGATTTTGTAAGAATATTAATAGTACTGACTAATACACTGAATTTTAAAGGATTTCTTTTTTTTTTAAGATTTTATTTATTTATTTCACAGAGAGAGACACAGCGAGAGAGGGAACACAAGCAGGGGGAGTGGGAGAGGGAGAAGCAGGCTTCCCAATGTGCAGGGAGCCCGATGTGGGGCTCGATCCCAGGACCCTGGGATCATGACCTGAGCTGAAGGCAGATGCTTAACAAGTGAGCCACCCAGGCGCCCTTTAAAGGATTTCATAGGTTCATAGAGATACTTTAAAAAGGCAGGGGTGGGGAGCTTTTCTTTGTAGAAGAATGCCAGCTAATAAATCTACAAGAAATGCTAGCATTATAAAATCACCATTTTTCACTGACCAAAGTTAAAAACTGATTCAGACCAGGATCATTAATAGATGATCCTTAAAAGTTGGGAAACGGTATTCACATGATCTCAAAGTACCACGCCACAGATTACATATTAATTACACAGAGAAAGGTACTGTATTCGTTTTTTATTTCTGCTGTAACAAATTACTACAAATTTACTGGCTTAAAACAACACAAATTTAGGGCGCCTGGGTGGCTCAGTCATTGAGCGTCTGCCTTCGGCTCAGGTCACGATCCCAGGCTCCTGGGATCAAGTTCTGCATTGGGCTCCCTGCTCGGCGGGGAGCCTGCTCCTCCCTCTGCCTGCCACTCCTCCCGCTTGTGCTCTCTAACAAATAAATAAATCAAATGTTTTTAAAAATTAAAAAAATAAAAATTGCAAAAGCAGGGGCATCTGGCTGGCTCAGTCGGTAGAACACGGGACTCTTGTTCTGGGGAGCCCCACATTGGGTTTAGAGATTACTTTTTTAAAAAATGAACTAAAAAATAAATATCGCAAAAAGCAAAACATGTTCATGAGAAAGAGAGAAAGTAAAATTCCCACTGCCACCCAGTGTGATAGCCCCACTGTTAACAGTTTCGTTTTCTTCCGGATTCTGTGCTTATACAAGAAAATATATGCATAATATAAACACATATATCCTTGAAAAATACAAACATGATAATAATATACATATTCTGCTCTTTACTTTTTTCTTAAAAGTGTACTTTGGACTGCTTTCCAAAACAGTACTCATAGACCCCCCTACTCACTTTTTTAAATGGCTCTCTAGTGTTCCAGAGTTTGGAGGGCCCATAATTTATTTAACCACTCCCCTATTTATGCACATTTATGTAGTTTCTAAGTTTCCTTTCCCAGGGCAACATTTTAAATAATGGGCACTTTACCATATTTTAACATTTGTTAAGGAAAGACTTTCTCCTTTCACAAAGTACTTCAAGCCGTTTATTTCTCAAAGTGAAGCAGTCATTTTAAGTCATTTCTGCCCTAATGCTTATTTTGAAAATGAGAATTTGTTCCAAAGCAATTGACATATCAGGCGAAGATTTGAGCAAAATGCAAATTTCGCCTTGGCTTACGTGCAATTTCGTCTATTGGCAACAGTAAATGAATGCAGCAAACTGCACCCAGATTAACCAAGCCATGCAGGAATACACATAATGAACACATGCATATATTTGCAGACATCTATGTCAGTTCACCACGTGCACTATGAGTCACACCCTTCCACATCTGGTGTTACAACTTTCTGTCAAATTTCAGATAACTTTTTCCACCATTTCATAGTAATTCATAAGCTAAAACCACTCAGTGCTCACTTCCCCGAGCACACTTTAGGTCTTTTTCAAGGTAAAATGCTATATTTATTATAATATTCATATGTTTCTTATAATTTAACATGTGTAAAACTGTGGTACCATTTTTTTTTATTAACTTCCTATCATTTTTGTGTCACTGACACGGATTTTTAGTGTTGTGCCTCTAATCCCATTTTACTCATAGGCCATGTGGCTTTTATTGCACAATTTTGCATAGCATGGTGATTTTTAGAAATGCATATGTTGCTTATAGCAGAACTGACTGTATTGAGTTTCAAGAAAAATTTTGTTGAGGTTCTGAGTGGAATCACAATAAATTTGTAAATTTATTTTAAGAGAACTAATATTCTTTTTTTTTTTTAAAGTAAACTCTATGCCCAACATGGGGTTTGAACTCATGACCTTGAGATCAAGAGTTGCATGCTTTACTTCCTGAGCCAGCCAGGTGCTCCTATAGAACTAATATTCTTATATTTAGTTTTTCTATCCAGAAACAAAAGATGTCTCTTTATTAAAGCCATATTATATTTCTCAGTTAAGCTTTGCAGTTTTTCTTAGGCCATACATATCTCTCATTGAATTTATTTAAAAATATTGTATACAGTTGTATTTATTACTATCATGCATTGTTTTTTCTAACTGGTTATTTATGGTGTACAAGATTGCTACTGATTTTTGTATATTTTTCTTACCTGGGGAATATTTAGGCATACAACCACATCAACTGCAAGTAGTATTTTTGTCTCTTCTTTTCAAATGTTGATTCCTCTTATTTCTGTTTCAAATCTTAGGGCACCAGCCAGAACACCCAAGACAATATTAAATAATAATGGCAATAACAGGCATCCTTATTTGCAATTTAAAAGGGAGTAAGTATGGTGACTGTTAGTTTGAGATTCTCTCTACCACATTAAGAAAACATCCTTCAAAAAAAAAAAAACAATAGGAAGGAAGAAAACATCCTTCTATTTCTATTTTTTAAATTATTTTATTACAAATAGATGTTTACAACATTGTTCCACATAAGATGCTTTCTTTCATTTTCAATCCTTTCTTTTTTTTTTAAAGATTTTATTTATTTATTTGAGAGAGAGAATGAGATAGAGAGAGCATGAGAGGGGGGAGGGTCCGAGGGAGAAGCAGACTCCCTGCTGAGCAGGGAGCTCGATGCGGGACTCAATCCCGGGACTCCAGGATCATGACCTGAGCCGAAGGCAGTCGCTTAACCAACTGAGCCACCCAGGCGCCCAATCCTTTCTTTTGTTTGGCATTATGTTAGCCACGAGTGAACACTCAGACCTCTAGACTTTTGCCCATGCTGTCTCTTATTTGAAATGCCCCTCCTTTCTTAGCTTAAAAATTCCTACTCATGTTTCAAGACTGTATTATGCAGGCCTTTTTTCTATTACAACAGACAAAAATCCTTCCTATGTTGTACACCTGAAACTAATTTAACCCTGTATGTTAAATATACTGGAATTGAAATTTAAAAATAAGACAGAAATCCAATTCAAAGCACTGTAAGCAAAAAAGAATAATATATTGGCTCATATAATTGGGAAGGGTAAGGAAATTGAGCCTCTTTTCTCCTTCTGCCTCCTCACTACTCCTCTCTGGGAAGAAAACTGATTAATAGGACTAATGACTTTAAGAGAAGGTACAGGGTATGTATGGTTCAGCTCTTCCTGCCCTCCCACTTTGGAGGTCATCCTGCCAGCAGAGAGGGTGCATTCTGATTTGCTCTCTGTGAAGCTGGCCTCGGTTGCCTGACTAGGTAAAGTCTCTCTCATTCAAGACAGAGAAGTGTTTTATAGGCCTACTTGGCCAAGATCCAAAGCCATGTTCACTCAATAGTTTTATCAGTAAGAATGTTAACATTTTGATCTCCATTTGTCTCCAGGAGCTTATTTCTCAATTGGCTAGAAACTATGAAGGGGAAAATGGGGGCGTTATATTCTGACTCCTTAAAACCTTAGCATCCACTGCGAAGTCCCATCTAACTATCACTTCCATGAAGCCATTCCTTCTACTCCTCAGGTAGTACAAAGAACAAATCTCTTGCTCTTCTGTTTATATATCTAATACAGCACTTCTTGCATAAAAGGATAATCGTGTTCATATTTTTTGTTTCCCCCACTAGGCAGGCCTTCTCAAATGTAGAGATCATTTCGTTCCTAACCCCAGCACCTAGTATCTTGCTAAATTCCTAGCCTTTATGAGGAAAAACAGATATTTCCTTTTTAATCACCTTTGACATAAAAACTTCTCAAAGGGGCACCTGGGTGGCTCAGTCAGTTAAGCGTCTGCCTTCTGCTCAGGTCTTGATCCCAGGGTCCTGGGATCCAGTCCCGCATCATCATCATCATCATCATCAGGCTCCTTGCTCAGCAGGGAGCCTGCTTCTCCTTCCTCCTCTGCTGCTCCCTTTGCCTGCCGCTCCCCTGTTTGGGCTCTCTCTCTCTCTGACAAATAAATAAATAAAATCTTTTATAAAAAAAGAAGTGGAGGTGGTTATAAAGGTATCTGGAAATAGTCACTTGCTGGCTTGTGCTCATATAGTAAGACATAATTTCAAAGTAGGGTGAACCTGGCAGACCATAGCAATACAAGTTTCCTGTTTTGACATCTCTTAGAGTCTGGTCCCATACAAAGAAAAAATAGCAGTCTAAAGTATATAATATGGGTGTTTTTATTTAAACATATTCTCAGGATGAGAATTTACAGTTAGATGTCAAAGGAGAGGCCAGATGAAAAGTTCTACAGGGGCTTCATTGTGGGGTAGTGGATGGTGATGTTATTGCAGTCTAGAATCTAATCTCCAAGTTTTCAGGTTAAAAAACAAATATACATTTTTTTAATGGCGGTATAGTTGACATAACATTATATTAGTTTCAGGTGTACAATGTAATAATTTGATATTCGTATATAAATGCCAAATGATCACCACAGCTAGTCCAGCTAACATCCATCACCAAACGTAGGTACAAAATTCTTTCTCTTGTGATGAAAACTTTTAAGATCCACTATCTTAGCTATTTTCAATAGATTTTTTTAATTTATTTGTCAGAGAGAGAGAGAGAGAGAGCGCGTGCACAAGCGGGGGGGAGCGGCAGGCAGAGTGAGAAGCAGGCACCCCACCAAGCAAGGAGCCAGATGTGGAACTCTAACCCTGGACCCTGGGATCATGACCTGAATGGAAGGCAGATACTTCACTGACTGAGCCACCCAGGTGTCCCTCAATAGATATTTTTAATGTGCCATGATATACATTATATCCTCTGACTTACTCATTTTATAACTGGAAATTTGTATTTTTTTTTTAAAGATTTTATTTTTATTTATTTGACAGAGAGAGACACAGCAAGAGAGGGAACAGGAGCAGGGGGAGTGGGAGAGGGAGAAGCAGGCTTCCCGCCGAGCAGGGAGCCCGATGCGGGGCTCGATCCCAGGACCCTGGGATCGTGACCTGAGCCGAAGGCAGACGCTTAACGACTGAGCCACCCAGGTGCCCCGGAAATTTGTATCTTTTGACCCACTTCACACATAAAAACAAATCATTTTAAATAATTTTACTCAAAGGAGATCCATTCAACATAATCAACCTCACTAGCGCTTGACTTGTAACATAAGTAGAAGGAATGGACACTTCTAATTTAACAGTTGATACCGACTATGCTGCCACATTTATCTCTCCTTGTCTTCTCTTCTTAAAGGTAAGTTGGTTTAGTCATAGAATCAGGGGGAAAAGGAGTGAATTTTATTTTTTATTTTTTTAAGGTGTTTTTTTTTAAGATTATTTATTTATTTATTTGACAGAGAGAGAGACACAGTGAGAGAGGGAACACAAGCAGGGGGAATGGGAGAAGGAGAAGCAGGCTTCCCGCCGAGCAGGGAGCCCGATGCGGGGCTCGATCCCAGGACCCTGGGATCATGACCTGAGCCGAAGGCAGGCGCCCAATGACTGAGCCACCCAGGCGCCCCTATTTTTTTAAAGTTTTATTTATTTATTTGTCAGAGAGAGAGAGAGCACGTCAGCACAAGCAGGGGGAGTGGCAGAGGGACAGGGAGAAGCAGGCTCCCCGTTGAGCAAGGAGCCCGATATGGGGCTGGATCCTAGGACCCTGGGATCATGACCTGAGCCAAAGGCAGACGCTTAACTGACTGAACCACCCAGGCGTCCCAAGGAGTGAATTCTAAATGTAATTCTTATTGCATTTTTCTCATTATAGAATACCTGTTCATTATAGAAAATGGAAAATATAGAAATGCATGAAAAAGAAAAAACTTTTAATTATTCAAAATTCCCAAGCCCTAAGAAAACCATTCCTAATATTTTTGAGTATTTCTTTCCAATATTTTCCTGTATATGTTTATTCAATTAGGGTCACATCAATATTATATCTCGCTTTTTTTACTCATACTGTAAATATTTTCCTCTTGTATGGGCTGAATTGTGTTTCTCCAAAATTTGTATGTTGAAGCCCTAATTCCCAGTACCTCAGAATGTGACTGTATTTAGAGATAGAGTCTTTAAAGAAGTAAAGTTAAAATGAGGACATTAGTATGGGCCAAAATCCAATCTGACTGGAAACACACAGAGAGACATCAGGAATGGGCAAACACTGAAAAAAGATACTGTGAGGATAAAGTGAGAAGGCAGCCATCTGCAAGCCAAGGAGAGAGGCCTCACAAGAAACCAAACTTGCCAACATCTTGATTTTGGACTTCTAGGCTCCAGAACTATGAAAAACTAAATTTCTATTCTTTAAGTCTCCCAGCCTGTGTTATTTTATTGTGGCAGTTCTAGTAAACTATCACACTTACCATTGAACATTCTTCAAAATCTACTGTAATATCCTTTTCAAGTTTTCTAAAATAACTATTATGGTAAATTTATGTTGTTTTCACATATTAACTATTATAAACAACATTTCAATGAATAGGAAATTGGATATTCTTAGATATGTTTTTCTTTTTTTTTTAAGTAATCTCTACACTCAACGTGGGGCTCAAACTCAGGACCCTGAGATCAAGAGTTCCATGCTCTACCGACTGAGCCAGCCAGGTACCCTCTCTTAGATATATTTTTCATTAAATAAAAACAGGTGAGGGGCGCCTGGCTGGCTCAGTCTGTAAAGCATGTGACTCTTCGTATCAAGGTCATGAGTTTATGCCCCACGATGGGCATGGAGCCTACTTTTAAAAAATTATAGTTGGATTAATTCCTCTACTGCACTCTGAAGAAATTTATGTCTGCTCTCAAGGTCAAGCCTAGTGATACACTCACAGAATCTCACTTTTGATTCCATTATTTCATTATTATTCTCAAAGAACACAACTTTCTGGTAACTTCAAACTGCTTATAATACAGTTAAGTGTCTTCGTTTTCTTTATATCAGTTACAGTCCTGATGTGAGGATTAGCCCTCTCCCCCTCCATTAGATCTGAGAATTAGTCTGGGCTCTTCCTTAGATTAGAGAAGATGTTCAGGTTTCCTTGAGGAGAATGCCCTTGTCTCATAGCATACGCTATGCTCAGAGCATGACATTTCTTGATTCTGTTCCCAACTCTTGGGGATTCACTACCACGAAGTAGGAAATAAACCTGGGTATAAATTTGAGGAAGAGAAAATGGCAACAATTCCATCCCCAGTGTAGTATATTTAGCCTATCCCACTTGAGATCAATTAGTTCCTGCCACAGTCTTCGAGATACTGTAAGTTTTTTAAAAGATTTTATTTATTTATTTGACAGAGAGAGACACAGCAAGAGTGGGAACACAAGCGGGGGGGGGGGGAGTGGAAGAGGGAGAAGCAGGCTTCCCGCAGAGCCCCGACGCGGGGCTCGATCCCAGGACCCTGGGATCATGACCAGCACTGCAGGCAGATGCTTAAGGACTGAGCCCCCCAGGTGCCCCGAGATACTGTAATTTATAATAAGAAGTATGTGTTTGGTCTTAACCCCTCTGACATTGAGCTCTTAAAACCCTTGGAATTTCCTAAGTGATTAGAAAGAGCAAGGTGTCTTTTGTTATGTTAATGAGTGACTTTCGGACCGCACCTCAGGAAGGGAGCTGGTTGCCATGAAAACCAACCACATGATTACAGGGTTGGAACCTTTATTTCCATCCCCTGACCTCTGGGGAGAGGAAAGGGGTGGAAGATGAATCAGTCACCAATGCCAGTGATTTATCAATCATTCTATGTCATGAAGCCTCCATAAAAATCCCAAAAGGACAGGGTTCGGAGAGCTTCAGGGCTGTTGAACACGTGGAGATTTGGGGAGTGTGATACCCTCGGTGCCCTTGGAAGCTCCAAGCCCTTTCCCTGTACTTTGCCTTATGTGTCTTTCCCATCTGGCTGTTCCTAAATTATATCCTTTTATGATAAACTGGTAATCTAGAATGCAAAATGTTTCTTTGAGTTGTGTGAGCCACACTCTAGCAAATTAGTTGAACCCAAAGGGGGTGGGTGATTGGAACCTCCGATCTAGAGCTGGTAGGTCAGATGCACAGGTAATAACTTAGACTTGGAATTCATGTCTCAAACTGTAGGGAGGGCAGTCTTGTAGGACTGAGTCTGTGGGATCTTAGGCTATCTCCAGGTAGTGTCAGAATTGTGTGGAATTGTAGGACACCCAGCTGGTGTCTGAGAATTGCTTGGTGGTGTGGGGGGAAAACCTACACACATTGTAGCTGGGTACAGAATCATAGTCTTGAACTATACGTGCCTGTCAAGTACAGCTAGGTCACGGAAGGGGCCACCATAAGCTGCAATGGACATAGGAAGGCCTATGATCATAACTCTACCCCCAAGTGAGAAAATATAGAAGAACAAACTAATGGTTGCCAGAGGGGAGGGGAATGGGGGGGACAGACAACATAGGTAAAGAGGATTAAGAGGTACAATCTTTCAGGTATACAATAAATAAGACATGGGAATGTAATGTACTGCATAGGGAATATAGTCAATAATATTGTAACAACTTTGGATGGGAGAGATGATAACTAGGCTTATTGTGGTGACCATTTCATAACATATATAAATAGTGAATCAGGGCACCTGGGTGGCGCAGTCAGTTGAGTGTCTGCCTTCAGCTCAGGTCATGGTCTCAGGGTCCTGGGATCAGAGCCCCACATCGGGCTCCCTGCTCAGGAGAGAGTCTGCTTCTCCCTCCCCCTCTCCCTCTCCCTCACCCCTGCTCATGCTCTCTCTCTCACTCTACTCTCTCTCAAATAAATAAATAAATAAAATTTAAAAAAAATAACGAATCACTATTGTACACCTGAAACTTTGTATGTCAATTATTCTGTAATAAAATAAATAAATGAATAAAAATAAATCTTTTTAAAAAAAGAAAATAAGAGCAGAACTTACCTTAGAAGGGGCTTGAATTTTTCATGGAGACCTCAAATCATATGTTACTTAGACATCTTATGCTTAAGTCCTCTGAAACATTTCTTGTTGTTGATTGCCTCTTCTTTCGTTTTATTCATTCAACAAAAAGAATTATTAAGTTTCTATTACATGTCAGGCACTGCACTAAGATGTGAAAAGTCAAGGTCCCTGTCTTCAAAGACTTCACAGTCCAGTGGGGAAGATGAGCATGTGAGCAGATATTTCCAAGGTACTATAATAAGGGCTACTAGATCTCAAAAGAAAGAACAGTCCACAGTGTATCAGGGGAAAAGGGCAGGGAAAAGCCATCCAGGAAGAACTCACAGAAGAGGAGATGAAACCTACCAAATAATCTACATGCTACAACACTGATTCCAAACCAAGAAGGTGGGATTTAATGGTAAAAAATATTTTAAAAATCATATATTCAGTTTAAAAACTTAACCTCGAAAGAGTTAGATGGAGTGAACTGACTTAAAATGATATGAAGAGGGCGTCTGACTGGCTCAGTTGGTTAAGAGACTGCCTTCGGCTCTGGTCATGATCCTGGAGTCCCAGGTTCAAGTCCCGCATTGGGCTCCCTGCTCAGCAGGGAGTCTGCTTCTCCCTCTGACCCTACCCCCTCTCATGCACTCATTCTCTCTCACTCTCTCTCTCAAATAAATAAATAAAATCTTTTAAGAAAATGATATGAAGAAAATCCGTAAGTATTCATTTTTTAAGAGGCGGGAGGGGCAGAGGGAAAGGGAGAAAGAGGATTTTTTTTTTTTTTTTTTGAGAGAGAGACTCTTAGCCATCCTCCACACCCAGTGTGGAGCCCGACTAGGGGCTGGATCTCACAACCCTGAGATCATGACCTGAGGCAAAATCAAGAGTTGGACGCTTAACTGACGAGCCATCCCAGTGCCCCAACTCTAAGTATTCATTGATAACAAGCTCTAAATGGGTCAACAATTTCAGTGTATTAGTTTTCTATTGCTGTGTAACAAATTACCACCAATTTATCAGCTTAAGACAATCCCATTTATTATCTCATAGTTTCTTCTTTATTCATTTATTTATTTTATAGAGAGAGATTGAGAGAGAGAGAGAGCGTGCTTGCATGCACATGAGCTCGGAGGAGAAGGGCAGAGGGAGAAGGAGAGAGAGAATCCCAAGCAGGCTCCACACCCAGCAGAGTCTGACTTGGGGCTCTATCTCTCTATCCTGAGATCAGGACCTGAGCAGAAATTAAGAATCAGTTGCTTAGCCAACTGAGCCATCCAGGTGCCCCTATTATCTCATAGTTTCTGTGGGTCAGGAGTCTCAGCACAGATAGCTAGGTCCTCTGCTTAGAATCCCACTAAGCTGAAATCAAGATACAGATCTTACTTGACTTATGATGGGGTTATGTCACAATAAGCTTATTGTAAGTCGAGAATCAATTTAATATACCTAACCTACTAAACATCATAGCTTAGCCCAGCCTACCTTAAACAAGCTCAGAACATTTACATTAGCTTATAGTTGGGCAAAATCATCTAACACAAAGCCTATATTACAACAAGGTGTCGACTGCCTCATGTAACTTATTGAACAGCGTACTAAAAGTGAAAAACAGAATGGTTGTATGGGTACAGAATAGTTGTAAGTATATTGGTTGTTCACTCTTGTGATTGCACAGCTGACTGGGATCTGTGGCTTGCTGCCCCTGCCCAGCATCATGAGAGAATATTGCACCGCCTATCAGTAGGCCAGGAAAAGATCAAAATTCAAAATATGGTTTCTACATAATGTCTATCGCTTTTGCATCATCATAACGTCAAAAAAATCATAGGTCAAACCATCATAAATCGGGGACCACCTGCATAGGCCACAGCTGGGGTCTCTATCTGGAATTTGGGATGCTCTTCCAGGCTCACATAGTTGTTGGCAGAATTCAGTTTCTTGTAGCTGTTAGGACTGAGACCCTCAGCTCCTAGAAGCCACCAGCAGTTCCCTTCACAATGCCCTCTCCATAGGCAGTTTATTGCATAGCAGTTTGCTTCTTCAAGGCTAACAGGAGAGTTTCTGTTGCTCTCGTTTGGATGGAGTCTAACATAACTTAATCATGAGAGTGATAGACCATCACCTTTGCCATATTCTATGGATTAGAAGCAAGTCCCAGGTTCTACCCACTCAAGAGGAAGGGATTATACAGGGCGTGACAAATTGCAGGTCACTTTAGGGTATGTCCACCACAGTAAAGCAGGTACTAAATATGATAGGAAAAGTAAAGTATCCATATTGTTCAAACAACATTTACAGATGACCTACAATGGGCAAGGAACTTCATCCCCATACTTGAGGACAAATAGGTAGCTATAAATAAGTTGGATACATACATACACCCTACACCAAAATACATTACATATGGATGAAAACCATTTTAATATAAAAATGAAACCATAACTAACCATAACAGTACTAGGAGGAATCATATAGAAAAGATTGATAAATTTGACTATATAAAAATAAAAGAAATTCTAAATGACAAAACCCCAAATAAAAAAACACAGGACAAAAACAAAACACAGGACATACTAAGGGAAACAATTTGCAATTTATATAGCAAATGGCTAATTTTCCTAATATATAAAAAATTCCTACAAATCAATAAGAAAAAGACCATCATCCCAACTTTAAAATAAACAAAAGGGGGCACCTGGGTGGCTCAGTCATTAAGCGTCTGCCTTGGGCTTGGGTCGTGATCCCAAGGTCCTGGGATCGGGCCCCGCATTGGGCTCCCTGCTTGGCGGGGAGCCTGCTTCTCCCTCTCCCTCTACTGTTCCCCCTGCTTGTGCTCTCTCACTCTCTCTATCAAATAAATAAATAAAATATTTAAAAGATAAAATAAAATAAAATAAAAGATATAAATAGAGCACAGAAAAGGAAATGTATGGCTCAGAAGTATATGAAAAGATTCTTAACTTCACTCATAGTAGAAAAAATATTAAAACTATATTCAAAATCATTTGTCAGGGCACCTGGCTGGCTCAGTCATTACAGCATACAACTCTTGATCTCGGAGTTGTAAGTTTGAGCCCCACATTGGGTGTGGAGATTACTTAAAAAAATAAAATAAAATCTTTAGGGGCGCCTGGGTGGCTTAATCAGTTAAGTATCTGACTCTTGATTTCAGTCATGATCTCATGGTTGTGGGATTGAGCCCTGTGTCGAGCCCCACATTGAGCCCCATGTCGGGCTCTGTGTGCAGTGGGGAGTCTGCTTGAGATCCTCTCTCTCCTTTCCCTCTCCCTCTACCCTTCCCCACCACTCATGTTCACTCTCTCTCTCTCTCTAAAAAAATAAAAATAAATAAAACAATTTGTCACATGATAAGGCTAGCAGAGATCAAAAATTTGATAACACCCTATTATGGCCAGAGTATAAAGTAGATACTCCCTGGATATTCCTGGCAGAAGCCCTCACAGAGGGCAATGTGGCAACATTTATTAAAGCTATTTATATTAATACTATTTGATCCAAAAATTTAATTTCTGTATTACAGATATACTAGCATACACAAGGGGTTATTAATTACAGTGTCATTTTTAATGGCAAATTATATTAAAGTTTATTTATTTAAGTAATCTCTTCACCTAACATGGGGCTCGAACTCACGACCCCAAGATCAAGAGTAGCATGCTTTTCTGACTGAGCTAGCCAGTCACCTCAATGATAAAGTATTTTAAATAACCTAAATATTAATCAGTATGGAACAGATTAAATAAAGTATGGTCCTTTCAATGGAGTACAATGTATAGTTGACCCTGAACAATGTGGGAAGAAGGGGTACCAACCCCTGCAAGGTCAAAAATCTTCATATAGGGGCACCTGGCTGGCTCAGTCAGTAGAGCATGTGACTCTTGATCTCTGGGTCATGAGTTCGAGCCCCATGTTGTGTGTAAAGGTTACTTAAAAAAAATCTGCATATAACTTTTGACTCCCCAAAAACTTAACTACTAATAGTCTACTGTTGACTGGAAGCCTTATGGATAATATAAACAGTCAATTAACACATGCTATATGTATTATATACTGTATTTTTACAATAAAGTAAGCTAGAGAAAAGAAAATGTTGAGAAAATCATAAGGGGGCTCCTGGCTGGCTCAGTCAGAGGAGCATGTGACTCTTGATCTTGGGGTCGTGAGTTCAAGTCCCACGTCGGGTGTAGAGATTACTTAAATAAAAAAAAAAAATTAAATAAAAGAGAAAATCATAAGAAAGAGAAAATACATTTACAGTACTGTACTGTATTTATCCCCCAAAATCCACATATAAGTGGACCCATGCAGTTCAAACCCATGTTGTTCAAGGGTCAGCTGTAGTTATTTTTATTTTATTTATTTTATTTATTTTTAAAGATTTTATTTATTTTTTGACAGAGAGAGAGACAGCGAGAGAGGGAACACAAGCAGGGGGAGTGGGAGAGAGAGAAGCAGGCTTCCTGCAGAGCAGGGAGTCCGACGCGGGGCTCGATCCCAGGACCCTGGGACCATGACCCGAGCTGAAGGCAGACACCCAACGACTGAGCCACCCAGCCGCCCCAGCTGTAGTTATTTTTATTTTTTAAAGATTTTATTTATTTATTCATGAGAGACAGAGAGAGAGAGAGGCAGAGGGAGAAGCAGGCTCCCAAGGAGCAGGGAGCCTGATGCGGGACACAATCCCAGGACCCTGGGATCATGACCTGAGCCAAAGACAGATGCCCAACCATCTGAGCCACCCAGGAGCCCTGTAGTTATTTTTAAAATGAAGGAGATTCCACTTCCAAATGGCAATGTGAGAAATTCTGCACACCCACTCCCAAATGAAACACCGATAACTGGTAAAAATTATTTTTTAAACACACACGCAACCATTTAAACTCTCTGGAAATTGTCCTAAGGGCATAGAGCAAATGAAATACACGTTGATTCAAGAAAATCTAAATCTCAGTAAGAAGAGTAAGAGTCTGACATTTGAGCAAGACCTCCAACCTCCTCCCTAACCCTAGTTCAGCATGACTGAGGCTGCACTCTGGACAGATGTGGCCATAAAAACAGGACGTCCTCTCCTCTCAGGTCCCAGTCAAGGATTATGGTATTTCCCCAGGAGGGGCAGGCCTCCAGCATTTCTCAACCATTCCTAGCTCCAGTGGCAGAGGCTAAATTCCCGGCGATTGAGGCCGAGAGATGGAGAGCTCCCTTCCTCTGCCCAGCCCCCAATCATAGAGCAGAGGCTCTACCCAGGACAAAATACTGGAGCCCTGAAGGCCCTTGCCCAGCTAGTTTGTAGGGCAGAGGTTTCACACTGGCAAGCCAAGAAGACGAGAGGCTACTAGCTCTTTCCAGTGCCCTGGTCATAAAATTGGGGTGTCACTCCAAGAGGCTACTGTCCCTGTCCAGATCTCCAGAGGAGAAGCTCAGAGATTTAGCATAGGAGGAGAAGCAGTCCTCAAGAACTATCCACAATTAACATCATACTTAATGGTGAAAAACTGAATGCTTTCCCCCTATAATTAGAAACAAGACAAGGATGTCTACTCTCACCATTTCTATTCAACACTGAAAGTTCGAGTTAGAATGATTAGGCAAGAGAAACAAATAAGATGCATCCATATTGGAAAGGAAGAAGGAAATGATCTCTATTTACAGATGACATGATTTTGCATATAGAATCCCAAGAAACTCGCTAAAACCCAACAGAACTAATAAGTGAGTTCTAATAACTAATAAGCCATGTTTCAGGGTACAATCAATATACAAAAATCAATTGTATTTCTATACAGGATAAACCGAAAATGAAGTTTAAAAATTCAATTTATAATAGCATCAAAAAATATTTAGGAATAGGTTTATCAAAAGAAGTACAAAACTTATACTCTGAAAACTATAAAATATCATTGAAAGAAATTAAAGATCTTAAAAAATGGAACGCTATCCTGTTTATGAATCAGAAGACATGGCATTGTTAGGTTGGCAATACACTTCAAATTGATCTGTGGATATAAGGCAATACCCGTCAAAATTCCAGCTGTCTTCTTTCCGGAAATTGACAAGCTGATTCTAAAATTCATATGGAGGGGCGCCTGGGTGGCTCAGTGATTAAGCGTCTGCCTTCGGCTCAGGTCATGATCCCGGGATCCTGGGATCGAGCCCCATATGGGGCTCCCCGCTCAGCAGGGAGCCTGCTTCTCCCTCTCCCTCTGTCTGCTGCTCCCCCCACTTGTGCTCACTCTCTCTCTGCCAAGTAAATAAATAAAATCTTAAAAAAATAAAATAAAATTTATATGGAAATTCAAGGGACCCAGAACAGTCAAAACAATCTTGAAAAAGAACAAAGTTAGAAGACTCACCCTTACCAATTTCAAAACTTAATGCAGGCATACCTTGGAGATACTGTGGGTTGGGTTCCAGACCACTGCAATAAAGCAAATGTCACCATAAAGTGAGTCAAATGAGTTTATTTTCCCAGTTCATATAAAAGTTATACTATACTATCATCTATTGAGTGTGAAACAGAATTATGTCTTAAAAAAACAACATATATACTTTAATTAAAAATATTTACAAAAAATCAGGGTGCCTGGGTGGCTCAGTCAGTTAAGTGTCTGCCTTCTGCTCAGATGATGATCTCAGGGTCCTGGGATCGAGTCCCACATTGGGCTCCCTGTTCAGTGGGGAGTCTGCTTCTCCCTCTACCCCTCCCCTCTGCTCATGATCTCTCTCTCTCTCTCAAATAAGTAAATAAAAGCTTTTAAAAATATTTACAAAAAATAAAAATAAAATATTTTATTGCTGGGGTGCATGGCTAGCTCAGTGGATAGAGCACGCAACTCTTGATCACAGGGTCGAGAGCTTGAGCCCCATATTGGGTGTGGGGCCTAATTAAAAAATATTTTATTGCTAAAAAATGCTAAACATCATCTGAGCTTTCAGTGAATCATAATCTTTTTGCTGGAGGAAGGTCTTGCCTTGATATTAATGGCTGCTGACTGATCAGGGTGGTGGCTGCTGAAGGTTGGGGTGGCTGTGGCAATTCCTTAAAATAAGACGATGAAGTCTGCCTCATTGATGTACTCTTCCTTTCACAAACAATTTTTCTGTAGCATGTGATGCAGTTTGGTAACATTTTACCAACAGTAGAACTTATTTTTTTTTTTTTTTAAAGATTTTATTTATTTATTTGAGAGAGAGAGAAAGCATGAGGTGGGGAGGGTCAGAGGGAGAAGCAGACTCCTCACTGAGCAAGGAGCCCGATGCGGGACTCGATCCCGGGACTCCAGGATCATGACCTGAGCCGAAGGCAGTCGCTTAACCAACTGAGCCACCCAGGCGCCCAACAGTAGAACTTATTTTAAAACTGGGGTCAATCCTCTCAAACCCTGCTGCTGTTTTATCAACTAAGTTTATGTAAAATTTTAAGTCCTTTGTTGTTATTGCAACAATCTTCACAGCATCTTCACCAGGAGTAGATTCCATCTCAAGAAACCACTTCCTTTGCTCATCCATGAGAAGCAACTCCTCATCCGTTAAAGTTGTATCATGAGATTGCAGCAATTCAGTCCCATCTTCAGGCTCTACTTCTAAATCTAGTTCTCTTGCTATTTCCATCACATCTGCAGTTACTTTCTTCACTAAAGTCTGGAATCCCTCCAAGTCATCCATGAGGGTTGGAATCAACTTCTTCCAAACTCCTGTCACTGCTGATTTTTTTAAAGTAGGCTCCACGCCCAACGTGGGGCTTGAACTAACAACCCTGATCAAGAGTCACATACTCTACCGATTGAGCCAGCCAGGCGCCCCTCAATGTTGATATTTTGACCTCTTCCCATGAATCACAAATGTTCTTAATGGCATCTAAAATGATGAGTCCTTTCCAAAAGTTTTCAATTTACTTTGCCCAGATCCATCAGAGGAATCACTGTCTGTGGCAGCTATAGCCTTCCAACATATATTTCTTTTTTTTTTTTTAAGATTTTATTTATTTATTTGACAGAGAGAGCGAGAGAGCACAAGCAGGGGGAACAGTAGAGGGAGAGGGAGAAGCAGGCTCCCCGCCAAACAGGGTGCTCGATACGGGGCTCGATCCCAGGACTCTGGGATCATGACCTGAGCCGAAGGCAGACACGTAACCATCTGAGTCACCCAGGCGCCCCCCAAAATATATTTCTTAAATAATAAGATTTAAAAGTCAGAATTACTCCTTGATCCGTGGGCTGCAGAATGGATGTTCTGTTAGGAGGCATGAAAACAACATGAATCTCATTGTACATCTCCATCAGAGCTCTTGGATGATAAGGTGCATTGTTAATGAGCAGTAATATTTGAAAATAGTCTTTTCTGAGCGATAAGAATGGGCTTAAAATATTCAGTGAACCATGTTGCAAACAGATGTGCTATCATCCAGGCTTTGTTGTTCCATTTATAGAGCACAAGCAGAGTAGATTTATCATAATTCTTTATTTTATTTTTTTTTTTTTAAGTAAACTCTACCTCCAACATGGGGCTGGAACTCACGACCCCAAAATCAAGAGTTGCGTGCTCTACTGACTGAGCTAGCCAGGTGCCCCAATTTAGTATAATTCTTAAGGGCCCTAAGATTTTCAAAATGATAAATAAACATTGCCATTCAACTTAAAGTAACCAGCTGCATTAAACCCTAATAAGAGAGTCAGCCTGTCCTTTGAAGCTTTGAAGTCAGGCACTGACTTTTCCTCTTTAACTATGAAAGTCCTAGATAGCATCTTCCTCCAATATAAGGCTGTTTCTTCTACACTGAAAATCTGTTGTTTAGTGTAGCCACCTGCATCAATTATCTTAGCTGGATCTTCTGGATAACTTGCTGCAGTTTCCACATTAGCACTTGCTGCTTCACCTTGTGCTTTTATTTTAGGAGATGGCTTCTTTCCTTAAATCTCATGAACCCACCTCTGCTAGCTTCAGAGTTTTCTTCTAGAGCTTCCTCACCTCTCTCAGCCTTCATAGAATTGAAGAGAGTTAGGGCCTTGCTCTGGATTAGGCTTTGACTTAAGGGAATGTTGTGACTGGTTTAATCTTCTACCCAGACCACTATAACTTTCCCCATATCAGCAAGAAGGTTGTTCTGCTTTCTTTTTTTAAGATTTTATTTATTTATTTATTTGTCAGATAGAGAGAGAGCACAAGCAGGGGGAGATGCAGGCAGAAGGAGAAGCAGGCTCCCCACTGAGCAAGGAGCCTCACGCAAGACTTGATCCCAGGACCCCAGGATCATGACCTGAGCTGAAGGCAGACACTTAACCATCTGAGCCACCCAGGCATCCCCCAAGCATGTGACTCTTGATCTTCAGTTGTGAGTTTGAACCCCACGTTGGGTGTAGAGATTACTTAAAATTTTTTATTTTATTTTTTAAAAAATTAACTCAAAATCAGTCAAAGACCTAAATGTAAGAGCTTAAAATATAAAGTTCTTGCGGTGCCTGGCTGGCTCAGTCAGTATAGCATGTGACTCTTAATCTCAGGGTAGTGAGTTCAAGTCCCATATTGAGGGTAGAATTTACTTTTAAAAAGTATAAAAAAATAAAATATAAAATTCTTATTATAAAACAGGTGTAGGGGCGCCTGGGTGGCTCAGTTGGTTAAGCGACTGCCTTCAGCTCAGGTCATGATCCCAGAGTCCTGGGATCGAGTCCCGCATCGGGCTCCCTGCTCTGCCAGGAGCCTGCTTCTCCCTCTCCCACTCCCCGTGCTTGTGTTCCCTCTCTCGCTGTGTCTCTCTCTGTCAAATAAATAAATAAAATCTTAAAAAAAAAAAAAACAGGTGTAAATTTTCATGACCTTGGATTTGGCAATGGATCCTTAGATATGACACCAAGAGCATGAGCAACAGAATTAAAAACAGATGAATCAAACTCCATCAAAATTAACTTTTGTTCTTCAAATGACACCATCAAGAAAGTGAAAAGAGTAGGAGAAAATATTTGTAAATCATTTATCTGATAAAAGGTTTGTATTTAGAATATATAAAGAACTCTTACAATCTAGTAATAACAAGATAACAACTTCACATCCACTAGGATGACTATTATTAAAAGAAAAAAACCCACGGGTGCCTGGGTGGCTCAGTTGGTTAAGCGACTGCCTTCGGCTCAGGTCATGATCCTGGAGTCCCTGGATCGAGTCCCGCATCCGGCTCCCTGCTCAGCAAGGAGCTTGCTTCTCCCTCTGACCCTCCCCCCTCTCATGTGCTCTCTCTCTCTCATTCTCTCTGTCTCAAATCAATAAATAAAATCTTTAAAAAAAAAAAAAACCCAGAAAATAACAAGTGTTGACAATAATATGGAGAAACTGGAACCCTTGTGAATTGCTGGTGGGAATATAAAATGATTCAGTCACTGTAGAAAACAGTATGGTGATTCCTAAAAAATTAAGCATAGAATCACTAAATGATCCAGCAATTCTACTTCTGAGTATATACCCCGAAGAAGTGAAAGCAAGGACTTGAACAGTTATTTGTACACCCATGTTCATAGCAGTATTATTCACAATAACTAAAAGGTAGAGTAACTCATGTGTCCATAAACAAATGAATAAACAAAATGTGGTATACACATACAACGGAATATTATTCAGCTTTAAAAAGGAAGGTCATATTGACATATGCTACAACATAGATGAATCTTGAAGTCATTATACTATAGGAAATAAGTCACAAAAGGACAAATATTTTAAGATTCCACTTACATGAGGTTTCTAGAGTAGTCAAATGCATTGAGACAACATAGAATGGTGGTTGCCAGAGACTGGGGAGAGAGGAGAAGACAGAATTAGTATTTAGTGGGTATAGAGTTTCAGTTGGGGAAGATGAAAAAGTTCTGGAAAAAGATGGTGGTGATGGTTGCACAACAATATGAATATACTTAATGCCACAGAAATGTACACTTAAAAATGGTTAAAATGGTAAACTTTGTTTAGTATATTTTACCACAATAAAAAAGTAAGACAATCCAATTTAAAAATGTGCAAAGAATCTGAATAAACATTTCTCTAGTGAAGATATGCAAATGGCCAAAAAGAACATGAAAAGATGTTCAATATCACTAGCCATCAGGAAAATGTAAATCAAAACCAGAATAAGATACCACTTCATACCCACTAGGATGGCAATGATCAAAAAGACAGATAATATGGGTGCCTGGCTGGCTCAGTCAGTAGAGCATGCAGCTCTTGATTTCAGGGTTATGAGTTTGTGCCCCGTGTTGGATACAGAGATTACCTAAAAATCAAACCTTTTTTTTTTTAAAGATTTTATTTATTTACTTGAGAGAGAGAGCACTAGCAGGGGGAGGTGCAGAAGGAGAGGGAGAAGCAGACTCCCTGCTGAGCATGGAGCCTGACACAGAGCTCAATCCTAGGACCCTGAGATCATGACCTGAACTGAAGTCAGGTGCTTAACCAACTGAGCAACGCAGGTGCCCCTAAAAATAAAATCTTTAAAGAAAATAAACCACAGATAATAACAGGCATTGGTGAAGATGAGGAGTAATTGGAACCCTCATATACTGCTGGTGGGAATGTAAAATGCTGTAGCCTTTGTGGGAAATAGTATGGCAGTTCTTCCAAAGGTTAAACTCAGAATCACTAGATGATCCAGCAAATCTATAACTAGATATACGCCCAAGAGAAATGAAAACATACACAAATATTGAGAGCAGCATTATTAATAACAGCCAAAAAACAGAACCAACCCTAATGTCCATCAATTGACGAATGGATAAATAAAATGTGGTATGTTCACGCAATCAAATATTATTCATCAATATAAAGAAATGAAGTACTAATACATGCCATAACATAACACGAACCTTGAAAACTGTGTGCTGAGTAAAAGGAGCCAGTCATAAAAGACCACGTATCATACGATTCCATTTATATGAAATATCCTGAATAGGCACATCTATAGATACAGAAAGTGGATTAGTGGCTGTCAGGGGCTGGAGGGTTGAAAGAAAATGAAGAATGACTGCTAATGGGTATAGGGCTTCTTTCTGAGGTAATAAAAATGTTCTAAAATTGGTCGTTGTGATGGTTTACAACTAAACTAAAGCATTTATTTGTAGGTAAGTTGTATGGCATGCAGATTACATCTCAATAAAGCTTTTTTAAAAATAGAGGTGGGGGCACCTGGGTGGCTCAGTCAGTTGGGCGTCCAACTCTTGATTTTGGCTTGAGTCGTGATCTCAGGGTTGTCAAATTGAGCCCCTAGTTGGGCTCCGCACCTAGGGTGGAGTCTGCTTGAGATTCCCTCTCCCTCTGCCCTCCCCCAGCTCATGAGTATAAGCAAATGCTTGTATTTTCTCTCTCTCTAAAAAAAAAAAAGAGTGGGGCACCTGGGTGGCTCAGTTGTTAAGCGTCTGCCTTCGGCTCAGGTCATGGTCCCAGGGTCCTGGGATCGAGCCCCGTGATGGGCTCCCTGTTCAGCAGGACGTCTGCTTGTCCCTCTCCCACTGCCCCTGCTTGTGTTCCCTCTCTCACCGTCTCTCTCTCTGTCAAATAAATAAATAAAATCTTAAAAAAAAAAAAAGGTGAATTTTTTTTAATTTTTATTTTTTGAAGATTTTATTTATTTATTTGACAGAGAGAGACACAGTGAGAGAGGGAACACAAGCAGGGGGAGTGGGAGAGGGACAAGCAGGCTTCCCCCGGAGCAGGGAGCCCAATGCGGGGCTCGATCCCAGGACCCTGGGATCATGACCTGAGCCAAAGGCAGATGCCTAATGACTGAGCCACCCAGGCGCCCCGTGAATTTTTTTTTTTAAGATTTTATTTATTTGACGGGAGAGAGAGAGTAGAAGCAGGGGTAGCGGCAGGCAGAGGTAGAGGGACAAGCAGGCTCCCGGTTCAGCAGGGAGCCCGATGCGGGACTCAATTCGAGGACCCTGGGATCACGACCTGAGCCCAAGGCAGACGCTTAATCTTCTCAGCCACCCAGGCGCCCCAGGTGAAAATTTTTAATGAGGGACCTCTTTAGGTATATATAAATAGAGTTATCTCTCTCTCTCTCTCTCTATATATATCTCATAGATGATAGAAAAAAAGAGAGATCGATCGATCTCCAATACATATTAAGTGAATAAAGATTCAGTGAGATTGCATCAGTTCTCTTTTATTTTTGCATCAGTTCTCTTAAAAAGAGGAAAAGTGACATATATATCCTCAAATGCTTCCATACACAGTTTATCTCTATAGCTTTCTCAACCAGGGTTCACAGAATAAAGCCCTATAGAAAATTATTTGTGTGACTATTCTCTCAATTCTCCCAAGAACTGCAAAAAACTAATGCCATTCTAGACGCAGGGGTGACAAGTTTATTCATTACATACAATGGATGCCTTAGGCATTAGGGCTGGGCTGCAAAAGGATCAAAAAGAAACTCAAAACCCTGATGCCACTGGGATAGGAATGGGTGAGAAATTTTTCCTGGTATGCCCTTTTATAACTTTGGAATTTTGAACCAAAAAGGAAATAATACAAAATTTTAAATGAAGTTTATCTATTAAAAAAGGAAGAAAATAAATTTAACTAAAGCTGGATGTAGAATTAATGAAGTATATTTCTTCCTCATAAGAAAGACAGTAGATACCATGATGGTGGGGGGGGGGTTGGGCAAAATGGGTGAAGGGTGGTGGGAGATACAGGCCTACAAAAACAGAAGGGAAATTCACACCTATGTTTTTTTAAAAAGTAGGTACTAAAGCTTGTTTACTAGCTGAGGGCAAGAATCTGTGAAGGAGATAGAAAGGTTGAAGAGATAGGAAAAAGAAGGAATAATTTTGGCCTAGCCAGGACCCTGTAGAGATGGGAGGATATAGGACTCTGAGCGCAGGTAGCAGGATTAGCTTTTCACAAGGAGAGAGACAGGAGAGGCTGAGCACAAATATAACTAAATTTTGAAGTAGAGGAGCTGGTATTTAGCTTCAATTCTCTTTCCTTTTTTTTTTTTTTTAAGATTTTATTTATTTATTTGACAGAGAGAGAGTGCGAACACAAGCAGAGGGAGCGGCAGATAGAGGGAGAAGCAGGCTCCCTGCCGAGCGGGGAGCCCAACATGGGGCTCGATCCCAGGACCCCGGGATCATGACCTGAGCCGAAGGCAGACGCTTAATGACTGAGCCACCCAGGCGCCCCTCAATTTTCTTTTTGAAGGAGAGGCAAGAACATCTTCAGAAAGGGAGGGAACAGAGATGGAGCAGCAACCTGAGAAGAGAGGTGAGAGGTTTGAAACAGCATCTATGGGGAATGGGAGCAAAAGCTGCCTAATTACAGTAAAAGCACCACTAGGTCATTGTGGTTCCACTCTATTTCACTGGGGGCATCATGCATTTCACCTGGGGCTGCACATCTCAGGAGGGCCACTGCCAGCTCCAGTGTACGTTTGGGTCAAGGCAGTTAAGATGGTAAGCTTTCCAGAGGTGCCTAGGTGGCTCAGTTGGTTGAGCATCAGGCTCTTTTTTAAAAAATTTTTTTATAGATTTAATTTTTTTATTTGACAGAGACAGACACAGAGAGAGCACAAGCAGGGGGAGCAGTAGAGGGAGAGGGAGAAGTAAGCTCCCCGCTGAGCAGGGAGCCAGAGACAGGGCTCAATCCCCGGACTCTGGGATCATGACCTGAGCCGAAGACAGCCGCTTAACCAACTGAGCCACCCAGGTGCCCCAAGCATTAGATTCTTGATTTCAGCTCCGCTGCTGATCTCTCAGTGATGAAGGATAGTTGGAAGAAAGGCAGGCAGGGACAGGGCCCCCCCGCCCTAAGAGGAAACTACGCTTAAAAGGATTTTACACCACCCTGAAAGGAGCCCTCCACCCTTTCCCACGTGATAGGTAGATGGCAAACACCTGATTGGATAACAGGCGCATGGAGGGTTAATCAGATTAAAAGAACCCGACAACAAGCCTATAAAAACCCCTAGATCTAAATGCCGAATCGGCAACCCTCTCCGGTCCCCTCCCTCTTCAGGAGCTTTGTACTATGGCTCAAAAGACTTACTATCACTCCATAAACTTTGCTTTGCTGCCCACCACTCTTTGACTGGTCTACCTCTTCATTCTTCGAAGTGGCGTGACCAAGAACCACAGGCATTAAAGGAAAAGAAATCCTGTAACAACGGTTGAGGGATAGAGCCCCACATGAGGCTCTGTGCTCAGCAAGGAGTTAGCTTGAGATTCTCTCTTCCTCTGCCCCTCCCCCCCACTCTCTCTCTAAAATAAGTAAATAAGATCTTTAAAAAAAAGATGGTAAGTTTTCTGGAAACATTGTCACATGAGGACTTGCTGAAGAAGCTAGAACTATTGAACGTAAATAAAATGAATCTAAGAAAGGGGCAGATGAGAATGGAGCCACAGACAATAGTCAAATATGTGATGGTTTGCCATATAAAAGAAGGCAGAATTAGGAAACCCTGTAGCTCTAAAATCCTCTGATTTGTTCCTTACGATTGTTACCATCCCAAAGAGACTATACACATTCACTGGTTGGTGAATGAATCTGTATAAGGACTGCAACAGCCCACTGCTGAAATGATGGGGTTAGAATGCAGTGGATTAAGGAGTGAATCAAAGGGGAGGAAAGGGAGACAGTAAATACGACTACATTTTTGAAAAGCAGGGCTATGAAGGAAAAGAGAAAAATACATTTAGCTAAAGAGAAATTTAGAATTCAGGAAGGGCACAATGAGAATATCTAATAGCATATTTCATCGATTCAAAGATGCACATGTCTTCATGTTTTTAAAATTTCTGAAATTGGGATATGCAGCTTATAATTAATGGGCTCTGACAATTGCTGTTGCCCAGGCCGCGGTGGTGATGCAGCTGTCATGGTCTGACACCTTCTGGTAAGATCAAGAAAGCACCAGCATCAAAATTTGCAGAATGGGGGCACCTGGCTGGCTCAGTTGGTAGAGCATGCCACTCTAGATCTCAGGGTTGTGAGTTCGAGCCCCACGTTTGGTGTAAAGATTACTAATAAAAAAAATTGCAGAATGTTCGTCAGCAACTTGGAAGAAAACCTTGGTCGATAGAACACTTTCCCCGCCATAAACATAAACATCACCAATGTTCTTAGTGCCAGAGAGAATAACATTAAGTGGAAAATCCAGAACATGTTGACTGAGCCAAAAAGTAATTCAGAAGAGTCAAATTCCAAATGTGAAGATGTTTTAGGGGCGCCTGGGTGGCTTAGTTAAGAGTCCGACTGTTGATTCAGCTCAGGTCATGATCTCAAGGTGTGAGATTGAGCCCCGGGGCAGGCTCCATGCTCAGCAGGGAGTCTGCTTCTCTCTCTCTCTCTCTCCCCACCTCTGTCCCTCCCCCTGCTCACGCTCTTGTGAGTGCTTTCTCTCTTCCAAATAAATCAATATTTATTTATGTATTTTTTAAAAGATTTTATTGATTTATTTGACAGAGAGAGACACAGCGAGAGAGGGAACACACGGAGGGGGAGTGGGAGAGGGAGAAGCAGGCTTCCTGCTGAGCAGGGAGCCCAGTGCGGAGCTCGATCCCAGGACCCCGGGACCATGACCTGAGCCGAAGGCAGACACTTAACAACTGAGCCACCCAGGCGCCCCTTTATTTATTTATGTATTTTTCTTTTTAATTTTTACTTTTTTAAAAAAGATTTTATTTATTTATTTGACAGAGACAAAGCGAGAGAGGGAACACGAGCAGGGGAAGTGGGAGAGGGAGAAGCAGGCTTCCCGCGGAGCAGGGAGCCCGATGCGGGGCTCGATCCCAGGACCCTGGGATCGTGACCTGAGCCGAAGGCAGACGCTTAACGACTGAGCCACCCAGGCACCCCTATTTATGTATTTTTTAAAAGATTTATTCATTTATTTGAGACAGAGACAGAGAGAGTACAAGCAGAGGGTAGAGGCAGAGGGAGAAGGAGAAGCCGACTCCCTGCTGAGCTGGGAGCCTGACGTGGGGCTCGATCCCAGGACCTGGAGATCATGACCTGAGCCGAAGGCAGACGCTTAACCATCTGAGCCACCCAGGTGCCCCTCAGTAAAATCTTTAAAAAAATAAATAAAAGCAAATGTGAAGATGTTTTAGAAATATCCAATTTATTTCATTTCAGTGTTCTTTGTAATGTAGGCACAAGAGTAATATACGATAAAAATCCATTTCCAAATAAGTGTTAAAGAACACTCTGAATAATCATAAAATATAAATTCCAAAAGATAAAATAGTATTATATCATAATTTAATTGGCAGTATTGTGTTCTTTCTTAGTGCTGCATGAAACATCTTAGACAGTATCTATCAGAATACCATATAGTAGATGCAAAAAATGCTCATTTATTGGACATTAACAGATGTATTCATTTATTTATTCAACAAATATTTACTTAAAATTTACTACATGCCAGGTACTAGAAGTTGGATATACAAAGGTGAATAAGACAGACATAGTCTTCATTTTCTTTCTTTCTTTTTCAAAGATTTTATTTATTCATTTTTTATTATGTTATGTTAATCACCATACATTACATCATTAGTTTTTGATGTAGTGTTCCATGATTCATTGTTTACGTATAACACCCAGTGCTCCATGCAGTACGTGCCCTCTTTAATACCCATCACCAGGCTAACGCATTCCCCCACTCCCCTTTATCTATTCATTTGAGAGAGAGAGTGAGCAAGAGAGAGAACACACGAACAGGGGCAGAAAGAGGGAGAAGCAGACTCCCCCGCTGAGCAGGGAGCCTGACGCAGAGAGCCTGATGCAGGGCTCGATCCCAGGGCCCCAGGACCATGACCCAAGCCAAAGGCAAACGCCCAACCAACTGAGCCATCCAGGTGCCCCCTTCACTTTCATTGAGCTTAATTACTAAATAAGACAGCAGTTCAGTTCCCAAACTGGTCCCTCAAAACTAATTCCAAAGATACTCCAGGAAAATAGTTCTGTGGCCAGATTAGTTTCAGAAATGTTGCATACTAAATTCACTTCTTCACAATGGACATTATCATATCAAAGGCTTTTAAAAATCCTGTGGTAATAAAGTTTGCTTAATTTTGTTTTACTCTGCATATTCCAAGCTTATAAATGATATAAACCGAGAGTCAGAATTGTGATGCATAATATAAAAAGAACTCCTAAAAATCAACTGGAAAAAGATTAAAAAAATACGGGCACGGGGCGCCTGGGTGGCTCAGTTGGTCAAGCGACTGCTTTCGGCTCAGGTCATGATCCTGGAGTCCTGGGATCGAGTCCCACATCGGGCTCCCTGCTCAGCGGGAGGTCTGCTTCCCCCTCTGCCCTCTTCCCTCTCGTGCTCTCTGTCTCTCATTCTCTCTCTCTCTCAAATAAATAAATAAAATCTTTAAAAAAATAAATAAATAAAAATAAAAATAAAAAAATACGGGCAAAGGACACCAACAGGCAATTCATAGAAGAAATTACATCTGAAAAAATGCTTAACCTCACTCACCTTTAAGAAATACAAATTAAGGGGCGCCTGGGTGGCTCAGTTGGTTAAGCGACTGCCTTCGGCTCAGGTCATGATCCTGGAGTCCCAGGATCGAGTCCCGCATCGGGCTCCCTGCTCGGCAGGGAGTCTGCTTCTCCCTCCGACCCTCCCCCCTCTCCTGCTCTCTCTCTTTCATTCTCTCTCTCAAATAAATAAATAAAATCTTTTAAAAAAAAGAAATACAAATTAAAACAGTGATAGAGCAGACTTCTGCCTATCTGGTTGGCAAAGATGGAAAATGACAGTGTTGTGAAGATGTGGGGAGGGAGATACTGCCATTCACTGCTAACTGGAGTGTGGAGTGGGTCAATGTTTTAAGAGCGCAATTTGGCAGTATCTATCAATTTTACTTCTATGAATTTATCTTACAGAATTACTTGTACAGGTGCCCAAAGATGTATATACAAAGGATGTTCACTGCAGCACTGTTGGAAGAGTGAAAAACTGGAAAGAACCCAAATGTCTATCCACTGGGCATTTAATAAACTGTATTACATTCACACAAAGGTCTACCATGAAGCCATTATAAAGATAAAAGAGTTCTAATTGAAGATGTCTGACTGAAGATATTTGCTTATCTCCCTCCATTTTGACATCCCATTAAAATGGTAATAAAGGAATAAGCCCTTCACAGTGAAAAAAATGGGCTTAACAAAATTCTGGAAGATTGGAAATGTGTCAACTGATGAAACAGAATGGAACAAGCCAATGTATCTGGCAGAATCCCAGAAAGGCTCCCATTTCAGAGCTGGCAAGTATTCAAGGTTGAAATAAAAAGGGAGTCTGAAAGCTTGGGAGTGAATTGAAAGCCTATCTATGAAACAAAAGCCACCATTGGCTCCCCATGATCCCTCCACCCATCATACCCATACTCAGTATAGTTAACCTAATCTTTACCACCTAACAAGAAAGAAGGAAAGAAAGAAAAACAAAGAAAAGAGAAAAAAGAAAAGAAAAAGAGAACTCAATAGAAACAGAATACACACCTGGAGAAAACTGAAGGGTAGTATAGGTACTGGTGCCCCAGAGCAAGCGAAAACTCTTCTTTAAAAAAAAAAAAAAAAAAAAACTTGAGGCACCTGGGTGGCTCAGTCAGTTAAACATCTGACTCTTGATCTCAGCTCAGGTCTTGATCTCAGGTTCTTGATTCAAGCCCTGAGTTGGGCTCCACGGGCATGGAGCCTACTTGAAAGAAATAAAATAAAATAAAAATTTTTAAAGTAAGTTATTTATTTATTTATTTATCTATTTATTTATTTATTTAACAGAGATAGAGAGAGAGCGTAAGTAGGCAGAGCGGCAGACAGAGGGAGAGGGAGAAGCAGGCTCTCCGCCAAGCAGGGAGCCCAATGCGGGGCTCGATCCCAGGACCCCGGGATCATGACCCGAGCCAAAGGCAGCCGCTTAACCGACTGAGCCACCCAGGCACCCCAAAAGTTATTTATTTTTTTTAAAAGATTTATTTATTTATTTATTTGAGAGAGAGAATGAGATAGAGAGAGAGCATGAGAGGGGGAAGGGTCAGAGGGAGAAGCAGACTCCCCGCTGAGCAGGGATCCTGATGTGGGACTCGATCCCAGGACTCCAGGATCATGACCTGAGCCAAAGGCAGTCGCCTAACCAACTGAGCCACCCAGGCGCCCCAAAAGTTATTTTTTTTTTAAGTAAACTCTACACCCAACATGAGGCTCAAACTCAGGAGATCAAGAGTTGTGTGCTCTACCGACTGAGCCAGCCAGGCACCCCAACTGAAAACTCTTCTTAATCTGGCATTTGGGGACCCCAGCCTAAAGGCAGCTTCCAAACCCAAGTCTAAAAGAGAAGGTGCTAGTCATAAGTCCTGACCAGTTACACTGATGTATATAGTCCCATCCCTTATTCAGGGGAGAGATCTAGTGAGAAAGTGGATCTACATACATGAAGTGAAGGAACTTACATCAATGGCCTATTCTTTCACTTATAAAAAGAGTATAAAAAGGGCGCGTGGGTGGCTCAGTTGGTTAAGCGACTGCCTTCGGCTCAGGTCATGATCCTGGAGTCCCTGGATCGAGTCCCGCATCGGGCTCCCTGCTCGGCAGGGAGTCTGCTTTGCCCTCTGACCCTATCCCCTCTCATGTGTTCTCTCTCATTCTCTCTCTCTCAAAATAAATAAATGAAATCTTTAAAAAAAAAAAAGAGTATAAAAAATGGGAAGAGGGGCGTCTGGGTGGCTCAGTCGGTTAGGCATCTGCCTTCAGCTCAGGTCATGATCCCAGGGTCCTGAAATCGAGTCCCGCGTCGGGCTTCTTGCTCAGCGGAGAGCCTGCTTCTTCCTCTGCCTGCCGCTCCCCCTGTTTGTGCTCTCTCTTTCTCTCTCTCTGACAAATAAGTAAATAAAATCTTTTTAAAAAATGTGAAGTAAAACAGCATTAAAAGGGCATCTGGCTGGCTCAGTTGGAAGAGCATGCAACTCTTTATCTTGGGGTCATGAGTTCAAGCTCCACATTGGGTGTAGAGATTAATAAAAATAATAATAAACTTAAAAAAAAAGAAAAACAGCATTATGAAAAGAAAGGCTAAGATAAAGCAGCAGAATTAACTCCAGAGGAAAGAGATAATTTAAATAAGAGAAGATTTTAAGGGCCTACTAAGACCAAAGGGGAAATGGGGCGCCTGGGTGGCTCAGTTGGTTAAGCGTCTGCCTTCAGCTCAGGTCATGATCCCAGGGTCCTGGGACCGAGCCTTGCATTGGGCTCCCTGCTCAGCAGGAAGCCTGCTTCTCCGTCTCCAACTTCCCCTGCTTGTGTTCCCTCTCTCGCTGTGTCTTTCTCTGTCAAATAAATAAAATCTTAAAGAAAAAAAAAGACCAAAGGGGAAAAAAAGGCCCATATGTCAACACTATATCATTTTACACTATTAGAAAATGAGACAATTGGGGCCCAGGTGGTTCAGTTGGTTGAGCGTCAGACTCTTGATTTTGGCTTGGTCATGATCGTGGGGTCGTGGGATTGAGCCCTGCGTTGGGCTCTACATGCACTCAGCTCTGAGTCTGCTTGTCCCTCTCCTTCCCTCTCTGCCCCTCCTCTCTCTCTCTCTCAAAATAAAATCTTTAAAAAAAGAAAAAAGAAGGGCACCTGGTGGCTCAGATGGTTAAGCGTCTGCCTTCGGCTCAGGTCATGATCTCAGGGTCCTGGGATCAAGCCCCGAGTCAGGCTCCCTGCTCAATGAGGAGTCTGCTTCTCCCTCTGCCCCTCCCCCTGCTCATGCTCTTTCTCTCTTGCTCACACTCTCAGGTAAATACGAATAAATAAAAATAAAATCTTTTAAAAATTTAGGGTTCTACAGAAACAATGTCTTCAAGGAGAATTATATGTATTCCAAGTGATACATTAAGAAACTAGAAAATAGAGTCTTTAAAAAGGCCCTTTCTGTACCCCTGGATTTTAGCTGGATCTTGAAAGGACTAAACCTTAAGTAAGGGCAAACTAGAAAGTAACCTCACCAAACCACACTTCTCCAGCTCCAGAGGACTAAAGGAAAGGTTACTTTGGCTCTGAACAGAGCAAAGGAGAGAATCATGTACTTGAGAAACTGAACAATAAGATGGTCCTTACTCAAGTTTACAGCTCAAATACACACCATCTGGTGGTTCAAAAAACAAGTCAGTTGGTTAAGCGACTGCCTTTGGCTCAGGTTATGATCCCGGAGTCCTGGAATCGAGTCCCACATCGGGCTCCCGGCTCAGCGGGGAGCCTTCTTCTCCCTCTGACCCTCTCCCCTCTCATGCTGTTTCTCTCTCTCTCTCTCTCTCAAATAAATAAATAAAATCTTTAAAAGAAAAACTAGAAAATACTAATGATTTGAAGAAATCATCTCTTTCCTCAAAAAGAAACTATAAAAGGCAATTAGAAACTCCAGCAAAAACAAACAAAAACTATATAAGAAAACAGTTACAGGAATATGAAGCAAGATTTCCATTCCTGGTTATATGGTAGACTAGGTATCGGAACCACCCCTCCCACAGAAAGTCACTTAAGAGACTGGAAAACAGAGCACCTTATGAAAAGCATCAAAGGACTGGTAAGATAGTAAGGAATTATTAAGATAAAATAAAAGGGGGGTGCCTGGGTGGCTCAGTCCATTAAGCATTTGCCTTGGGCTCAGGTCATTATCCCGGGGTCCTGGGATAGAGCATCAGGCTCCCTACTCAGCGGGGAGCCTGCTTCTCTCTCTCCCTCTGCTGCTCGCCCCCCACCCCGCGTTTGTGTGCTCTCAATCTCTCTCTCTCTCTGTCAAATAAATAAATAAAATCTTTTTTTTTAAAGATAAAATAAAAGGGAACCCATAAAGACATGGTGCACCGAAGCTACTTTTGCCCTGGACAAATCTGGTAACCTTCAGTTAAAATATTCGTGGACTCCTAGGTCCATCCAAGGTAGAGAGTCTTTAAAAAGGCCCTTTCTGTACCCCTGGGTTTTAGCTGGATCTTGAAAGGACTAAACCTTAAGTAAGGGCAAACTAGAAAGTAACCTCACCAAACCACACTTCTCCAGCTCCAGAGGACGAAAGGAAAGGTTATTTTGGCTCTGAACAGAGCAAAGGAGAGAATCATGTACTTGAGAAACTGAACAATAAGATGGCCCTTACTCAAGTTTACAGCTCAAATACACACCATCTGGTGGTTCAAAAAACTTCATTTAGTTTACATGGTCCCAGGCCATTGCCCATAAATTCCTAGCAGAAGCAAACACACTTTCTGAAAGAATGCCCTTTTACTCAAGGCCTCAAAAACATCACAAATAATTTTCTTTTTTTTTAAAAAAAGATGTATTTATTTATTTGAGAGAGCGAGAGAAAGAGAGAGAGAGAGAGAGCTCGAGTAGGGGGAGGGGCAGAGGGAGAGCCTCTCCAAGCAGACTTCCTGCTGAGTGTGGAGCCCCAAGGGCTCGATCACACATCATGACCTGAGCAGAAACCAGGAGTTGGGTGCTCAACTGACTGAGCCACCCAGGCGCCCCTATCACAAATAATTTTCTGAGGAAAATGAGCAGTTGTCAAAAATTAGTAAAATAGGGCACCTGGATGGTTCAGTCAGTTAATCGTTTGCCTTTGGGTCAGGTCATGATCCCAGAGTCCTGGGATCAAGTCCCACAACAGGCTCCCTGCTCAGCGGGGAGCCTGCTTCTCCCTCTCCGGCTCCCCCTGCTTGTGCTCTCTCTCTCTCTCTCTAATAAATAAATAAATAAAATTTAAAAATAATTAGTAAATAGGCTTCTCTCTAACCAAAAAGTTTATTTTAAAAATATATTGATGTTGAATCACTATATTTGTATACCTGAAACTAATATAACACTCTATGTTAACTATACTGGAATGAAAATAAAAAACTTTAGGGGTGCCTGGCTGGCTCAGTTGGTGGAACGTGAGACTCTAGACCTCAGAGTTGTGAGTTTGAGCCCCAAGTTGGGTGTAGAGATTACTTAAAAATAAAATCTTAAAAAAAAAGCTTTAAAAAGTTTTGAAAATACCAATTTTTCGACAAGGATGTGGAGTAATCTGAACTCTGATAATTACTAATGGCGATGTAAATTGGTATAACCACTTTGGAAAACCATTTGGCGATACCTAATAAAGCTGAACATATATCTGCTTTATGACTCAGCTTTGGGTTGATTCCACTCTGGGTAAACATTCAACAGAAATTAGTGCATATATTCATCAGAAAACATGTACAAGAATATTCATAGTGGCTTTATTCATAATAGTCAAACATTAAAAATGATCCAAATGCCCATCAATGGGAGAATAAATGAATAAATGGTGGCATATCCACACAAAGGAATATACTCAGCTTTAAAAGGGGGCAGGCTATTGATACAGGAAATAACATGAATGAATCTGAAAAACATGCTGAACAAAAGAATTCAGACACAAAAAGTACATACTGTTCAATTCCATTTATATTACATTCTACAAAAAGCACATCTATAGTAACAGGAAGCAGATGAAGGGTGGTGGCCTGGTGCCATGGGGGTGGGTGGAGGGAGAGACTGACTGGGAAGGGGCACAAGGGAATTTTCTGGGATGGTAGAAATGTTCTCTCTTGATGGTGGTGGTGGTGACACAGGTGTATTCACTTGTCAAAACTCATCAAACTGTACATCTAAAATAGATACATTTTATTATATGTAAATAGTACTTCAAAAAGTTCGTTAAAATTGCTTTGAAAACTTATAAATATGAGAAAAATAATAATTACAACTAAAACTCATTGGACAAAAATAAATAAATAAAACTCAATGGACAGGATAATTCTTGGAAGGTGGTAAGGTGGCATAGTGTTTTTAATCCCCCAAGTCTGTTTTTGGTTTTTTTTAGAGAGAGAGTGCACAAGTGCAAGTGGGGGGTGGGCAGAGGGAGAGGGAAAGAAAGAATCTTAAGCAGGCTCCAAGCCCAGCACAGAGCCTGACTCGGGGCTCGATCTCATGACCCCAACATCACAACCTGAGCCAAAATCAAGAATCGGACACCCAACTGACTAAGCCACCCAGGCACCCCCCAAGTCCTTCTTTAAAGACAGAGAAAAAGGCGCTTGGGTGGCTCAGTCCTTAAGCGTCTGCCTTCGGCTCAGGTCATAATCCCAGGGTCCTGGGATCGAGCCCCACATCGGGCTCCCTGCTCGGCGGGAAGCCTGCTTCTCCCTCTCCCACTCCTCCTGCTTGTGTTCCCTCTCTCACTGTGTCTCTCTCTGTCAAATACAAAAATACAAAAATACAGAGAAATACAGAGAAATACAAATACAAATACAAATACAAATAAAAAAATACAGAGAAAATAGGAGAGTAAAACCAAAAACTCATGGACAATATCTGCAACAAAACTAGGTAAGAAGATACCCTCATGACCCCTAAAATAGGAGGAAGGGGGACAAATAGCCAATGGCTACTAAACATGTATGGAATCAGCAATTGTACAAAAGGAAGCAGAAGGAAGCCGTGGGGCCTCTGACAAATCAGAGAATCCCCAAATCGCCAAAGTTACTTGTTGGAAAGTTAGAAGGCCAATTTGAGGATGGCAGCTGAAAGTGGGAGAAGTTTTTGTATATTTCAATAGCAGGGCAGTGGTAAAACCTAAAGAGGGTAGAATAAGCTGGGCCTGGAGCAGTGTGAGTCCCATGAACACTCAAAACTAACCAGCTGAAGTTCCATTCCAGGACAAAGCTCCACACTTAGGAGAAACTGCTGGGAATAGAATCCAAACTAGGTAGTGCAGCAAGAAAAGGCCCAGGTAAAAGTAGGGGAGGTGAGTAGCGCCAGGTAATAATTTTTTAAAAATATTACACAAAAGCAACAGAAGAGGGAGCTCGAAAGCCATGAAGGTAAAGAATCTAACTTTAAATTCAGCATCCTAAAATTAAAAACTTTTTACATAAAAATTAGCAGCAGAAAAAGATAAAGGTTACATTTATAATCAAGAAGGGAGTAAGGATAATAACACCCTTTGACAATGAAAACATGTTAGAAATATTACACTACAAAACCTGAAAGCCACTATTTTAAAACAACTAAAAAGACATTAAGAAAAACATGCAAGATATAAAAGAACAACCAAAATCAGAATTAGAAATACTCAAAAGTTAGGTATTAGAACTAAGGAAAGAACTGGAAATAAAAGAATATATAAGAATTGAATTCTAAACTAGAAGGAGCACGAGAGCAAATAAACTCAACACACAATGCCCTAAGAGAATCAGAAAATGAAAAGAAGAAAGTTTTTTAAACCAGAAATTAAAAAAGATAGATATAAAAAGGATTTGAGGGGGCGCCTGGGTGGCTCAGTTGGTTAAGCGACTGCCTTCGGCTCAGGTCATGATCCTGGAGTCCCTGGATCGAGTCCCACCTCGGGCTCCCTGCTTGGCGGGGAGTCTGCTTCTCCCTCTGACCCTCCCCACTCTCATGTGATCTCTCTCATTCTCTCTCTCTCAAATAAATAAATAAAATCTTAAAAAAAAAAAAAGGATTTGAGGAAAAGTTATAAATTTAGAAGATAGTTAAAGAAAATCCAACATACATAGAAGAAAATCAAAGCAAAAGAACACAACGAATAAT
>NC_058419.1:70103237-70172610 GCF_002201575.2 Neomonachus schauinslandi | reverse complement strand
GGGGAGGGTCAGAGGGAGAAGCAGACTCCCCGCTGAGCAGGGAGCCCGATGCGGGACTCGATCCAGGGACTCCAGGATCATGACCTGAGCCGAAGGCAGTCGCTTAACCAACTGAGCCACCCAGGCGCCCGAAAGTTTTCTTCTTTTAAAAAGATTTTATTTTATGTATTTGTCAGAGAGAGAGAGAGCATGTGCGTGTACAAGCAGGGGGAGCTGCAGGCAGAGGAAGAAGCAGACTCCCCGCTGAGCAGGGAGCCCGATGCGGGACTCAATCCCAGGATCCTGGGATCATGACCTGAGCTGAAGGCAGCCGCTTAACCAACTGAGCCACCCAGGTGCCCCTGTAAGAAAGTTTTCTTGGGACACCTGGCTGGCTCAGTCCATAGAGCATGTGACTCTTGGTCTTGGGGTTGTAAATGTGAGCCCCACATCAGGTGTTGAGATTACTTAAAAATAATACAATCTTTAAAAAAATAAAGTTTTCTTGAAATAACTTTTAATAAAGACTTGACACAACATTTAAGAGGGCAATTTGTGTAACTGAGAAAATCGACTCTGAATGACCAAACCATAGTCAAATTAGTGGACTTTAAAGAAAAAAAAATCTTACTTATGCAGGCAAAGAAAACAAGGGAAAGAAAAACAACCAGTCATCAGGTATACTGATAGCAATGGTGTATGCCAGAAGAAAATAAAGTCACATATTCCAGATACACACGCAAAAAATATGTGAGCCAGAGATTTTATATCCAGCCAAACTGACTGATATGGGTTGAACTGTGTCCCCTAAAAATTCATATGTTGAAGCCCTAACTCCTAACTCAGAATGTGACCATAACTGGAGACAGGACCTTTAAAAGGTGATGAAGTTAAAATGAGGCTGTTACGGTAGTTTATAATCCAATCTGACTGGTGTCCACATAAGTGGAAACTTGGACACACAGAGAGATACCAGGGACGTGGAGACACACAGAAAAGACTGTGAAGGTGGCCATCTGCAAGCCAAGGAGAGAGGCCTCAGAACAAATCCAACCTGCGAACACTTTGATTTTGGATTTCTAGCCTCCAGAACGGAGAAAATGAATTTCTGCAGTTTAATTCACCCAGTCTGTGATATTTTGTTATGACAACCCTAGCAAACTAATACATTGCCTTTCTAAAATCTAGGGTACAAAGTATTATCAACATGCAATCACTCAGGAAAGATTGCTCTCATGAACACTTCCTTAGGAATGTGCTAGAGAGAAAACTTCAGAAAAACCAAAATAACTAGAAAAACATTGACCTAAGTACTGGTAGTGAGCTCTAAATAAATATAACACACACACATGTAGAATTAAGATTCAATGAAAGTTCTAATAGTATGGTATGTAATTTATGCAAAAAGGGGAAAATGGAGAGAGGATATGCAAAAAACATTTTTAAATTGTTTTTTTAAAAGATTTTATTTATTTATTTGACAGAGAGAGACACAGCGAGAGAGGGAACACAAGCAGGGGGAGTGGGAGAGGGAGAAGCAGGCTTCCTGCTGAGCAGGGAGCCCGATGGGGGGCTCCATCCCAAGACCCCGGAATCATGACCTGAGCCAAAGGCAGACACTTAATGACTGAGCCACCCAGGCGCCCCTTAAATCGTTTTTGTAACCATATTGGTGGTAGTAGTATTAATACTGCTATTCTGAGACAGCTGTGAATGTTAGTGGGATAAAGCAAATGAGTAATTCTGCAATGTTCTACTTCTATTATCCCCTACATCTTTGGGAACCAAGATTTTTTCTTTCATGAAAGAAAGGAGATTCAGATATAAGATAAAGGTTAAGGAAAACCCTATAGGCCTGAATTTGAATTAAAGTATCTTGGCGAACTCAGGAGGCATTTTTTTTTCTTTTTTTCTTTTTTTAAAGATTTTATTTATTTGACAGAGAGACAGCGAGAGAGGGAACACAAGCAGGGGGAGTGGGGGGAGGGAGAAGCAGGCTTCCCGCCAAACAGGGAGCCCGATGTGGGGCTCGATCCCAGGACCCTGGGATCATGACCTGAGCTGAAGGCAGACGCTTAACGACTGAGCCACCCAGGCATCCCAGGAGGCATTTTTCTTAAAAGGCTCAGAAACAATGACCAGCCCTGTAGCTTTGAGCACTGCTAGCATCCAGATTGTGGCCTTGAAATACCATTTCTCACTAAAAAGAAACCAGGGCTTTTTTTTTTTTGAAAAGGGGCTGAAGTTTTGGGGCAGGAAGTATACAAGATGAGTCTGAAATATCAAATATTCAAATCCATGCATTCATAAATGATTCAGTTTTTGTTAAAAAAATAAATAAAACTACACATATTAGCACTATCCAAAGGGCCTCTATCAATGTATAGCAAAGAGTTAACAGGGTTTATCTCTTGGGACCAGGATTATAGAGAATTTTTCTTTCAAAGTCAAAACTTTTTAGGTCGTTTAAAATTTAATGAGAATATATCACTTCTGTAATTAGCAAAAACAGTGATTAGATAAAAGTGTTTAAAAGAACTGTGATAACAGCATAGTTCTCAAGAATCCGTTTAGAAAATGAGTCATTCTCGTTGACTTAATCAAAATTGAGCAATGACTAACACTAGGCTTTGATAAATGGTAAGAACAGTTTCCTAAACTGAGTTTTAGACTGCTTTTGTATTATTGCTTCAAATCCATAGTTTTGAATAGGTAGCAGGCTACTGTTAATCAATACAAATTCATATTCCCTCACACATAGATTTCTGACCAGGTGGTTCAGGATTTAGAAAAAAAAAAAGGAGAACCCTGCTTTAAGTTTTAGCCGTTTTCTTCTCTCCTGCTCTGGTGGTGTGGGGGAAGGGGCTTCAGAGAAGCAACACTCCTTGTACCCTGTAACCTATTTGCCGGGCACCCCGATGTGTTGCCCCCAGACCAGTATCTGCAAATTCTCAGGCCCCATCCGGAGCTACTGAATCAGAACCTCTTGGGGGTAGGGCCCAACAATCTGTGTTTTAATAAGCCCTCTAGTCAAGGTTGCCAGATAAAATACTGGATGGTCCAGTTAAATTTGAATTTCCGATAAACAACGAATAATTTGTTAATATAAATATTTGCAAGATTTGGGACACACTCATATTCAACTTCAAATTTAACTGGGCATTTTGTTGTTTTGGTTTGTTTATTTGGTTTTATTTTCTCCTAAATCTGGCAACCTGACCTCCAAGTGATTCTGATCCATGCTAACATTTGAAAAACACTGGGCTAAAGGAAAGAGGATGGGCCTCGGATTCAGATAGATCTGACTCCACCACTTTTTTTTTTTTAACAATGGATGGAATCCCACAAATATGACTGGCATCTCCGTATGACAAAGGAGACCATGGGGGTAGAGAGCCAAACAGCCTCAGGGCTTAGACAAAAGTTTGGTAGCAGAAAGGGCCTGGATTACACCAGAATATTCAAACACGCTCCGAGGCACTGCTACTCTAGTGCCCATGGGGTGCTGTTCTCAAACAAAACACAACTTTGGCCTTATAAGGGAGAAAGAGCTGGGGAGGGGTGGAGGTGGGGGATGCAGGGAAGGGAAAAAAAAACAGAAGAAATCTATAACCGAAAGGAAGGCACAGGAAAAGTGCTAGGATTTAGAATTGTCAATTACTGCTCCCATCAAGTTCCCTACTGCTGACTTTGTCGGGAGAAAAGACTGGGAAAGCATCACTCTTTGAGCATAAAAAGAGGCTCCCGGGCAGCCCCGGCCCCATTCTGTGAGCCTCTAGAGCACTGCTTCGCTAGCAGGGTGGTTTTAACCCCTGGCATTGCAGTTTTGGTTGTCACAGTGTGGTAGGGTGGGAAGGGTATGCTACTGACACCTAGTGGGTAGAGGCCAGAGATACTGGCAAACGTCTTAGGAAGCACAGGACGGCACCCCCAACAGCCAAGAATTATTCGCCGGCAAATACAATGTTCCAAGGCTTAAAAAAAAAACCCTGCTCTAAAGCCGATCGGGGAAGAGAAAGAACCACCCTCTTTGCCACGGCCTCACTCCTTACCCCAAACCACTGACAGTCCTCTAGAACGAAACGTTTACACAGACTGCGGAGACTTTTATGCATGTGCCTTCCCCTAAGTTTGCACTTGGGCAAGCTACTAAGTCCTGGAAGCTTTTGTATCCGAATCTGCACCATGTAAGTAAAGCTGTTGACCTCCTAAGTTATCGCAGGGATGAAATGAGATCAAACACTTGTTGAGCACCGACACGATGTGCCAGATGGTGAGGGTACAGACACAATCCGTGCTAGTAAAGATTTAAGTCTAGTGAGTTTAAAGGCACATAGTAGATTTTCAAACAAAGGCTAATTTCCTTCACACTCAGCCCCCACCCATGTCCTTCCCTTTCGTTTTGATCAGACAGGGTCCTTCCCAATCCTCTCTTCCTTACCAGAGAACTGGAAGGAAGAGCAGAATTAATACCTATTATGAAGAGGCGCTACATCACTAATTTGTGCCATTTTGCTAATGCTCCTCATCATTAATTCTAAATACAGCACTGAAGCCAATGTATTGTTCTTAACAATCAAAAGAAGTTCTGTTAGCTAGTTAAAGCTCGCATCTATTATCCTTGAACATGGTCAGGAAATGAAAAGCAAGCCCACCCTCTTTCTGACCCTGACCTGCATGGCTCTCACATCCTGCTCCGATTGAGCTTCGGCAAGCAAGGTGAGGTTGTTAAGTATTAGAAAATTTAGGTCCTCGGGGTGCCTGGGTGGCTCAGTTGGTTAGGCATCTGCCTTCGGCTGGGGTCATGATCCCAGCCCCGCATCGCATCGGGCTCCCTGCTCAGTGGGGAGCCTGCTTCTCCCTCTCCCGCTCCCCCTGCTTGTACTCTCTCCCTCTGTCAAATGAATAAATAAAATATTTTTCTTTTTAAAAAAGAAAATTTAGGTCCTCTCCGAGGGCGCCTGGCTGGCTCAGTTGGTAGAGCATGTGGCTCTTGACCTTGTGGTTGTGAGTTCAAGCCCCATGTTCGGTGCAGAGATTCCTTAAAAATAACATCTTTAAAAAAAAAAGAAAGAAAGAAAATGTACGTACCCTCCCAACAGTCCCCACTCGCTCATAAAATGGAATGACAGAAAGGGAGGACTCCAGGTTCATATCCAGGTTTGGGCGTTGAGCAACTAAGCGACAGTAAGGCCATTTACTAAGATTGGAAAGTCTTGGGGAGAAGCAAGTTTGGGAGGGAAATCAGGAGTTCCACTTTATCTGGTCTCTAACCTCTTCTCTAAGCCTGTATAAATGATCAAGTCTCTTCTTTCTTAAAACAAATGTAGCTCTCCCCAAACCTTAAAATCCCTCTAACCGTTGCCCTTTCTTCTTCCCTTTAGGTACAAACTCCTTTAAAGGATCATCTATGTTTCACTATACCTACACTTCCTCACCTCCTAGTCTCTTCTTGGCCCCCTGCAATCTGGTTTCTGTCCTCACCATATTACTGAAACTTCACTCATGAAGGTGACAAATAATGCCCTAATTGCCAAATCTAATGGATACTTTTCAGTCCTAACCTCACAGGACCTCCCTATAGCCTTTGATCCCGCTGATCACATCCTCTTCTTCTTTGAAAAATCTTTCCTCCCTTGGCTTCCCGGGCATCGCTCTCTGGGGCTTCTCTTCCTCTGTGACTTTTCCTTCTCACATTCTTCCTGACTCCTCTTCTATCTGCTGCTTGAATGTTGGATTTGCAGAGATTCTATTCAGCTCTTTTCTCACTTGACACTGTTTCCAAGGATGATCCTATCTTTTACATCCCATTTAGATGATTTTGGCTATCACCTGTAAACTGTGAACTGTCAATTTTCTAGCTCCCTACTCCAATTCTGTTTGGAATAACAGATTCATATTTTGAGTTGTCTACTAGATAGGTCACCTAGATGCTCCTAGATATTGCGAACTCAACACATTCAGAATTCAGTTCCAAACAAGGCAATTTACAGAAGAAATTCAGATTGCCAAAAACATATGACAAGATGCCCAACATTACCTAGTAATCAGGAAAATGCAAATTAGAGCCATAATTGCAATATTTCTCCCAAAGACTGGCACAAATTAATGAGAATGATAACATGCAGTGTTGGTGAAGATTAAGGAAAACAGGCACGCTCATACACAGCTGGTACAAGTATGACTTGCTATATAATCTTTTTAGGAAAGTAATCTGGCATTAACTATTAAAGAATAAAATACAGGGGCACCTGGCTGGCTCAGCTGGTAGAGCATGCAACTTTTGATCTCAGGGTTATGAGTTCAAGACCCACATTGGGCATAGATAGAGCTTCCTTAAAAAATCAAATCAAATCAAATCAAAAATATAAAATACATACATGTCCCTTATATGTCAAAGAAATTGCCACACAGGTCCATAGAGTACACATACAAGGATGCTCATCACACTGTTGTTTGTGTTAATGGGAAGTTGGAGGTAGTCTGCTTGCCCTCACTGGACAAGTGGATAGGGAAAATGAGGTAGTTACACACCTTAGAGTACTATGCAGCGGTTAGAAGTAATGCCTTAGATGTATATACATGGCAATAGGAGTGGCTTTTACAATAGAGTGCTGAATAGCAACAACAACAAAATTGGGATGCCTAACACAATATGATTTATGTAAATTAAAATAACACACACACGGGCGCCTGGGTGGCTCAGTTGGTTAAGCGACTGCCTTCGGCTCAGGTCATGATCCTGGAGTCCCGGGATCAAGTCCCGCATTGGGCTCCCTGCTCAGCGGGGGGTCTGCTTCTCCCTCTGACCCTCTTCCCTCTTGTGCTGTCTCTCATTCTCTCTCTCAAATAAATAAATAAAATCTTTAAAAAAAAATAACACACACATAAAAACAAATTTCATTTTATAAGAATACAAACAAAAGAACATACATTAAGGAATGGTTGCTTGTGGGGCAGAGAGGGCTCAGGGCTAAAGGAGAATATACAAAAAAACAAGGGAGGAATCTTGCACGGGCCAATGATGATAATGTGCCATAAACTGAGGAATATGATTAGCTCAACCCACAGCACTGAGGAGCTCCCCCAAATTAATAACACATTCTCTTTGACCCTATAGACTATTCCCTACTCCAAACTTTTTTGCCACTACAATAATGCTGCAACAAATATTATATATATATGTATATATATATATATAGTTTTATATTGGAAATCAATATAACCCTATTTATGTAGCATATATTTTTAATTGTGATATCTTCACATTTGGAATAGTACACAGTAATTAGAAAGAATGGGTTACAGAGAGAACCATGCTAAGACATATCATAATTAAACTTTTTTTTCAAGATTATTTATTTATTTATTTGGGGGGGCGAGCAGGAGCCAGGGGCAGGGGCGGGAAGGGGAGGAGAAGCAGACTCCCCGCTGAGCAGGAAGCCCGATGCAGTGGATCCCAAGACCCTGAGATCATGACCTGAGCTGAAGGCAGACGCTTAACTGACTGAGCCACCCAGGCGCCCGTCATAATTAAACTTCTGAAAACAAAACAAAAGACAAAGAAAAAATCTTGAAGTAAGCCAAAGAGAAAAGATGCATTACTTATAGGAAAACATCAATTTGAATGATAACAGATTTCTCATCTGAAACCATTCAGGCCAGAAGGAAGTTGCACAAAAATTTTCAACTGCAGAAAAGTGTCAGGTTGGGGCAGGAAATACACAATTTGAGTCTGGAACATCTTGTAGTGCCAGAAAGTAAGGAGAAAAAGAAAAACCACAATGAAAGGAGCATGTCAAAGGGACAAGGAGCAAAATAAAAGAACTCCCAGTAGCCAAAGCTAGAACAGTTTGAGCAACACAGTAACGTGGTATTGGGTTACAAACCACAGGATGAAATAAATATTCATAAATCTAGACTGATATAAATAATTGATTGGCTGATTAGATGGATAGATAAGTACATATAAATAAACATACATACATTAGGGTAAAGAGATAAATCTCCCATACAAAATTCTAAATAACTTATGTAGCTACTTTGTTCTCAAGGAGATGGAGCACAACTCTCTATTCCTTAACAAGGAGATGGAGCATAAATCTCTATTCCTTAAGCTTGGATGTACACAGTAACTTCCAAGAGTACAATATGGAAAGGGGGATAAAAGAGTAACTTTACTGTGAAGAAACCTGACAAATATCACCTCAGACAAGTGTTCAAGGTGAACATCAAAAGTGGTAAGTCACAGGGGCGCCTGGCTGGCTGAGTTGGTAGAGCATGTGACTCTTGATCTCGGGATTGTGAGTTCACGCCCCATGCTGGGTGTAGAGGTTACTTTAAAGAAAAAGTGGTAAGTCATTGTGACAGTATGTACCCTTGATATGTTGTGGTGAAAATGGTATTTTACCTCTGTGGTCTTCTTCCTCAAAACCTATAACCCCAGTTTAATCATACATCAAATTCCAACAGAGAGATATCCTACAAAATTGCAGACCAGTTCTCCACAAAACTATCAAGGTCATCAAAAGTAAGAAAAGTCTGAGAAACTGTCATAGGCAAGAGGAGCCTAAGGACATGCGATAACTAAATATAATGTGGTGTCCTAGATGGTCCTGGAACAGATAAAGGGCAGTCGGTAAAAACTAAGGAAATCTGAATAAAGTATGAGCTTTAATAAGGTATCAATATTGCTTTACTAACTATAATAACTGTACCATACTAATGTGAGATGTTAACAATAGGGGAAACTGGGTGTGGGTTATATGGGAACTCTGTACTATCTTTTCATTTTTTCTGAAAATCTAAAACTGTTCTAAAAAATAAAGAGTAGTAAAAAAGAAAAAGACCTTGTCAACAACAAATTGTATGTTGAGTAAAACTAACCTTCCGATAAAGGAAAATTGAGAAAATTTGTTGCTAGAAAATCTGCCCTTAAAGAATGGCTAAAAGGAAGTTCTCTGAACAGAAAGGAAATGATAAAAGAAGACCTGGCACTTGAGAAAGGAAAGAACATCAGAATGAGCAAAAATAGGGGTATACAATCCTCTTCATGAGTTCCTTAAATCATATTTGATAGAGCAAAAATTATAACACCATCTGATGTGATGGCTCAATATATATAGAAGAAACACTTAAGACAATTATATATTTTAAAAGTGGGGAGGGGCGCCTGGGTGGCTGGGTCTGTTAAGTGTCTGCCTTCAGCTCAGGTCATGATCTCAGGGTCCTGGGATTGAGACCGGCATGGGGCTCCCTGCTCAGCAGGGAGTCTGCTTCTCTCTCTTCCTCTGCCGCTCCTCCTGCTTGTGTTCTCTCTCTCTCTCTCTCTCAAATAAATAAATAAAATCTTTTTAAAAAATAAAAAATAGGGGCACCTGGGTGGCTCAGTCGTTAAGCGTCTGCCTTCGGCTCAGGTCATGATCCCAGAGTCCTGGGATGGAGCCCCATGTCGGGCTCCCTGCTCGGTGGGGAGCCTGCTTCTCCCTCTCCCACTCCCCCTGCTTGTGTTCCCTCTCTCACTGTGTCTCTCTCTGTTAAATAATAAATAAAATCTTTAAAAATAAATAAATAAAATAAAAAATAAAAGTGGGGAAAGTAAAGGCATCTGAATAGAAGTAAGGCCTCTCTACTTCACTTGAAGTGGTAAAGCACCAACACCAGTAGACAGTAATAAATTACATATTTACATTGTAATACCTAGATCAACAACTAAGAAAACTACATAAAGCAGTGTGCTCAAAAATACTATAAATAAATCAAGATCGAATCCTAAAAAATGTTCACGTAACCACAATAAAACACAAAAAGACAAAGAGAACAAGAAACAGGGTTACAAGGTGGGGAGGGAGGGAGATATAAAAAGGGAGAGATTATTAACTTTATTTACCTTCTTGTATTTTTTTTTTACCTTCTTGTAATTTTCAAAAGATTTTATTTATATATTTGAGAGAGAGAGCAAGAGAGCAGGAGCAGGATGGGGAGGGGCAGAGGGAGAGGGACAAGCAAACTCCCCGCTGAGCAGGAAGGGATGTGGGGCTCGATCCCAGGACCCCGAGATCATGACCTGAGCTGAAGGCAGATGCTTAACTGACTGAGCCACCCAGGCACCCACCTTCTTGTATTTATAGATTATTTCACTTATTATAGTGAGAACATACTATATTTGTAATTTAAAAGAAAATTGCAGTTAAATAAATTTTTGAGGGAAATGTTTTCCCTCAAACTTACTTTTGCTGTTCTCTCCTTTAGTGAACTGGTGTCATCATTCACTCCTAAGACAAGAGACCTAAAAGTAATTCTAGATCCATCCGTTTCTGTAATCTTCCACCCTTCCACTTAATTAGTCACCAGATCCAGATTTTAGTTCATAAATATCCCTATCTTCCTCTAATTAATCATAAATCCTATCTATTCTAGTTCCTAAATCTCTTTTTAAATCCCTTCCCCTCTTTACCACCTCTGCCAATAAGGCTTTTTTTAGTTCAGGACTTTATTATCTCTCAGTACTTCAATAGCTTTTAAAATAATCCCGTTTTACTCCTCTACCCAATCTCTTTTACACAGTGTTCTCAGAATTATCTTTCTAAACAGTTATATTATACCACTGTTGGTACACAAATAAATATATTTTTATTTTAATAGGCATACTTTCGTTTTAATTTTTGTAAGAAAATATATTAAACTCAAGATTTCTAAGATATTACTGCCTAAATTTTTTTTTAAAGAGTTTATTTATTTATTTGAGAGAGAGAATGGGAGACAGCACAAGAGGGAAGAGGGTCAGAGGGAGAAGCAGAGCCCCCGCTGAGCAGGGAGCCCGATGTGGGACTTGATCCCGGGACTCCAGGATCATGACCTGAGCCGAAGGCAGTCACTTAACCAACTGAGCCACCCAGGCGCCCTACTGCCTAAATTTAAGAAATGAAAATGGTGAAGGTAGAATATGATTCAGTGAAGTTGGAAACATTGGTCTACAAGAATAAAGCCCAACTCCATGAGTTTTTATGATCTGGTCCCATTCTAACTTTCCAAATCTGTAATCATAAATGTACCATTTCAATTAGAAAGAACTTTCTGGGGCACCTGGCTGGCTCAGTTGGTAGAGCATGAGACTCTTGATCTAGGGGTCATGAGTTCGACCCCATATTGGGTGTAGAGATTACTTTAAAAAAAAACAGAAAGAACTTTCTGATGGCCCCGAAACATGCCACATTCTTTCATTCTTCTCTGCCCTTCCTCATGCAGTTCTCTCTCGTTCTACCTAGTAAACCCCTCCTTTTCCTTCAATATTGAGCTTAAACATTTCTTCTGTGAGGAATATTTTTGCACATGAATGTTTATAGCAACTTTATTCATAATTACTGAAACCTAGAAGCAACCAAGATTTTTTTAAGTTTATTTATTTTTTAGTAATCTCTACACCCAACGTGGGGCTCAAACCCACAACTCCGAGATCAAGAGTCACACAGTCTCCCGACTGAGCCTGCCAGGTGCCCCAAGATGTTTTTCAGTTAAGTGAATGGATAAACAAACTGTGGTATATCCAAACAATGGGATGCTATTGAGTGATAAGAGGAAATGAGCTATCAAACCATGCAAAAGCATGCATGAATCTTAAACATATATTTCTATGTGTAAGAAGCCAGTCTGAAAAGACTACATACTATAGAATTCCATTTATGTGACATTCTAGAAGGGGGAAAACTGTAGTGACAGTAAAAATATCAATGGTTTCCAGGAATTTGGGGAAGAGGAGGAGGGTTGACTAGGTGAAGCACGGGAGTATTTTAGTGCAGTGACATTATTTTCCATGATACTCTAATGGTGGATACTTTACACATTTTTCAAAACTTACAGAACTTTACAGCACAAAGAGTGAAATTTAATGTATGCAATTAACACAAAAAGTCATTTATTTTTTTTTAAAGATTTTATTTATTTATTTGAGACAGAGAGAATGAGAGACAGAGAGCATGAGAGGGAGGAGGGTCAGAGGGAGAGGAGAAGCAGACTCCCTGCCGAGCAGGGAGCCCGATGCGGGACTGGATCCCGGGACTCCAGGATCATGACCTGAGCCGAAGGCAGTCGCTTAACCAACTGACCACCCAGGCGCCCCACAAAAAGTCATTTAGAAGATCAAGGGATACAAAGTCAGAATGTAGAATGTGAAAAAAAATCTAACTATATTACAAATGTTATGAAATAACCTTAGAGAAATAGGTAGGGGCAGAGGTACAAACCTAAGTAACTTTTGTAAATGAATGATGTCTGGAAAGTTATAGGCAAAAGGGGCTACACATAAAGCACTCCATTCTGGTTAATACAGTTGTTTCCCAGGGCGCCTGGGTGGCTCAGTGGGTTAAGCGTCTGCTTTCAGCTCAGGTCATGATCCCAGGGTCCTGGGATCGAGCCCCGTGTCTGGCTCCCTGCTCAGCGGGGAGCCTGCTTCTCCCTCTCCCTCTGCTGCTCCCACTGCTTGTGCTCTCTCACGCTCTCTCTTTCTCTCGGATAAATAAAGAAAATCTTAAAAAAAAAAAAAATGCAGTTGTTTCCCGGGAAGCTACATGCTAGCAATTCTGAAACCATTATACATGTATACTGGAATTGAACAATTAAGTAACCAGATGATGGATTGTGGGAGCCAGGTTTCTCACTGTTGGGAGTGGGAGGGTACAAAGAAGCAAAGGGAAGAGGCTAAAAGAATCCACATGGTAAGGGATAAGAATTGGAGGCCATAGTATATACTCATGTTTAGCATAATACAGATACATTTATAAATCTTTATATATATATATATATATATATATATATGTTGCTAAATTAATTAAATAAGGAGGGCATTAGACTGATGCAGGCTCTAAGGCCAATGTGGCCTACATAAGCAAACCAAAATCTAAGCCTATAAAGGCCTCAAGATTACCAAATCCAAACATTAAGGACAATCAATTACAAACTGCCAACTAGGCTTTAAGCTACAGGCTCCAAACACCTCCAGTTTGTTGCTGCCCAATTCGAATGGATTTTTGTTCAAATTTCCAAAATTTTCAATATGCCTGAGTTTAATCTTCCAGCAGCTCTAGTGCCAGAAGACGGAACTGAAGGAGACTCCTGAGGGACCCGGGAGCAACATTGTGGCAACCAGGGGAAGGCACTTGCTGAGCCCCTTGAGCTCACCACCCCTTCACTGCCTCTGGAGGGGGTGGGCAAGCCCCCCCACCCCCATCCCAGCTCCACAGCCTTTGCCTTAAGAGCTTTTGGACTCCCTCTGCACATTTTTCTCTGGATTGGGTCAGGGAACCAACCAGAGTTAGATCGGATCTGACCTAAAAATCAGACTCTGGCTTGAGGATTTTTTTCTAACATCACCCCTCTTACAGCTTTATTCTAGTACGTGTACTTTACAATGTGGTAATTACTTGTTCATATTTCTGTGTTCCCCACCAAATTATGAACCCTTCCTGGACAGGGCCTAAATCTTACTCAATTCCTTATCTCGAAGTCTCACAAAATACCTGGCATACACAAGTACTCATAAAATGTAAGTTGAATGGAAAAGATTGAAGTCTGGAATCTAGAGTCAAGGAGAGCAAGCATTCCCTAAAGGCACATCTGCTTTGCATGTTACTACAGCCTTTCTCTCTGCTTTTAGACATCACTCAGATCACCTGGAAAAGAATGCAAAGGCCAGTCATGAAGGTTTCAGGGCTAGGAACAGAAGAGATTAGAAGGGTTTAAGGTGAGGCCAAGCGGCCTTCAACTGGCACTAAGTTAACTGTTCTACGCACCCACACTTCAGTCTCTGTGGACCCAGCCTTCTTGCCCATCTTCATTGTCTGTCTGGTTTCTGACTATCTGTGAGGAATAAACGCAAGGATTATGGCATCTGCCTACCTCTGGGAGCAGCGAATAGTGCCTTGGACTTGAGATAACAGAATGGACATTGCTCTGCTGCAGTTTCATTTCTATGTTGAAGTTTGGAACTCTCTAGATTGGTATTGCACTTCTAGATAAGGTACAGTGGTTGTAAAAGATTATTAGTGGTGGTAGGGAACAAAGATGCGGGTGAGAGGAGAGAGAGCGAGCTAGATTGACTATCACCATATAAATCTTTTTTTTTTACGATTTTATTTATTTAATTGAGAGAGAGAGAGAGAGAGAGAGAGAGAGAGAGCACAAGCAGGGGGAGGGGCAGAGGGAGAGGGAGAAGCAGACATCCCGCTGAGTGGGGAGCCTGATGCGGGGCTCGATCCCAGGACCCTGAGATCATGACCTGAGCTGAAGTCAGATGCTTAACCAACTGAGCCACCCGGGCACCCTTTCACCATACAAATGTTACACAGAAAACGTTTAAACTCTTTGGCTTAAGGTTGGCCCTGATGATAGCCCCCCTTCCTGTAGGAACGCTGACTGGACAGGCAGAGAGAACTTGGGAAAAGGCTTTAGGGCCTTGAAGTGCCAGACTTGGAGCTACCCCTCTTATATGCCTATTTTTCTCTTCACACTAAATACAACCCTTATGGTTTACTATCTCTGCGTGATCTTTGGTTAAAGCACCTTGACAAAGGAATAAGTGCATAAAGGTTGAATATTTCCAGCTCTCTAGGGGCTCCTTGTCTTGAGAAGCCCATGGCTATAGCCCCCATAATCCATGAATAGGCAGTATGGCACTGACCTTCCAAGAAACTTAATATAAAAGGGTTTACATTGAAAGTTAGTGATTGCTTTTTCAGTTATTGTTTGAGGGATGGGAAATGGTACCAACAAAGAAGTAGCAGATTAAGAAAAAAAAAAAAAAACCCTAAGTCTCTTCACTAAGCTTTTATTCCTTTAGCCAACTGATTCTGAGAGCCAGACAAGATTAGGCAGATATGGGGGTAGGGAAAAGGGAAATGTGCCTCACTATAAAAAAGGCAAATGTGAAGGTATATGGTGTAATAAGAACTATGATCCTGAGAGTTCACTAAATATCAGTATCTAACATTTTAAAAGATGTTTTCCACTTAAAATGATACATGTTTTAGGGGCACCTGGCTGGCTTAGTTGGTAGAGCATGAGACTCTTTTTTTAAAGATTTTATTTATTTATTTATTTGTTTGTTTGTTTATTTGTTTGCTTATCAGAGAGAGAGAATGAGAGACAGAGCACAAGCAGGGGGAGTGGCAGGCAGAGGGAGAAGCAGGCTTCCTGCTGAGCAAGGAGCCCGATGTGGTACTTGTTCCCAGGACCCTGGGATCATGACCTGAGCCAAAGGCAGACACTTAACCGACTGAAACATCCAGGCATCCTGAGCATGAGACTTTTGATCTCAAGGCTGTAGGTTTGAGCCCCATGTTGGGTGCAGAGATTACTTACACATAAAATCTTAAAAAAAAATAAAATGATACATGTTTTTTATAGAAAATAAGGAAAATGGAGTCCTCAAGGTGATTCTGTCTATATTCACTCTCTGAAGCAGGCTCTCTCAAACATTAATGTGTACAAAATCACGGGAAGCTTTAATAAGCATAACAGAGAAGCTTGTTATAATGCAGAGTCTGATTCTAACCCAAGAAATGATTAAGTCCATCTGGGATTCTGTGTTTTAAATAAGCATACCACATAATGCAGAAGGTCCACACTTTAAGAACATGGGCCTAAGGGTAGAGCCTCATTCTTAGTACACAAATTAATGATTCTGAATTTCTTCTTATTCTGTCTTTCCTTCCTTTAGCCAACTTATCCATTGATGTAGTCACAGCCTCACTTACATGAACAACTCTTGACTATTCCTTTCTACCCTCAACCTCTTTGAGTTTCAGAGCCAAGTTTATACCTACCTGCAGGATACTGTGTGCCTTGCCAGCACCCAAACTCAGCATGTTCAAAACTGAAGTCATTAGTCATCAGTGAACAGTGGCTTCTTACTATGTACTTGAAACCATGCTAAAGATCTGGGATAGAAAAATGAAACAACTTATGGTTTTTGCCAAAATCCCTAAAAATTAACTTGTTTCAATAGCATCTTAAGGTAACCTTCTGGAAAAAAAAAATAATGAAATAAAATTCCGTCCTTATCTTTGAGAAACTCACAGGCTATCCATCATAATAAAACAGAATCCATGCTATAGCAGCAGTATGTATACAGTATTATGGGGATACCAATCTCAGAGCAATTAGTTCTACCCAAGACTGGGTAGAGACGGTAGGGTGGTAAGGGGTCTACTCTAAGGGAAGATATTGTAGAGAACATTTCCCTGAATTCCCTATTAGAGAAATGAGTAAATAATACATTCATAAAATATGTCTTTTGACCAATTAGTACTGGGAACTTAATATTTTTATATCAATGTGTACTAGATTTAGAATGAGTGAGTATGATGTAACCTAATGAAGTATATTATGATCTACCTGGGAGAAATTAAGTATTAATAGAAGGGAAGTGGTCTATATGCCATCTAGGCAAAAATGGAGCAGGAAAAGACTATGTTAGCGTATATCCAGTGCTAGCCACAAAGGGGAGAAACTGGTTAGTAGATGCAAGTCCTAACAGCTCACATTTACTGAATATTGCTTAATGCTCCAAAGATTAAACTATATATTTGATATGGATGATTTACTGTAATTCACACAACTCTAAGATGTAGGTACTATTACTAAACACATGTATGGTGGACCAAGTTGACATACATATCCCTTTAGTGAAGCTAGGCACATCATGTTTTTGTTTTGTTTCTAAACCGCTGCTATTTATTTCAGTGGTATGATACCAGAACTTAATCTTATTTATACAGGTGAATGCATTTTTATTGTAGTAAAATATACATAATAGAAAATATAATATAGTTTACCATTTTAACTATTTTTATTTTTTATTTTTATTTATTTTTTAAAAAGATTTTATTTATTTGAGGGAGAGAGAGAACATGAGTGGGGGTGGGAGGGGCAGAGGGAGAGGGAGAAGCAGGGTGAGCAGGGTGCCCGATGCTGGGCTTGATCGGACCCTGGGATCATGACCTGAGCCAAAGGCAGATGCTTAACCAACTGAGCCACCCAGGTGCCCCTTAACTATTTTTTTTTAATTTTTTTTTTAAAGATTTTATTTATTTATTTGAGAGAGAGAATGAGATAGAGAGCATGAGAGGGGGGAGGGTCAGAGAGAGAAGCAGACTCCCTGCTGATCAGGGAGCCCGACGACTCCAGGATCATGACCTGAGCTGAAGGCAGTCGCTTAACCAACTGAGCCACCCAGGCGCTCGCCCCTTAACTATTTTTAGGAATACACTTCAGTGGCATTAAGTACATTCATGCTTGGTGCCTGGGTGGCTCAAGAGTTGAACACTTAATTGACTGAGCCACCCAGGTGCCCCAGAATTTCCTTCATTTTAAGGCTGAACAATATTCAGTGTATGTATAAACTACATTTTCTTTTTTTTTTTTAAGATTTTATTTATTTATTTGTCAGAGAGAGAGAGAGAGGACATAAGCAGGGGGAACAGCAGGGGCAGAGGGAGAAGCAGGCTCCCCGCTGAGCAAGGAGCCTGACGCGGGGCTCCATCCCAGGACTCCAGGATCATGACCTGAGCCAAAGGCAGATGCTTAATGGACTGAGTCTCCCAGGTGCCCCATTCCTAGCATTTTTTATTTTTTTATTTTTTTATTTTTTTTTATTTTTTTTTTTTTAAAGATTTTATTTATTTATTTGAGACAGAGAGAATGAGAGACAGAGAGCATGAGAGGGAGGAGGGTCAGAGGGAGAAGCAGACTCCCCGCCAAGCAGGGAGCCCGATGTGGGACTCGATCCCGGGATCCCAGGATCATGACCTGAGCCAAAGGCAGTCGCTTAACCAACTGAGCCACCCAGGCGCCCTTTAAAGATTTTATTTATTTATTTGAGAGAGAGAGAATGAGAGACAGAGAGCATGAGAGGGAGGAGGGTCAGAGGGAGAAGCAGACTCCCCGCCAAGCAGGGAGCCCGCATTCCTAGCATTTTTTAAAAGTAATCTCTACCCCTAACATAGGGTTTGAACTCATGACCCCAAGATCAAGAGTCGCATGCTCTAAATGTATATAGCATTTTTAGCTTTCCTTTTTAAATAATTTTTCTCTAATTAAGTTATTAAATAACTTAATAACTTTTTAATAACTTTTCTCTAATTAAAAGTAACACATTTGAAGAAAAAAGTGAGTTGAAAAACAAAATGTAAAATATGATTAAAAATACAAAATAGCAATTCTACTCCTGGGTATATACCCAATCGAACTGAAAGCAGGGACTTGAACAGATATTTGTACACTCATCTTCACAGCATCATTATCCACAGTAGCCAGAAGGTGGAAGCAACCCAAGTATCCATCAGTGAATGAATGGATAAAGAAAATGTAGTTTAGGGACGCCTGGGTGGCTCAAGAGTTGGACACTCAACTGACACCCAGGTGCCCTTCACCCCACTGGTGCTCTCTCTCTCTCAAATAAATAAATAAAATCTTAAAAAAAAATGCTAGGGGCACCTGGGTGGTTCAGTTGGTTAAGCGTCCAACTCTTGGTTTTGGCTCAGGTCATGATGTCGGGGTTGTGAGATCAAGCCTCACGTTGAGGGGTGCCTGGGTGGCTCAGTCGTTAAGCCTCTGCCTTCGGCTCAGGTCATGATTCCAGAGTCCTGGGATCGAGTCCCACATCAGGCTCCCTGCTCAGCGGGAGGCCTGCTTCTCCCTCTCCCACTCCCCCTTCTTGTGTTCCCTCTCTCACTGTGTCTTTCTCTGTCAAATAAATTTAAAAAAAATCTTAAAAAAAAAAATCCTCACGTTGGGCTCTGTGCTCAGTGCGGAGTCTGCTTAAGACTCTCTCTCTCTGCCCCTCCTGCATGGTTGCTGAGGCTCTCTCTCTAAAAATGAATACTCCTTTAAAAATGCTATATACATTTTTTTAAAAGATTTTATTTATTTATTTGACAGACAGAACACAAGCAGGGGGAGCAGCAGGCAGTGGGAGAGGGAGAAGCAGACTCCCTGCTGAGCAGGGATTCCCGTCACAGGGCTCGATCCCAGGACCCTGGGGTCATGACCTGAGCTGAAGGCTGACACTTAACCAACTGAGCCACCCAGGTGCCCCTAAAAATGCTATATACATTTAAGAAAAAAATTAATACAGTGGTATTTCTGATCTATTGGCCACAGAATTCAAGTTAGTTCTGAATCTGATCATCTTTGGATGAACTGACAAAACCAGGTTTCTGGACCTATAAAACAACAGACTGACCCTAGTCTTAGAAATGCCACAAGGATAATGGCATCTTTAAGACTCAGTCTAAAGCAGCCTACTGACTCCTTTCTGGTCTCTCTCTAAGCTGAGATGTGGGTAACTCCAACTTAGGAACAGTGGATACTAAATTTAGAAATAAGGAGTTTCCTACCTCATTTCCTTTCAGTACTTTCTTGAATGGATTTCAGAGTTGGAAGAAGCATGAGAAGTCAATTAGTATAATCCTTTTATAAAACAATCCACTTGAAATGAATGGGCCTTCTGAAAGTGACTCTAGGGTGTAGGTATTTGGTCTCTGATGGCATTAATCAGGGTATGGATCTCTTAAGAAATATAATTTCAAGTTGGCGATTGTTTTTATAAAGTAATATTTCAGGGGATAATTTCCAAACATTCTAAACCCATTTATACCAGGAAAGCTATTTTCTCGATATTACAGCGTAGGATACTTTACCGTAAGTTCTCAGGCTGACTACACAGCTCAGCAGCTCTTAAGGTCAACAACAAATACATCAAGTAAAATCTTCCCTGAAGAAAAGAACAGTGGGGAGCAATTGCAAATGGGTATGGGTTTTACTTTTGGAATGATAAAAATGTTTGAAAATTAATTGTGGTGATAGTTGTACAACTCTGTAAATACACTAGAAACCAATTAATTGTATGGGGTGTCTCGGTGGCTCAGTCGGTTAAGCGTCTGCCTTCAGTTCAGGTCATGATTCCAGGGTCTTCTCCCTCTCCCTCTGCTTGCTCACTCTCTCTCTCTTGCTCACTCTCTCTCTCCAATAAATAAATAAAATCTTTTAAAAAAAAAACCAATTAATTGTATACCTCAAATGGGTAAGTTGTATAGTATGTGAATTATGTATCAATAAAATTGTTATTTTTAAAAAGATATCAAGGGGCGCCTGGGTGGCTCAGTCGTTAAGCATCTGCCTTCGGCTCAGGTCATGACCCCAGGGTCCTGGGATAGAGCCCCGCGACGGGATCCCTGCTCAGCGGGAAGGCTGCTTCTCCCTCTCCCACTCCTCCTGCTTGTGTTCCGGCTCTCACTGTGTCTCTCTCTGTCAAATAAATAAATAAAATCTTTAAAAAAATTAAAAATAAAAAAATAAAAGATATCAAGATAATGAAAACACAACCCTCAGAATAGAAGAAAAAATTTGCAAATCGTATATCTGATATATGGTTGTGCATATATATATATATGCATATATATACAACATATAGAGAACGCCTACAACTTAACAATAAAATGATAAACCAATTTTTAAAAGGACAAAGATTTCAATAGACATTTCTCCAAAGAAGATATACAAATGGCTAACAAGCATGTGAAAAGATGTTTTTTTTTAATATTTTATTTATTTATTTATTTGAGAGAGAGAATGAGAGAGAGAGCACGAGAAGGGGGAGGGTCAGAGGGAGAAGCAGACTCCCTGCCGAGCAGGGAGCCCGATGCAGGACTCAATCCCGGGACTCCAGGATCATGACCTGAGCCAAAGGCAGTCGCTTAACCAACTGAGCCACCCAGGCGCCCCATGTGAAAAGATGTTAACCACCACCAATCATTAGGGAAATGCAAATCAAAACCACAGATATGGTTATGATTAAAACAACAGATAATAAGTGTTAGTGAGGATATGGAGAAATCTGAATCCCCACGTATTGCTGGTAGAAATGTAAAATGGTACAGCTGGTGTGGGAAACAGCAGAAAACAGTTTGGCAATTCCTCAACAACTTAAACATAGAATTACTACATGACCAAGCAATTTCATTCCTAGATATATACTCAAAAGAATTACAAACATTTGTTCAAACAAAACCTTAAACATATATGTTTATAGCAGTACTATTTACGAGAGCCAAATGCCCATCAAGGAGTGAATGGATAAACAAATTGTGGAGTAACCATACAAAGGAGTATCATTCAGTCACAAAAAGTAATCAAGTACTGATACATGCCACAGTGTGGATGAGCCTTAAAAACATGCTAATCATTTCACAATGTATGCATATATCAAAACATCACATTGTACCCCTTAAATATATACAATATTTGCCAACCAAAGCTCTGTAAAGCTGGAGGAAAAAAGAGAAAACATCTTTTTTTTAAAAGATTATTTATTTATTTATTTGAGAGAGAGAATGAGATAGAGAGAGAGAGCATGAGAGGGGGGAGGGTCAGAGGGAGAAGCAGACTCCCCACTGAGCAGGGAGCCCGATGCGGAACTCAATCCGGGGACTCCAGGATCATGACCTGAGCCGAAGGCAGTTGCTTAACCAACTGAGCCACCCAGGCGCCCAAAAAGAGAAAACATCTAAGTGAAAGAAGTCAAAGACAAAAGATCACGTATTGTATGGTTCCATTTTTATGAAATATCTAGAATAGGTAAATCCAGAGATAGAAAGCAGATTAGGGGTTACCAAGGGCTGAGGGCAGGGGGAAATGGGGGGGTAACTGCCTGATGGGTACAGATTTTCCATTTGGAGTGATGACAAAGTTAGATAGAGGTGATGGTTGCACAACATCATGAATATACTTAATATCAATGAGTTGCACATTTTAAAACAGTTAAAACAGTAAATTTTATGGTATGTGTATTTTGCAACCATAAAAAGAAAAGAAAAATTCAGACCTATAAGAGGTTGCAGAAAAGCATTAGGAATAATTAACTATAAATGAGATTTAAGCTTCATTACAACACAGATTGGAAAATAAAAGTGTAGTAGATCTAACCAGTTGAGATACAGGAATGTATTTAGCAAAAGTGTAACCCTGTAAGACTAACTACTGATTGAAATCTTTTATCACGTAAAAATCTTAGTATTGGAAAGAATCTTAGATGCCATCCTAATCTTTTCTACAGTAAAAGAAAATGATGAACACAGGAAAAAACATGAACAAACTTACTTTGAAAAACATCAGGTCCAAAATATAAAGAGCTCAGAAGGTCATCACTCTTACCTTCATACACACAAAAAAATGCTGACAAACTGAAAATCAACAACTATTCTTAGGTTCATCAGAGAATTGAGGTCACAGGGCAAACAACTGCCTCCAAAAATAGAGAGACAGGTGAATACAGAGAATCACAGCTTTTGAGAATAGAAGCCCACCACTGGAGCTAGTATTAGAATTGGAAATTTAGACTGTAATTGACCAATTGCTCAAAACTCTGTGTGGATAAGCATAAGAGTTAAAAAATCTGGAGGGAGGGCCCAATCTTAGGGAGGCCTGGACACTTTCATGAGTTTTACCTACATGAGCCCCACTAAGTTCTCAGTGTAAAGACTGGAGAAAAAGTACCTCAGAATTGTGATGGTAGTGGAGGGGAACCATTTTGAAATATGCCCAGAATATTCTGTTCTCCTTAAAAAAAAAAAAAAGCATGCACTAAAGGTAATCTATTTTACCAGAGCCTACCCACCTTGGGTTTTACCAGCCTAGCCAGTCTGGAGGAATGGAAATACCCAATTCCAGCCCCTTCTAGTTTTCCTGTCTCACCTAAGTTGGGAGATGTGGTAGAATGGAAGGCAGCTATGCTCACCACTATACCACCAACACAGACGGAGATGTGGTAGAATGGAAAGCACTTGTTAAAGGTCACATCTCAGGAACACAGGTTCACTAAAAGACTGAGACCTAACCACAGGAATAGAGAATCCTCCTCCAACACCATGCCACCACATTAGTAAGATTCCTGTATATAATAACAAGATGACAATGGAAAGAACTATACATCTCAGACCTTATTTAAAAAGAACTCTCTAGGGGCGCCTGGGTGGCTCAGTCGCTAAGCGTCTGCCTTCGGCTCAGGTCATGATCCCCGGGTCCTGGGATCGAGCCCCGCACTGGGCTCCCTGCTTGGCGGGAAGCCTGCTTCTCCCTCTCCCACTTCCCCTGCTCGTGTTCCCTCTCTCGCTGTGTCTCTCTCTTTCAAATAAATAAATAAATAAAATCTTTAAAAAAAAAAGAAAAAGAACTCTCTAGGAAAATCCAAAGACAACAGGGGTGGCAAAAACAAGGGCACCAGCAGGAATTTCACATCTGACACAGCTACAGTAAACAGTAAACCCAGCCTAACTCCTAGCCAGATAAAAATAAATTCTCACACTAAATGCCAATTTACCTGAGTTCTTTTTACCCAGTACATCATGTCTAGCTTCCAACCAGAGATTAGGAGGCATACTAAATGGCAAAAACAAAAGTATAAACAGACAGAAAAAACATCAGAACCAGACTAAGATATGGCTGAGATTGTGGAATTACTGGAACAGGAGTTTAAAATAACTATATGGTAAGGGCTCTATTAGAAAAACTGGACAACATACAAGAACTGAGAGGTAATGTAAGCAGGGACATGGAAACTCTAAGACAAAATCAAAAGGAAATGCTAGAAATCAAAACACTATAAAAGACATGAAGAATGCCCACGGGGCATCTGGGTGGCTCACTTGGTTAAGTGCCTGACTTTTGATTTCAGCTTAGGTCACGATCTCAGGGTTGGGAGATCCGAGCCCCACATTGGGCTCCTTGCTCAGCGGGGAGTCTACTTGAGGATCTCTCTCTCTCTTTCCTTCTGCCCCTCCTGCCTCAAATAAATAAATAAATGTGTAAAAAAAAAAGAAATGAAGAATGCCTCTTATGGGCTCATCAGTAGGCAGGACATACAAGAGGAAAGAACCAGTGAGTGCAAAGATATGTAAATAGAAACATCTAAAACTGGAATGCAAAGAGAAAAAAAGAATGAAAAAGAGATATAACATAATATCTAATAATTGTGGGACAATTACAAAAGTTGTAATATATTCTTTTGTTGTTGTTGTTGTCGTTGTTGTTGTTGTAATATATTCAAAATGGGAATACCAGAAAGAGATGACAAGGGAACAGAGGAAATCGTTGAACCAACAATGGCTGAGAATTTTCCAAAATTAATGACAGATAACAAACCACAGATCTAGGAAGCTCAGAAAACACCAATCAGGATAAATACCAAAAAAATCTACACCCAGGAAAATCATATTCAAATTACAGAAAATCAAAGACAAAGACAAAAGATTTATAGAAGTCAGGGTTAAAAACACCTTATGTATAGAAGAATGAGGATAAGAATTACATCAGACTCTTCAGACACCATGCAAGCAAGAAGAGAGTGCACTGAAACATTTTAAGTGTTGAAAGAACAAAAAAATCACCAACTTAGAATTCTGTATGTAGTAAATTTTTCCTTCAAAAGTGAAGATCAACAATAAAAAGGGAGAGATGAACCTTGAGAGACTATGGACTCTGAAAAACAAACTGAGGCTTCTAGAGGAGAGGGGGGTGGGGGGATGGGTTAACCTGGTGATGGGTACTAAAGAGGGCACGTATTGAATGGAGCACTGGGTATTATACACAAACAATGAATCATGGAACACTACATCAAAAACTAATGATGTAATGTATGGTGATTAACATAACATAATAAAATAATATTTTTTAAAAACCTATTTTTTAAAAAAGGCATTGAACAGCCATTTCTCCAGGGAGATACACAAATGGCCAAGCATCATGTGAAAATAAGCTGAATATTGCTAATCGTTAGGGAAATGCAAATCAGAATCACAATGAGACACCACTTCACACCCATTAGGATATTAGGAGGGTTATTGTTTGAAAAAAAAAATAAAAGATAATAACCAGTGTTACTGAGGATATGGAGAAATTGGAACACTTACGCATTGCTGGTAGGAATATAAAACGGTACAGTATGGCAGTTCCATAAAAAATTAAACATAGATTTACCATATGATCCAGCAATTCCACTTCCAAGTATATACCCAAAAGAACTGAAAACAGGAACTTGAACAGATATTTGTACATTTATGTTCACAGCAGCCCTCTTCACAATAGCCAAAAGGAGGGCGCCTGGGTGGCTCAGTTGGTTAAGCGACTGCCTTCGGCTCAGGTCATGATCCCAGGGTCCTGGGATCGAGTCCCACATCGGGCTCCCTGCTCGGCGGGAAGCCTGCTTCTCCCTCTCCCACTCCCCCTGCTGGTGTTCCCTCTCTCGCTGTGTCTCTCTCTGTCAAATAAATAAAAAAAATCTTTAAAAAAAAAAAAAAAAAAATAGCCAAAAGGTGGAAACCACTCCAATGTCCATCGACAGATGAATGGATAAACAAAATGTGGCATATACATACAATGGAATATCCGTCAGCCTTAAAAGTGAGCAAATTCTTTTTTTTTTTTAAAGATTTTATTTATTTATTTGAGAGAGAATGAGATAGAGAGAGAGAGAGGATGAGAGGGGGGAGGGTCAGAGGGAGAAGCAGACTCCCTGCTGAGCAAGGAGCCCGATGCGGGACTCAATCCTGGGACTCCAGGATCATGACCTGAGCCGAAGGCAGTCGCTTAACCAACTGAGCCACCCAGGCGCCCAAAAGTGAGCAAATTCTGATATATGCTACAACATGGATGAGATATGAAGACATGAGGACAAATATTGTATGATTCCACTTATACGAGATACCTAGAGTTGTCAAATTCATAGAGACAAAAAGTAGAATAGTGGTTTCCAGGGGCTGGGGGAGGAATGGGGAATTACTGTTTAATGGGTACAGAGTGTCAGTTTGGGATGACGAGAAAGTTCTGGAGATGGATAGTGGTAATGGTTGTACCACAATGTGGATGTAATTAATGTCACTGAACTGTACACTGATAAATAGTTAAAATGGTAAATTCAGCATGTATATCTTACAACAATAAAAAAATGAGACAAGGCATATATACACACACACACACACAAGGAACTATTTCTACATGCTTTGTTCTTTTTAAAGACTTTATTTATTTGAGAGAGAGAGAAAGAAAGAGCACAAGCTGGGGGAGGAGAAGCAGACTCCTCATTGAGTACAGAGCCTGATGTGGGGCTCAACCCCCAGACCCTGAGATTATGACCTGAGCTGAAGGCAGATGCTTAACAACTGAGCCACCTAGGCACCCCTCTACATACTTTGTTGTAAAAAAACTAAAAGGCATGCAGAAAATACTGTGGTAATCTTGAAAGCCTATAAAAATGTTAACAAAAATGTTTTCTTTCGTTATCTCCCACTTCTAAAGTTGTACCTTGATTAATCTGATTGTTTCCCATGTTTGTGTTAGCAACATACTTGTAAACCACTTCTACAGATGGCTAATCTTATCTCTTAGGTGACAAGTGTTATTAAAATTTCAATGATTAATTCTTTTTCCAAGCTTTTAGCTTCCAACATACTCATTATAGCACTAATCATTTCACCTGACAATATCTATTCGCTAATCAAATCCCAGTGAGAATTATAAGATATTCACTTGCAATAGCAAGAAAAAAAATTAGAATCCCTGAAACAGATGTTAATGATATGCTTTTAAATCTAGAATGTATAGAAAATGAAAATGTGAGACTCCCTGGTGATTCCCAGAGGAAATAACAGTACCATAATCAGTGCACTGTGTGGCTTGTCAAATAAGTAATATAGAAACCTGAGTTGGGACCATTTGGAATCTGACAAAAGGAAGCCTTGCAGAAGTGGTGTTGGGGGTTGGCTATATGCACAGCCATTGCGCATAGGAGAAAAGACTAGAAGAACATATACTAAAATATTAATATTGATTATCTCTGGGGAGTTGGGTTACCAGTTTTCATTTCTTTTCTTTTTTGTTTGTTTACCTCTATTTACTAAAAAATTTAAAATAAACATGACAACTGCTATAATAGAAAAAAAATCCAAGCAATAAAATTTATCAAGGATGTCACCAAAATGGCAATGTAGGAGATCCTGGCCTCTGTCCCCCAACAAAGATAAACAATTAAACAGCTATCTGTTAACAAAAAAAGCTCTAGGAGAGCTCTGGAATCCACTTAAACTTTAGCAACACAGTGGAACAAAGAACTTGAGAATAATCATCCAAGAAGGGAAAAAAGACTGCTTCATTTTGCCTGTAGCAGCCCATCCCTCAAGCCAGCATTGCTCAGCACCAAGAAAGACTTCCAGGCTAGAAAGAGTCCCCCTCACCAGGTAAGGAAGAGTCGGGTGAGTGATGAGTTTGCCCAGCCTTTTGGGCACTGCACCAAGGTTCTACTTCAGCTTCACTCCACCCATACCAGCAAAGCTGAGACATAAAGAGATGGCTAGGAACAAGGAAGAAAAGCCGGGGCTACCTAAGCAGTCACACAGTGGAAATAATCATGGTTCACAATGACCTGCTTTGCAGAAAAACACAAGAGATTTCACCACTGAAGAAACTAACAGCCAACACAGCTGCTGTAGACTGCCTACAAATTTCACCATCTTTCGTCCCACGGGTATTCATACTCACTGACACGAGCTGCCTAAGTCCTCCCCTACTTCCCTTTCCCACCAAAGCCCAGGAACCATGCGGGCAGCCAGCCCAGGCCTCTGCAGCTATATAAGTGCAAGACACCAGCCAAGACCCCCCACAGCTGACCCTCACTGCCATGTGCACACTCGGGTCTAGCCCCTCCAGCTGTGCATTTGCACGCTGCCAGCTGGATGTCTATCACTGACCTGGGAAAGACTGTGCAGGCATGAGAAAGCCAGGGCCCCTGCAGCTGCCAGTGAGCCCATAATTGGCCCCAGCCTTTGTTGCATGCCCTGGCCTCCACCACTACATGTGTGTCTGCATCTGGCCCCTGCCACTACAAAGGCACCTGCAGCTAACTTCCATAACTAAATGTACACAACCACTGGCTCCAACCACCACCAGTGCTGATACATATCCTGGTCCCTAGCCATGGTAACAAAAGATGCTGCTGAGGACCTGATACCCCTTGGAGCCACTGTGGACCCCCCACAGTGCTCACCAAGGATCACAGAATTGTCCATGCTGTGGAACCCAGTGGCCTGAGCCAAAGAGACATCACACTTCCCCCCCTCCCCGGATTCAGGGCCATCACATGCCCCTGCACTTAGTGCCCTACACCACTAGACCTGGAGTCACAGCATGCTCAAGTGAGGACCCATCCCCAGGTGAAAGGATTCCTTTACTAAAGACAGTCCATAATGTCTATAAGGGGTGACTGCTTCTTTAAATGTGCAGGTACCTACACAAGGCTACAGGGATCACAAAGAAAACGGAAAGCATGATTTCACCAAAGGAATACAGTAAATCTCCCGTGACTGGCCCCAAAGAAATGCAGATACAGGAATTATCCAACAAAGAATTCCAAGAATTGTTCTCAAGATGCTCAGAGAGTTACAAGAGAACACAGATAAACAATTTAACAATATCAGAAACCAGGGGCACCTGGATGGCGCAGTCGGTTGGCTTCTGACTCATGGTTTCAGCTCAGGTCATGATCTCAGGGTTATGGGGTTAGGCCATCATTGGGCTCTGTGCTCAGCATGGAGTCTGCCTGAGATTCTCTGCCTCTGCCCCTCCCCACACTCGCATGCTCTCTCTCTCTCAAATAAATAAATAAAATCTTTTAAAAAAGCAATATCAGAAAACATTACAAGAACAAAGTGAGAGGACGCCTGGGTGGCTCAGTCAGTTAAGTGTTTGCCTTCGGCTCAGGTCATGATCCCAGAGTCCTGGGATCGAGTCCCACATCGGGCTCCTTGCTCAGCAAGGGGCCTGCTTCTCCCTCTGCCTGCCTCTGTCTCTCTGATAAATAAATAAAGTCTAAAAAAAAAAAAATTAAAAAAAAAAGAACAAAGTGAGAAATTCAACAAAAATAAAGAAAATATTTAAAAACCCAGAAATTTTGGGGTGCCTGGCTGGCTCAGTCAGTAGAGCATGTGACTCTGAATCTCAAGGTTGTGAGTTCGAGCTCCATGTTGGGTGTAGAGATTACTTTAAAAAAAAAAACTTAAAAAAAGATGTATTTATTTATTTTAGAGAAAGAGAGCATGCAAGCAGGAAGAGGGGCAGAAGGAGAGGGAGAGAATCCTCAAGCACATTCCCCACTGAGTGTGGAGCCTGACATGGGGCTCAATCCCAGGTCCCTGAGATCATGACCTGAGCCAAAATCAAGAGTTGGATGCTTAAATGACTGAGCCACCCAGGTGCCCTAAATAAAAAAAAAAAGTAAAAACAAAACAGAAATTTTGGAGCTAAAGAACTGAACTGAAGAACTTAATAGAGAGCTTCAATATCAGACTTGAACAAACAGAAGAAAGAATCAATGAGATAGAAGACAGATCAAGTCAAAGTATCCAATCAGAGGCGCAAAAAAGAAAAGTCTCAAAATGAATAAAGAAAGCCTACAGGAGTTATGGGACACAATCAAGGGAAATAATGCATGCATCATTGGAGTCCCAGGAAGAAAAGAGAGGGAGAAAGGGGTGGAAAACTTAAAGAAATAATGGTTGGGGTGCCTGGGTGGCTCAGTTGTTAAGCATCTACCTTCAGCTCAGGTCATGATCCCAGGGTCCTGGGATTGAGCCCCGCATCAGGCTCTCTGCTTGGCAGGAGGCCTGCTTCTCCTTTTCCCACTCCCCCTGCTTGTGTTCCCTCTCTCGCTGTCTCTCTCTGTGTCAAATAAATAAATAAAATCTTAAAATAAAATAATTATAAAAAAAGAAAAAGAAATAATGGCTGATAACTTCCCAAACCTGGGGAGACTTTTGGACATCCAAGTTCATGAAGTTAATTGGTCATACCAAATTTCAATTCAAAATGATCTTCTCCAAGAAACATAATAACAAAACTGTCTAAAATCAAGAAAAAGAGAGAATTTTAAAAGCAGCAAGAGAAAAAAAACTTCTCACACAAAGGAAACCCCATAAGGCTATCACTGGGTTTCTTAACAGAGACCTTACAGGCCAGGAGAGAATGGAATATTTTGGAAGTGCTGAAAGAAGGAAACTGCACACCAAGAATACTTACTGAGCAAAGTTATCCTTTAGAAATGAAGGCAAGATAAAGACTTTCTCTAATAAATAAAAGTTGAGGGAATTCATCACCACTAAATGTGCCTTACAAAAAATGCTGTGGGGCGCCTGGCTGGCTCAGTCATTAAGCGTCTGCCTTCGACTTGGGTCATGATCCCAGGGTCCTGGGATCCAGTCCCGCATCGGGCTCCTTGCTCAGCAGGAAGCCTGCTTCTCCCTCTCGCACTCCCCCTGCTTGTGTTCCCTCTCTCACTGTGTCTCTCTCTGTCAAATAAATAAATAAAAATATTTTTAAAAATGCTGAAAAGAGGGATGCTTAGGTGGCTCAGTTGGTTAAGCATCTGCCTTTGGCTCAGGTCATGATCCCAGAGTCCTGGGCTTGAGCCCCACGCTGGGCTCTCTGCTCAGCAGGGGCCTGCTTTTCCCTCTCCCTCTGCCATTTCCCCTGCTTGTGCTCTCTGGCTCTATCTCTCTATCAAATAAATAAATACAAATCTTTAAAAAAAAGTCTAAAAAATGAATATAAAAAACTTGTTTTAAAAAAACAACGCTGAGGGGTGCCTGGGTGGCTCAGTCGGTTAAGCATCTACCTTCAGCTAAGATCATGGTCCCGGGGTCCAGGGATTGAGCCCCGCATTGGGCTCCCTGCTCAGCGAGGAGTCTGCTTCTCCCTCTCCCTGCTCCACCCCCACTCGTGCTCTCTCTTGCTATCTCTCTCTCAAATAAATAAATAAAATCTTTAAATAATTTTTAAAAAATCCTGAAAGGAGTTCTTCAAGCTGAAACAAAAGGATGCTAATTAGTAAACGAAAACATAAAAAATATAACACACTAGTAAAAGTAAGCATATAGACAGATTCAGAATACTCTAATACTATAATATGGTGATGTGTTAACTACTTAACTCTAGTATAAAGGTTAAAGGACAAAAAGTATTTAAAAAACACTATAGCTTCAACAATTTGTTAATGGATGTACAGCATAAAAATATGTAAATGGTGACATCATAAACATAAAAGGAGGGAAGTAAAAGGATAGAGTTTTTTTATGCAGTCAAAGTTTTTGTATGTGGTACATTGTTATCAGCATAAAATAGACTCTGTGTGTGTGTGTGTGTGTGTGTAAGTTACATGGTAAACATGAAGCAAAACTTACAATACATTCACAAAGATAAAGAGAAGGGGATCAAAGCATATTACTATGGAAAATCATCAATTCACAAAGGAAGGCAGAAAGAGAAGAAGAAAGGAAAAAGGGAACTGAAAACAATAAGGTGGCATTAGTAAGTCCTTACCTATTACTAATTACACTAAATGTAAATGGATTAAATATCCAATCAAAAGACATAGAGTGGCTAGATAGATTAAAAAAACAAGACCCAACTACAGCTACCTAAAAGTCACTCACTTCAGCTTGAAGGACACACATAGGCTCATAGTGAAGGGATAGAAAAAGATATACAATGCAAAGAGAAACCAAAAGAGAGCAAGGGACACTATACTTATATCAGAAAACAGACTTAATGGGGTGCCTGGGTGGCTCAGTCAGTTGAGTATCTGACTCTTCATTTCCACTTGGGTCATGATCTCAGGGTCGTGAGATCAAGCCCCATGTCAGGCTCTGCGCTGGGTGTGGAGCCTGCTTGGGATTCTCTCTCTCTGCCCCTCCCCCTGCTCTCTCCCTCTCTAAAAAAAAGAAAGAAAATAGACTTAAAGCCAAAAACAGTAACAAGAGACAAATATGGTTATTTTATGATAAGGGGGTCAATATATCAGCAAGATAAAACAATAGTAAATGTATATGCACCAAACCTCAAAGCACCTAAATATATTAAGCAAATACTAACAGATCTAAAGAGAGAAATAGACAAAAATAGTAGTAGGAGACTTCAGTATCCCATCATCAACAATGGATAGATCATAAAGACAGAAAATCAACAAGAAAATGCTGGGCTTACAGCTACTTTAGACCAAGTGGACCTAACAGACACATATAAAACATTCCATCCAAAAGCAGCAGAACACACATTCTTCTCATGCGCACATGGAACATTCTCTAAGACAGATCATATGATAGGTCACAAAGCAAGTCTTAGCAAATTTAAGAAGACTGAAATCATACCAAGTATCTTTTCTGACCACAGTGGTATGAAACAAGAACCAGCAACAGGAAGAAAGCTGGAAAATTCACAAATATGTGGAAATCAAACAGCACACTGTGGAACAATCAATGGCTCAAAGAAAAAAGAAAAAGTGATCAAGAAATATCTTGAAAAAAAATGGAAGCACAACATATCAAAACCTATGGAATACTACAAAAGGACTTCTAGGAGAGACGTTTATAGAAATAAATGCCTACACTAAGAACAAAGTGAGATCTCAAATAAACCACCTAACTTTACACCTCAAGGACCTAGGGGAAAAAAAGAATAAGCCCAAAGTTAGCAGAAGGAAGAAAATAACAAAGAGCAGAAATAAATGAAAGAGAGACCAGAAAACAGTAGAAAAGATAAATAAAATCAAGAGCTGGTTTTTTAAAAAGAAAATTGACAGACCTTAGCTACACCAACTCAAAAAAAAAAAAAAAAAAAAAGGGAAAAGGAACTAAAAAAATCAGAAATGAAAGAGGAGAAATTTTAAGAGATACTACATAAGGGGTGCCTGAGTGGCTCAGTAGGTTAAGCGTCTGCCTTTGGCTCAGGTCATGATCCTGGAGTCCCAGGATCGAGTCCCACATTGGGCTCCCTGCTCAGCAGGAAGTCTGCTTCTCCCTCTGACCCTCCCCCCTTTCATGTTCTCTCTCTCTTTCTTTCTCAAATAAATAAATAAATAAATAAAAATCTTTTTTAAAAAAGAAATACTACATAAATACAAAAAGACTATGACAGACTACAATGAAAAATTATATGCCAACAAACTGGACAAGCTAGAAGAAATGGGTAAATTCCAAAAAACATACAACTTACCAAGACTGAATATGAACAGACCAGTAACAAGTAAGGAGATTGAATCAATAATCAAAAACCTCACGGGACGCCTGGGTCACTCAGTCAGTTAAGTGTGTGCCTTCGGTCCCAGGGTCCCAGGATCGAGTCCTGCATCAGGCTCCTTGCTCAGCAGGGAGCCTGCCTCTCCCTCTGCCTGCCATTCCCCCTGCTTGTGCTCTCTCTCTCTGACAAATAAATAAAATCTTTAAAAAAAAAAAGAAATATTTAACAGACATATTATAATATGAAATGTTTGTGTTAAAAAGTTGGCTTTGCATATATGATGTTTATTTTTTTATTTTTACTTTTTAATTCCAGTATAATTAACATACAGTGTTATATTAGTTTCAGGTGTACAATATAGTGATTCAACATTTCTATATATTACTTAGTGGCATATTTGATGTTTTATATATTTGTTGGTAAATTTGTTCTGGTAAAATGTTACCTTTGTAATCAATTTGAAATGTTTGAGCAATTTAAATTTTTTATTTTAAGGTGAATTCTTACTAAAATATATATTTTTTAAAGTTTATTTATTTTTAGTAATCCCTACACCCAACGCGGGGCTCAAACTCACCACCTCGAGATCAAGAGTCACATGCTCTTCTGACTGAGCCAGCCAGGTGCCCCTAAATTATTCTTTTTTTTTTTTTTTTTTTTTTAAAGATTTTATTTATTTATTTGAGAGAGAGAATGACAGACAGAGAGCAGGAGAGGGAGGAGGGTCAGAGGGAGGAGAAGCAGACTCCCCGCCGAGCAGGGAACCCGATGCGGGACTCGATCCCGGGACTCCAGGATCGTGACCTGAGCCGAAGGCAGACGCTTAACCATCTGAGCCACCCAGGCGCCCCCTAAATTATTCTTTTTTTAATCCAGCTTTATTGAAGCATGACAAATAAAACTGTATATATTTAAAGTGTACCACATGATGATTTGATATATGTATACTTTGTGAAATGATTAGCACAATGAGGTTATTTAATGCATCTATCACTTCATATAGCTACCTTTTCTTTTTTGGTGTGGTGAAAAGGCTTAAAATCTACTCTCTTAGCAAATTTCTTTTTTTTTTTTTAAGATTTTATTTATTTATTTGACAGAGACACACAGCGAGAGAGGGAACACAAGCAGGGGGAGTGGGAGAGGGACAAGCAGGCTTCCCCCGGAGCAGGGAGCCCAATGTGGGGCTCGATCCCAGGACCCTGGGATCATGACCTGAGCCAAAGGCAGATGCCTAATGACTGAGCCACCCAGGCGCCCCTCTCTTAGCAAATTTCTAGTATACAATACAGTATTATTAACTATAGTCATGATGCTATATGTTAGATCCCCAGAACTTACTCATTTTATAACTGAACGCTGGTACCCTTTGATGAACATCTCCCCATCTCTCCCACCTCTCAGACCCTGGTAACCACCATTCTACTCTCTGTTTCTAGGAGTTCATTTTTTTTTTTAATTCTACATATAAGTGAGATACAGTATTTGTCTTTCTCTATACTTAGTATACTTATACTTACCATAATGTTGCAAATGGCAGGATTTCCTTCCTTCTCGTGGCTGAATAATTCATTGTATATCTATGCCACATATCCTTTATCCATCAGATCTGTTGATGGATACTTAGATTATTTCTATATCCTGGCAGCTGTGAATAATGCTACAATGAACATGGAAGTGCACATATCTCTTTGAGATCCTGATTTCATTTCCTTTGGCTATATACCCAGGAGTGGGATTGCTGGATCATATCATAGTTCTATTTTTAATTTTTTGAAGAACCTTCATACTGTTTTCCATAATAGCTTACATTCCCACCAACAGTGTACAAGACTTCCCTTTACTTCACATCCTCTCTACGCTTGCTATCTCTTGTCTTTTTGATACAAGTCAGGAGTACTACTTTTTTTTAAGTTTACTTATTTAAGTAATCTCTACACCCAACATGGGGCTCAAACTCATGACCCCAAGATCAAGAGTTACATGTTCTTCTGACTGAGCCAGCCATGCACCCCGAGAGTACTTCTCGAATTAACTTTCTCTTTCAGCAGCCCAATCTACGGACGCCTTCTCTTCAAACTATTAATGTTCTCAAGCCTTTGCTCATCTTAAAAAAAGTATTCCGCCAATGATGTTTTCTTGTCTAGCTGTTGCTTGCTTTTCCTATTGCCCTTTCCCTTTGCCAATGTCTTCAAAGACTAGTTTGCACTTCTGCACCTCAGAGTCACTTTTTTTAAATTGGGAAATATTTTAAGCAAACTAAAAATAATAATATAATGGGGCACCTGGGTGGCTTAGTCGGTTAAGTGTCTGACTCTTATTTTGGCTCAGGTCATGATTTCAAGGTCGGGGCGGGGAGCCTGCTTGAGATTCTCTCTCTCCCTCTCCCTTTGCCCCTCCGCCCCACTCTCTCTCTCTCTAAAATAATTTCTTTCCTATTTTTTAAAGAAGTAAAACATTACTGTTATAGTTTAAGTATCACGTGTAGCTATCACTTCCCTATTTCTCTTCCTACCTCTCCAGAGGTAACCACTATTCAGACTTCGGTATTTCTTATTTCCACACATGTTTTGTTATTGATACCATATATGTATATATCCCTAAAAAATATGTAGTCATGGGAGATGTGTAATCAATAACCACCAATGAATCCTGCCTCCCTGAATCCATACCCTTGGGTAGTCTCCTCCCACACTGACTCTGGATTTGGCCATGTGATTTACTTTGGCCAATGGGATAACTACAAATGTGATACACGCAGAAGCTTGAAAAGCATTTGTGCATTGAAGCTTGCCATCATATGAAGAGGTACAAACTTTCTAGAGAGGCCACATGGAAGAAATCTAGGCACCCTGGCTGGAAGCCTGCCAAATGCCAGGTGTGAGTGAGGTCATCTTAAATCATCTGGCCCCCACCAACCTGACTGCCACAGCATGAGTGAGCCTAGGCAAGACCAACAGAAGAAATGCCCAGCTAAATTTAGCCCAAACTGTCTACAGAATTTTGTGGTTTTTAAAAAAGATTTTATTTATTTATTTGACAGAGAGAGAGACAGTGAGAGAGGGAACACAAGCAGGGGGAGTGGGAGAGGGAGAAGCAGGTTTCCCACTGACCAGGGAGCCCAATGCGGGGCTCGATCCCAGGACCCTGGCATCATGACCTGAGCTGAAGGCAGACACTTAATGACTGAGCCACCCAGGTGCCCCTGTCTACAGAATTTTGAACAAATACAATGAATGGTGTTTTAAGTAACTCGTTTTGGAGTGGTTTAGCTCTATGTCAGTGGTATCATATGAATATATGGCATATCACAAGCACATGTCACAGTTTGCTTTTTTGCTTCTTCATAATGTGATTTTTCCTTGTTTACATGTATAGTTGTAGTTCAATCATTTTAAACGAACTTTCATAAAGAATTCCTTCATATGACTATACCACGATTTTACTAATGAACATTTGTGCTTCTAGTTTTTTACTACTATGAGCAACATCCTACTGAACATTCTTGTATGAGTCCTTTTGTACTAGGAGTGGAATTACATGGTTGAAAAGTGAGGACATCTTTAACTTTACTATATAGTGTCATGTTGCTTTCCAGAGAGGTTGTACAGGTCCTCAATCCCTTATCTATAACTTTGAAATCCAAACATCTCTGAAAACTGGAAGAATTTTCCTAAGTTTGGCCTTTTCACTTTGTTTATGGTGTTTTGGCATTTTCTGTTATTTAAAAGTTTTCTTTTTCAAAGAATTTATTTATTTGAGAGAGAAAGAGCACACGAGAGAGCACAAGCAGGGGGAGCAGCAGAGGGAGAGGGAGGAGCAGGCTCTCCACTGAGTGGGGAGCCCAAAGCAGGGCTCGATCCCAGGACCCTGGGATCCTGACCTGAGCCGAAGGCAGATGCTTAACCAACTGAGCCACCCCATTATTTAAAAGTTTTTCATTTTAATGTAGTCAAAGCTATTAATCACTTTCTTTTTTTTTTTAAGATTTTATTTATTTATTTGACAGAGAGAGACACAGCGAGAGCAGGAACACAAGCAGGGAGAGTGGGAGAGGGAGAAGCAGGCTTCCCGCTGAGCAGGGAGCCCGATGTGGGGCTCGATCCCAGGACCCTGGGATCATGACCCGAGCCAAAGGCAGACGCTTAACGACTGAGCCACCCAGGCGCCCCTATTAATCACTTTCTTTATGGCTTTACTTTACCTTACTACTCAACCCACTATAAACTGGCTTCTGAACCATAGCACTCCAATAAAACTGCTCAATAAGGTCACCAACTATCTCTTAAAAGCCAAATCTCACGGACATGTTCTAGTACGGGTGAACAACTAGTTGACCTCTGCAGCATTTGATATTATTCACTCCCCTACCTTAGAAATTTTACCTCCCTTAGTTTCTTTGGCACTACTATCTTCTGGTCTCTCTGAATCTCTCTCTCAACCAGCAGTCTGTACACCATTAGTGGGATATGGCGGTGTGCAGTGGGATTCGGAGTTTTAATAAAAATTACCAAGAACCCATGCTCCCTTACATCCATCTGTGTAATCATGATATGTATAGTAGGTAAGATATATCATTAAAAACTTACTGTGCAAAAATGTTAATGAGTAATTTGCAAATGGATTCTATACAAGAATGATGTGACATTCATGCCAGTGAATTTAGAAGATTAAATCATGTATCTGCTTCCCCCTATACTGTTATGTTTTTTTTTTCTCCGAGTCCCTATTTGTTCCTTAGACTAGCATATAGTTAGATGCTGATTAAGGGGTATCTTCTCAAGAAGGCAAATTTAGTCAGAGCATTCACAATACCAGCATGAAATAAAGTTCAATAGTATTGTTTGTTTGTTTTTAAAGATTTTATTTATTTATTTGAGAGAAAGAGGGAGCACAAGCAGGGGGGAGTGGCAGGCAGAGGGAGAGGGAGAAGCAGGTTCTCTGTTGAGCAGGGAGACTGATGTGGGGCTCAATCCCAGGACCCTGGGATCATGACCCGAGCCAAAGGCAGACACCTAACCGACTGAGCCACCCAGGCGCCCCAAGTTCAATATTGTTGTGCAATGTTTTGCATCTCCCACAATAATAATTATTCTAGGCAAAGGTCATCAATGAATGTTAAAACTAGTGGGTGAAAATTTGATGAAAAACAAGATATTTTCAAAAATATCCCTCTATAAATTACTTGGTTTTTTAATGAAGATTTTATTTATTTATTTGTCAGAGAGAAAGAGAGCACAAGCAGGGGGAGCAGCAGGCAGAGGGAGAAGCAGACTACTGCTGAGCAAGGAGCTCAATGCGGGACTCAATCCCAGGACCCTGGGATCATGATCCGAGCTGAAGGCAGAAGCTTAACTGACTGAGCCACCCAGGCATCCCTATAAATTACTTGTTTATTGCAAAGGGAAGAATACTAACTTTACAGTGGAGAAACCTGGTAGATTTTAACCATCTGATCAAAGCTAACATCACCAGGAATGGCACAAACAGGTATCACGTGCCTCCTGATATTATACACTGAGAAGGCCACAAATTACTTCTATGGTATTCCTGTCCAAGATGCATAGCTTGAATCTCACAATGTGGAAATATCAGATAAATCCAAAATGAGGGGAATTCTACAAAATAACTAGTCTGTACTAAAAACAATACCAATGTCATGAATAACAAAGACTGAGAAACTGCTCCAGATTAAAAGAAACTCAGTGTGATGGTTCCTCAAAAAGGTAAACATAAAATGACCATATGACCCAGCAATTTCCCTCCTAGGTATATACCCCAAAGAACTGAAAACAGGTGCTCAAAGAAAACCTTTAACAGATATGTTCATAGCAGCACTATTCACAGGAGCTAAAAGGTGGAAACAGTCCAAATGTCCATCAATGAATAAATGGATAAACAAAATGTGGTGTGTCCAAACAATGGATTATTATTCAACCATACAAAGAAATGAAGTACTGATACATGCTACAATGTGGACGAACCTTGAAAACATCATGCTCAGTGAAAGAAGCCAGACACAAAAGGTCACATATTGTATGATTCTGTTTGTATGAAAGTCCAAAATAGACAAATCCACACAGACGGAAAACAGACTGGTTGTTACCAGAGGCTGGGTGTTGGGGGTGGGGTGGGGAGGAGAGAGGCAGATGGGGAGACACTGCTTAATGTATATGGAATTTTATTTTGGGGTAATGAAAATGTTTTGGAATTTGATAGAGGTGGCGTTGTATAGCATTATAAATGTACTAAATGCCAATTGGTCATTCCCTTTAAAACAGTGTTACGTGAATTTTACCTGAATTTGGGGTTTTTTGTTTTTGTGGGGGTTTTTTGTTTTTTAAAGTTTATTTGTTTTTTGTTTTTTTTTAGTAATCTCTACACCCAATGTGGGGCTCGAACTCACGACCCCGAGATCAAGAGTTGCATGCTTTTACGACTGAGCCAGCCAGGTGCCCTGAATTTTACCTTAATTTTGAAAAAATAAACTAAAAGAGACATGACAACTCAATGCAACTTGTTATCCTGGATTAGATCCTGGGCTAGATTTTTTTCTTTTTCTATAAAGGACCTTAGTGGGACAATGGGTAAAATTTGAATAAAGTCTGTAGGTTAAATAGTAGCATTGTGTTGATATTAATTTCCTGATTTTGATCATTGTACTAGAGTTATATAAGAGAATGTCTTATTTTTTTAGGAAAAATGCTCTGAAATATTTAGGGGTAGAGGGGCATTATGTCTGCAATTTGTGTGAATTAGAAATAATTGGAGAGAGAGAGAAGAGGAGGAAGAGGAGAGTGAGGGAGGAATGATAAAGCAAATGTGCTTAAATATTTACATCTGGGGAATCTCGGTGAAACATATAAGGTATTATTATTTTTTAATTAATTTATCTATTTGTCAGAGAGAGGGAACACAAGCAGGGGGAGCGGCAGGCAGAGGGAGAAGCAGGCTTCCCGCTGAGCAGGGAGCCCGATGTGGGACTCGATCCCAGGACCCCGGGATCATGACCTAAGCTGAAGGCAGAGGCTTAACCAACTGAGCCACCCAGGCGTTCCACATATAAGGTATTATATACACTATTTTTATGACTTTTCTATAAGTCTTAATTATTTCAAAATACAAAGTTTTTCATTATGTCAAAGAGATATCTGTAACCTCATGTTCATGGCAACATTATTTACAATAGCCAAGACATGGAAACAATGGATAAAGAAAATGTGATACACACACACACACAAACACACATGAATACTATTCAGCCATGGAAAAACACAAGGAAATCCTGCCACTTGTAACAACATGGATGGACCTTGAGGGCATTATGTTAAGTGAGTTAAGTCAGTCTGAGAAAGACAAACACTATATGATCGTACTTATACGTGCAATCTAACAAAACAAAACAAAACAAAAAATCAAACTCATAGAAAGAAAGAGCAGATTTGTGGTTACCACAGACAGGGGAGCTGGAGGGAGGTGGTCAAAAGGTATAAACTTCCAGTTATAAGATAAATAAGTAGTAGGGATATAATGTACAACATGATGACTACTGTTAACACTGCTGTATGGTATATTTGAAATTAAGAGAGTAAATCCTAAGAGTTCTTATCACAAGGAGAAAATAACCCATATTTTTCTTTTTTTTTTTGTATTTATAGGAGAGGATGGATGTTAACTAAAATTAGTGTGATAATAATTTCACAATACAGGTAAGTCAAATCATTATGCTGCACACCTTAAACTTATACAGTGCTGGATGTCAATTCTATCTCAATAAAACTAGAAAAATATAAATAAAGTTTGTTTTCTTTAAAAAATCTTACTGTAAGTTACCTCTGTGGGGGAGGGGAGAGCATACAGTGAGCTTCTGGAGTGTTAGTAATATTTTATTCGGGCTCTGAGTAGTGGTTATATGGGCATTCATTTTATTTTATTATTTTTTTTATGGGCGTTCATCTTATAATTATTTGTTAAACTGTAAATAAACACTGTATGAATATTCTCTATGTATATTTCACAATATGAAAAGTAAAAGAAATGAATAAATATCCTTAATCTAAAAATGAAACATAACAGAATGCTGTAAACATATACTTAACTTTCAAAGAGAGGTCTCTGCTTCTTACATACCAGGTTCTTTTATTTTTTATTTGAGAGAGAGAGGGAGGGGGGAGGGAGGGAGAGCACAGAGGGAGAGGGAGAAGCAGACACCCCACTGAGCAGAGAGCCTGACTGGGGCTCGGGGCTCAATCCCGGGACCCTGAGATCAGGACCTGAGCCAAAGGCAGACGCTTAACTGACTGAGCCACCCAGGCGCCCCTATACCCAGGTTCTTTTATGATGATTGGTAGGACATAAGATACTGAGAAGCACTGCCCTGAAAGACTGGGTGGTGATGGATATTGTGCTTCCCTAGCCTTTCTCCTACTTTACTGATCAATCCTTCTTTTATCTTTCCATTTCCTCTGCCTCACCTCCCCCTTAAATGTCTGTGTTCTTCTAGGTCTTATCCTCAATCCTCTTCTGGCCTCATTATCCAAATTCTCATCAAATGACTGTATCAATTTCCATGGCTTCAACTAACAGCTATGAACTGACAAATTCCAACTCTCATAAATTTTAAACCCATATATCCAAGTATCTAGTATACATCTCTATTTTGATATCCCACAGGCTCTCAAACTCAACGTATACAAAAGTGATTTTTTAAAAAAGATTTTATTTATTTATTTGTCAGAGAGAGAGAGACACGCAGGCAGAGGGAGAAGCAAGCTTCCCATGGAGCAATGAGCCCAATGCAAGGACCCTGGGATCATGACCTGAGCCGGAGGCAGATGCTTAACCGACTGAGCCACCCAGGCGTCCCTACAAAAGTGATTTTATCATCTTCCCCATCCCCTACAAATCTCAAATCTTGTCCTCCCAAATTCCTTGTTCAGTGAATGGTTCTCAAGTCTGGAGGAGAGAATTCACCCTTTCCATCTGTCTTGACTTGGTCCTGAATGTCTCTCAAATCTTCCTCCATCTTCTATACTTTGATAATAAAAAATTTTTTTTTAATAAATTTTTTTAAATTTTTTTTAAAATTTATTTTTGAGAGAGAGAGAATGACAGAGAGAGAGAGAAGGAGAAGGGTGAGGGTCAGAGGGAGAAGCAGACTCCCCGCCGAGCAGGGAGCCCGATGCGGGACTCGATCCCGGGACTCCAGGATCATGACCTGAGCCGAAGGCAGTCGCTTAACCAACTGAGCCACCCAGGCGCCCGATAATAAAAATTTTTTAAATGCTTAAAAGTGTTTTTAAAATAATTTTTTTAATCTGCTCCCATCTCCCTATCATCACTGCCATTGTGTAGATTTAAGCTCTGAAATTTTTTACTTGAATTAATCTAGTAGCTACTTAACTGGTCTTCATGCTTCCAGTTTTGTCTCCTCTACCAATGCAGCTTTCACATGACCACAAGATTAAATTTTCTTTTTTTTTTAAAGATTTTATTTATTTATTTGACAGAGACGCAGCAAGAGAGGGAATATAAGCAGGCAGTGGGAGAGGGAGAAGGAGGCCTCCCGCCGAGCAGTGAGCCCAATTCGGGGCTTGATCCCAGGACCCTGGGATCATGACCCAAGCTGAAGGCAGACGCCCAACAACAGAGCCACCCAGGGGCTCCAAGATTAAATTTTCTAAAGTGAAAACTTGACCATGACTACTCTGCTTAGTCCTTCAGTGGCTTCCCACAGCTTCAGAATGAAATCCAAATACCTTGGCACCTTGGCATAACACGACCTACAATACTCTTCCTGGTCTAGTCTCTGACTCTCCACAGACTCATTTCTTTTTTTTTTTTAAGATTTTATTTATTTATATGACAGAGAGAGACACAGCGAGAGAGGGAACACAAGCAGAGGGAGTGGGAAAGGGAGAAGCACGCTTCCCGCTGAGCGGGGAGCCCGATGCGGGGCTCGATCCCAGGACCCTAGGATCATGACCTGAGCTGAAGGCAGACGCTTAACAGACTGAGCCACCCAGGCTCCCCTATCCTAAGTGCTTTATATGGACTTGTTCATTTAATTCTCACAACAACCTTAAATGAGGTAGGTAGTAGTATACTAATATTTATGAAGTAGCCAGAGAATGAGGAGACAGTGAAAGACATTGAGTTCATGTTCATTAAATATTATGAATTTTGTTCTTGTGAATTTATATACCCATCAGCTTGGGAAAATACTTATTCAGGTTCTTTATGCCCAGTGCTATGCCAGGTACTTTGGGAGCTATCTGTAGTGTCAGATAACTTGTGTGCTCAAGGTTACAGTAATTGAAAAGAGCATCACTGAAGAGGTGGGACTAGGGTGGGTTATTTTTTTAAATAAATTTCCACTCAGACGGTATCCCTTCCCTCTAACTCCTCCAAAAGAGAAGAAGAACAATCATCAATGACAAAGGGCAGCTGCAAAGACAGCACCCAAAGTCGGCTTCACACTCAGGAAAGGATACTGCACCTCCTCCTTGTGGTTCCGGGTACTCTACATGTTCAGAGAAACTTCTCTAGTAATGAACTATAGAAATGATCCCTGAAAGTATAGTCTTCTAGGGTGGGTTATTAAGCAAGAGAGGGTTTAGATACAGAAAGAGGTGATGGGAGGACCTTCTAAGAAGAGGAAACAGTATGAAGAAAGGTATGGAGACGGGAATGTGCCTGGTGTGATCCAGGAAGAGTGAGGAGGAAATTGGTGTAACAGTATTGGCAGTTACAAGTGTGAGAGTAATAGGAAATAAGGTAGTATTGTGTTGGTAAAAGGAGAGCAGACAATAGAAAACTCAAACTTAAGCTGAAGAGTTTTCGCCTGATGTAGCTGGAGAGCTGTTGAATTTCCTTGAGCAAGAGTGTGGCATGATGAAAAAAGATTTTTTCAATAGCTGTGTATGAGATATACTAGAAACAGTAAAACGAGGCCAGCTAGAAGTCTGTCATGGTGATCATGGTATGAAGCAATGAGATCCTGGACGGTAGTGGCCCCAATAGCATTGAAGAAGAATGTGGAAATGAGATACATTATGATGGGATAAATGAGAGATCCGTTTTTGAACCCTGTATCCAAAGAGGAGGCCAAGACTTTTACCTAAAAGACTGGAAGAATTGTGGTACCACAGACAGGAATGGGATATTTGAGAAGGAGAACCAAGTCTTAGGATAAATAATCTATTCTAAATTATTAAAAATTCAAAATAGCTGTGGCTTGGTGTAAGATGGTGATTTCTCTGAATTTATTATCTTCCCAAGATACAACCAGGAACTAGAAAATATTACAACTCTATATATTTTTGTATAATGTCATTTATTTGTTCACTCAACACCTATTTACTTGTAGCCTGGTGAGATTAGAGTGAGAGAGTTTGGCACAGTCGGGGTTCAGTTGCAGATGGGCTAGAAAGAAAGAAGTTCATCAAGGAGGATGTTGCATAAAGTACCGAGGAATTTTGACTTTATTTTGTAAATAATGGGGAGCCATCAAAAGGATTTTGAGCCAAAAGGGAAACATAATCAGATCTTTTCTTCAGCACTAGACTTTTAGTTTTTCATGGACAGTGACCATTATTGTTTATCTTTGAGCTAGTCAGTGGGGGTGACATATTGCCTTTTGTTTATTAAACATCTATTATGAGGGACACCTGGATGGCTCAGTCAGTTAAGCATCTGCCTTCAGTTCAGGTCATGATCCCAGAGTCCTGGGATCAAGTCCCAAGTCGGGCTCCTTGCTCAGCGGGGAGCCTGCTTCTCCCTCTGCCTGCTGCTCCCCCCGCTTGTGTGCGCACTCTCTCTCTCTCTCTCTCTGTCAAATAAATAAATAAAATCTTAAAAGAAAAATTAAAAAATAAAAAATAAATAAACATCTATTATGGGACAGGTACTGTGCTGAAGTTTTAGAAGTTTTAGTGTAAGTAACAAAACCATGTGCTACTCTCAAACAACAAATAAAAATGCACCCAGAATCTATTTCTCTCCATTTCTACTGCTACCACCCTAGTCCCAGTTGATCAGTTCTATTTGGATTATTGTAGTAGCCTAGTCTCCCTGCTTCCACTTTTGCCCTTCTACAGTCTGTTTTCTCAAAGTAGATACACTGATCTCAAAAGGGTAAGGACTTAAGCTTCTGGTTATGGTGGAGTAAGAAGGACTGAATTTATCCTTTGGCCTTAACTGCAAAACTGTACAAAATCTATGAGACAACAGTTCAGAGAGAGGGAACCTAGCTAGAGCCTCGTAGTCTCTCTGAGTTTAGGGGATAAGAGTTGAGAATTCAAGAAAGCTGAAGTGGCTAACATATGCGGCACAGTACCAAAAAAAAGAGACCTTCAAAGAAAGATTGAGAGAGATAGAGGGAGAGGGAGAGATTGAGAGAGAAAAAAAGAGAGCAAGAGAAAGAGAGAGAAAGAGAAAGAGGTAATATTGCCTCAGTAGTGGAGACCAATTAGCTCTAAACTAAAGGTTGCTCTGGTCCTGCCTAACAAAACTTAAGAGAAAGCTTGAAAGGATTAAGCTGTTTCTGAGTAACTTAAGCGTATCCTAGAAAATCTCAAAAGTATCTGAAGGAGCAATGAAGAAAAGCACCCAGCACCCAACAATATAAAATCCACAATGCCTTGCATCTAGTAACAAATGATCAGGTATACAAAGCAGAAAAATACGAGCAAAATCCATCAATAAATACAGACCCAGAAATAACACAGATGATAGAATTAGTAGATAAGGACATTAAAACAGTTATTATGAATATATTCTATTTGTTCAAAAATGTAGAGGAAATGTGATCATTTGATCATGTTGAGGAGGGACATGGAGGAGATAAAAGACTGAAATTAAACTTCTAGAAATGAGGGATGCCTGGGTGGCGCAGTCAGTTGAGTGTCAGCTCAGGTCATGATCCCAGGGTTCTGGGATTGAGCCCCACATCAGGCTCCCTGCTCAGTGGGGAGTCTGCTTCTCCCTCTGCCTCTGCCCCTCCCCCCACTGCTTGTGACTGCTCTCTCTCTCAAATAAATAAATAAAATATTTTTTTAAAAAATAAACTTCTAGAAATGATAAATACAATGTCTTAGAAAAAATATGCTTGATCAAATTAGATACTACTGAAGAAAAGATTAGTGAACTTGAAGACACAGTGATAGAAATTATCCAAAATTAAACACACAGAGAAAAAATGATCAGACGACAAAAGAACAGAGCATCAGTGTGCTGTGGGACAACTTCCCAAAGTCTGAACTTGGGAGAGATAATAGAAGTAGAGATGTCCCAGTCTCAATTATAATAGGTGGTCTTTAAAGCCATAAGACTGGATGCTATCCCAAAGGGGGGAATAGTAGAGGGAAAACAGAGGACCCATGACAGAACACTGGGGAATGGCTTTGTATAAGTAGGGATCCCTTTCTAGCAGTGTATATTAGAGAGTAGGCTCCAGAATCTCTGGTTTCAAAATTTATTACTGACAACAGATTCTCTGCCTTCACAGCCAAATTCCTTAAAAAAAAAAAAAAAAAAAATTATGCCTTCATTACTACCACTCCTTGCATACTAGGTTGTGGAAATATAGAGAAGAAAAATGTGATGGTAGAGGGGCTATATTCCAGAGGGAGTGGTGTATAGACAAGGACAGCAGTGTGCGTGAGCATAGTATTTGGAGAGAACTTCAAGTAGCATGTTGTTAATGTATAGGGAGTATGTAGGGCAGTAGCAAGAGATGAGGCTACAAAAATCAGCATGGGGGGAATCATGGAAGGTTTTTTTTTTTTAAGATTTTATTTATTTACTTGACAGAGAGAGAGAGAGCACAAGTAGGGAGAGCGGCAGGCAGAGGGAGAAGCAGGCTCCCCCCTGAGCAGAGAACCCCATGTGGGACTTGATCCCAGGGTCCTGGGATCATGACCTGAGCCGAAGGCAGCTGCTTAACTGACTGAGCCACCTAGGCTCCCCTCATGTCAGGGTTTTAAGCAGAGGAGTGAAATGATTACATGTGTACTGGTGGCAGTGTAGAAGACGGACTGTAAGGAAGCAAGCCAAGGCAGGGAGATCAGTTAGAAGATGCATTAGCTTCCTAGGGCTGCCATAAGAAATTACTGCATATTGGGTGGCTTAAAACAATAGAAATGTATTCCAGGGGTGATCGAGCCCGGCACTGGGCTCCCTGCTCAGTGGGGAGTCTGCTTCTCCCTCTCCCTCTGCCCCTCCCCCCACTGCTCATGTTCTCTCTCTCTCTCTCTCCTTCTCTCAAATAAATAATCTTTTAAAAAAGTATGTAGTATAGTGCCTGCCACACAGTGAGGTCTCAGTAAATGTCAGCAATTACACAGTCACCACTCTCCAAACTTGTTTTACTACCAATAGTCTCATTCTTAGTTAATGGTCTCACCATTGACCTAGGCTCCCACACCAGAGCCCTTTAAGGCTTTAAGCCATTCTAATATTCCTAAATGGCTTTAAGCCCTTAACTCCTCTCATACCTGCCCTATTCACTTAGTCAGCAAAGGCCTATCAATTCCTCAGAAATACCTCTCTGAATCTATCACTTCCTCTCCTTTGTTCAGGACCTCATTTCTCCCTTGAGACAATTCCAACAGCCTTCTAAACTTGTCTCCCTTCCTTTGATCTTTCTCCTACCCGGTCTATTCTTCACAATGTAACCAGCTGTCTAAAACACAGTTCACTTTCCCCTTTAAAGCTCTTCAGTGGCTACCAGTTATACTTCATGGTTTGGCCTGCGAGGCCTTCTTGTGCTCTGACCCCTGCCTACCTGTCCAACTTCATCTTCTATCAATTCCTTATTCCATACCTTTAGTTCAGCTATACAACCTATTTTCATTTACAAGAATGGGCCATACTGTTTTACCACAGCATGCCTGGGTAATTCAATGTCTTCCTGACCTTGTACCCTTTGTAAATGCTTACTCGTGTTCTGTCTCCACTTAATTACCTTCTCTGTGAAGATGTCTCTAATCTCACTCTCCATTGTTATACTTTATTACATTTTCTATGTTTATGTTTCCCCTACTACAAGATTTTCTTTATTGCTTAACAGCAAAAGCCATGTCCTATTCATATTTTTATGCTCAACATGCTGCATAGTGTCTTGTACATTGTGAGAAGGCAATAACTATTTAATGACTAAATGAACCTCTTCTCCAATTGTATTTCCCACTATCTGACCAGTTCTATGAATACACATCGCTCTTTCTAGCCACTCTTCCTTGCCTCCGCCAGTCTCTGTGCCTACAATGTTTCCCATCACCTACTGAAAACCTACCTATTTGCCCAGGGCCAAAACATTCTCATCTCCTATCGCTATCTTTTCTGACCACCATGGCTGGAAATGATCCCTTTCATGTTCCATTCTTTATTATAGCATGAGATTTTAGGATCAGTAGGATGCAAAGATAAATGAAATCTACTCTTCACCTTAAAAATTCTGTCACACTGGGTGCCCATAAACTAGGACAGGGGTTCTCAAAGTTTAGTGGATAAAAGTATCACCTAGGGGGATTGTTCAAAATCTTCGGGGCCCACCTCCAAAGATCCTGATTCAGTAACTGGGACCTGGGAATCAATTTTTTAAACAAGCATTCTAGGTGATTCTGATGAAGATACGTGGGTCTGTATGTGTCCTTTGGGAGGTTCATGGACCCTGAAATTACATGAGAACTGTGTAAATATATGCATATATGTGCATTTTTTAGAAAGAGTCCACAGTTTATATTCTATCACCTATAACCTCCAACAAAGTTTGAAACTCACTTACCAAATGGAAAACATATATTAACTGACAAGTTACAAAACAATTAAGCTAAGAGCTAGTACAGAAATACAAATAAAGTGCTATGGGAACATAAACCAGGGAACAATTAAGTGTGCCTGGGGTAGCTAGGGAAAGTTTCACATGAGGACAATACTTTTTCTTTTTAAGTTTTTATTTAAATTCCTAGTTAGTTAATATACAGTGTAATATTAGTTTCAGGTATGCAATATAGGGATTCAACAATTCTGTACATCACCCAGTGCTCATCACAGCAAGTGCCCTCCTTAATCCCCATCACCCATTTCACCCATCCCTCTGCCCACCTCCCCCCTAGTAACTATCAGTTTGTTCTCTACAGATAAGAGTCTGTTTCTTGGGGCACCTGGGTGGCTCAGTTGGTTAAGCGTCCAACTCTTGATTTCGGCTCAGGTCATGATCTCAGGGTTGTGAGATCGAGCCCTGTGTAGGGCTCTGCGCTCAGTGAGGAGTCTGGTTGAGATTCTCTCTTCCTCTCCCTTTACCCCTCCTTCTGCTCGAGCACACACTCTCTAAATAAATAAATAATCTTAAAAAAGTCTATTTCTTGGTTTGCATAAGGGCAACACTTTAGAAGGATATTCGAAAATGAGTACAACTTTACCTAGTGGAACAGAAGACTACTAGTATTCTAGGCCGAGGGAACAGCATATGTAAAGAAACAGAGATACAAAAGGCAAGTTTTACATTCTGTTATGTTTAGAATATTTGTGAGAGGAAGTGCATATGTATCGAGATTAGAGACTTTGCATGCCAAGTTAAAGAAGGTAAACTTTATCCTGTATGTAACAGAGAAACAACAGGGTTTTTTTAAATTGAGGTAAAATTCACATAACATAAAATTCACCATTTTAACCATTTTAAGGTGTACAATTCAATAATTTCCAGTACATTCACTTTGTTGTGCAACCATCACCATTATCTAATTTCAGAACACTTCATCACTCAAATAGAAACCATGTGCCCATTAAGCAGTTACTTCCCATTGCCCCCTTACCCCTAAGCTCTGGGCAACCACTAATCTGCTTTCTGTCTCTAAGGATTTGTCTACTGTAAGTATTTCATACAGATGGAATCACACAGGATGAAGCTTTTATCTCTTTGGCTCCTTTCACTTAGGTTTAGGTTTAGTTGATCCATGTCGTAGCATGTATCAGTTCTTCATTCATTCCCTGTTTTGGCTGAATGCCGTTCCACTGTCTGGATATACCACATTTTGTCTACCTGTTCAGTAGTTGATGGACATATGTGTTGTTTCCACTTCCTGACTATGATTAATAATGCTGTTATGAACATTCACATACAAGTTTTCATTTGAAAACCTGTTTTCAATTCTCTTGGATATGTACCTAGGAGTGAAACTTCTGAGTCATTTGGTAATTCTGTGTTTAACTTTTTTAGGAACATGAAAAAAGGCCTTTTTTTGAGAGAGAGAGAGAGCGTGCATGCACACGCAAGCGTGAGCAGGGGAGGGGCAGAGGGAGAGGGAGAGAGAATCTTCAAACAGATTCCCCGTTGAGCAAGGAGCCTGATGCCGGGCTCAATCCCAGGACCCTGAGATCATGCTCTGAGCCCAAATCAAGAGTTGGACACTTAACCGACTGAGCCATCCAGATGCCCCACAAACAGAGACTTTTAAGCGAAGAAATGATCAGTAAGATAGCCACTACAGCACAACGTAGAAGAAAGCTAGAATAGGAAAGAGATAGGAGGCAGGAAGACTACAGAGGTGGCTACTGTAATAGTCTAAATAAAAGTAGACAAGAGTTTAACTTAGAAAGTCTACAGAGCAGATAAAATAACAGTATGTGTAGTGTTCAGGTTAAAGAATAGGGATAAGTCAAGGAGATGACACTGAATTTGCTAGCTTAAAAAACCAGAGGGATGGTGACATTAACCGAAGCTGAGAACATATGAAGGATAAGAAGTTTAAGAAAGGTAGGGGGCGCCTGGGTGGCTCAGTCAGTCGGGCGTCTGCCTTCGACTCAGGTCATTGTCCCGGGGTCCTGGGATTGAGCCCCGCATCGCATCGGGTTCCCCACTCAGCAGGGAGCCTGCTTCTCCCCCTCCCCTTCCACTAGTGCTCTGTCTCTTGCTTTCTCTCTCTCTCAAATAAATAAATAAAATCTTTTTTTTTTTTTTTAAAGGAAGTTTAAGGGGCGCCTGGGTGGCTCAGTCATTAAGCGTCTGCCTTCAGCTCAGGTCATGATCCCAGGGTCCTGGGATCGAGCCCCGCACCAGGTTCCCTGCTCGGCCAGGAGCCTACTTCTCCCTCTCCCACTCCGCCTGCTTGTGTTCCCTCTCTAGCTGTCTCTCTCTCTCTCTGTCAAATAAATAAAATAAAATCTTTAAAAAAAAAAAAGGAAGTTTAAGAAAAGTAGTAGAGCACAGTGGTTAAGTGTATTGGGTCTGGAGCCAGAGGTTCGAATTCAGGCACAGCCCCTTAGTATCTGTATGACTTGAGCAGATACCTGCCTTTCCATGTGTCAATATCCTCATCTGGAAAATGGAGAATATAACATACCACTTCACCAAGTTGTGAGAAATAAAATGAGTTAAAATATATAAAGCACTTAGAATAGTACTGAGCATATAGTAAGTGCTCAATAAATATAATCTACCATTGTTTGTTATTGTTGATGATGCTAATGTTATTTGAGGTAAAAAGTTTAAGTCTGAGGTGTTATGTCTGGAACATTTAGGGGAGAAGAGTCCACTAGGCAGTAAGAAATACTAAAATGATCCTAGAAAAGAGCACAGGCAATAATTTCTCTGACACTGGCTATAGCAACTTTTTTCTAGATAGGTCCCCTGAGGCAAGGAAAACAAAAGCAAAAATAAACCATTGGGACTACACCAAAATAAAAAGTGGTGAAAGAAACAATCAACAAAACTAAAAGGCAACCTATGGAATGGGAGAAGATATTTGCAAATGACATCCAATACAGGGTTAGAATCCAAAATATATGAAGAACTTACACAACTCAACACCAAAAAACAAATAATCCAATTAAAAAATGGGCAGAAGACATGAACAGACATTTCTCCAAAGAAGACCTACAGATGGCCAACAGACACATGAAAAGATGCTCAACCTCACTAATAATCAGGGAAATACAAATCAAAACTGCAATGAGCTATCAGGACTGGCTCAGTCAGTGGAGCATGCAACTCTTGATCACAGGGTTGTGAGTTCAAGCCCCATATTGGGTGTGGAGATTACTTAAAAAGATAAAGTCTTAAAAGAAAAAGAAAACTACAATTGAGCTATCACCTCACACCTGTCAGAATGGCTAAAATCAGCAACACAAAAAACAACAGATGTTGGTGAGGATGCGGAGAAAGGGGAACCCTCTTGCACTGTTGGTGGGAATGAAAACTGGTACAGCCACTCTGGAAAACAGTATGGCAGTCCCTCAAAAAGTTAAAAATAGAACTACCCTACAACCCAGCAATTGCACTACTAGGTATTTACCCAGAGTACAAAAACATAAATTCAAAGGGATACATGCACCCTGATGTTTACAGCAGCATTATCTTTTTTTAAAAAAGATTTTCTTTATTTATTTGAGAGAGAGAGTGTGAGAGAGAGCATGAGCAGTGGAGAGGGGCAGAGGGAGAGGGAGAAACAGACTCGCCACTGAGCAGGGAGCCTGACACAGGGCTCGATCCCAGGACCGCAAGATCATGACCTGAGCTGAAGGCAGACGCTTAACCGACTGAGCCACCCAGGCACCCCTATAGCAGCATTATCTACGATAGCCAATTATGGAACCAGCCCAAGTGTCCACTGATTGATGAATGGATAAAGAAGAGATGGTATAAATGCACATTGGAATATTATTCAGCCATAAAAAAGAATGAAACCTTGCCATTTGCAATGACATGGATGGAGCTAGAGAGTATTAAGCTAAGTGAAATAAGTCAGTCAAAGAAAGACAAATACTATATGATTTCACTTATATGTGGAATTTAAGGAACAAATGAACATAGGGGAAAAAGGGAAAGAGAGGCAAACCAAGAAACAGACTCTTAACTATAGAAAATAAACTGATGGTTACCAGAGGGGAGGTGGGGGGCATGGGTGAAATAGGTGATGAGGATTAAGGAGTGCACTTGTCATGATGAGCACTGGGTGATTAAAATTTTTTAAAAAAAGAAAAAAATACTAAGATGGATCTTGAAAAAAAAGGTACTTTAAATCATTGGTATAGATGAGATTTCTCATAGAAAATGTGTAAATAAGACCAAAAAAAAAGAATCAAGGATAGAAATCTCCTTTCTGGGGTATTCCTTAACCCAACCTCTAAACATTTCCTTAGGAACCAACCTTAGCCTATTCCTCTTGTTATAATCACCCTAAGCAATCTCATAAATTCCATGCTTTTAACAATTACCTAAGTGCTAATAGTTTTTAAATGTCTACTTCCTGTCTTCATCTCTCCCCTGAACTTCAAAATCTCATATCCTATTACCTGATTAATGCCTCTTCTTAAATGCTCCTAAACATACCTGAAACTGAACTTATTGTCACCCTCACCACCAAGCCTGTTCCTCCTATATTCCTTATCTCAGTTGGTGGTGCCATTTTCCTCCTAGGTCAAGCCAGAAACCTGCAAGTCATCCTCTTACTCAACAGTGCTGCTACGAACATACACATCTTATTTCCCACTAAGGTTTTGGGTTTTTTTAAGTCAGCTCTATGCCCAACGTGGGGCTTGAACTCATGACCCCAAGATCAAGAGTTACATGCTCACCCAACTGAGCCAGCCAGGTGCCCCTTTCACTAAGGTTTTATTCTACTTTTCTGAAGATCTCTAGAATCCATCCTCTCCAACCCTACAACTGCCCTAGTTTAGGCCCTCATCATCTTGTACATGATATAACAATTGTATCCTCACCAATCTCCCAGCCGTGGATCTTGGCCAAGGCTCTTCATTCCCACCCACCACAATTATCTTTTTAAGATAAAATTCTATTTTTTTTAAGATTTTATTTATTTATTTGACAGAGACACAGTGAGAGAGGGAACACAAGCAGGGGGAGTGGGAGAGGGAGAAGCAGGCTTCCCACTGTGCAGGGAGCCCGATGCGGGGCTCGATCCCAGGACCCTGGGATCATGACCTGAGCCGAAGGCAGACGCTTAACGACTGAGCCACCCAGGCGCCCCAGATGAAATTCTATTAATAATAAATAAAATAAAAATTCATTTTAAAAAAAGAAAGTGTTACACTAGAAAATATTCACAATACAAAACAAAGTAGAAAAGGAAGACTGGAGAAACAAAAACAGAGATGAACCATAGAGAAAATAAAAACTAAAATGGCAGATATAATCCAACTATATCAATAATATCATTAAATGTGAATAGATTAAACAATCCAACCAAAAGGCAGTTATTGTCAGATGGATTAAAAAAACAAGATCCAGCTATATGCTATCTGCAGGAGAAACACTAGATTAAAGATACAAATAGGTTGAAAGTAAAAGGATGGAAAAATATATACCACACAAACAGCAACCATAAGAAAGCTGGAACTGCTGGACTAATATTGGACAAAATGGGCTTTAAGAATAAAATGTTACTGGGGCGCCTGGGTGGCTCAGTCGTTAAGCATCTGCCTTCGGCTCAGGTCATGATCCCAGGGTCCTGGGATCGAGTCCCACATCGGGCTCCCTGCTCGGCAAGAAGCCTGTTTCTCCCTCTCCCACTCCCCTTGCTTGTGTTCCCTCTCTCGCTGTGTCTCTCTCTCAAATAAAGAAATAAAATCTTTAAAAAAAAAAAAAAGAATAAAATGTTACTGGGGCACCTGGCTGGCTCAGTCAGTAGAGCATGTGACTCTCGATCTCAGGGTTGTAAGTTTGAGCCCCACATTGGGTGTAGAGATTACTTAAAAATAATAAAAAAAAAAAAAACTTAAAAAAAAGAAAAAAATGTTACTAGAGATAAAGAAGGACATTTTATAATAATAAAACTAGCAGGACTATATAACAATTAAAATATATATACACCTAACAAAAGAACCCCAAAATACGTGAAGCAGAAATTGACAGAATTGAAGGGATAAATAGACAATTCAACAATAATAGCTGGAGACTTCAATATCCCACTTTTAATAATGGATAGAACAACAGGACAGAAGATCAACAAAAGAAACTGAAGACTTAAACAATACTATATACCAATTAGACCTAACCTACCTCTTCAGAATGCCACATCCAACAACAAAAGAATACCCATTCCTCTGAAATGCACATGGAACATTCTCCAGAACTGACTATATGCTAGGCCTCAGTAAATTTAAAATGATGGAAATTGTATGAACTATATTCTTTGATCACACTGGAGTGAAATTAGAGATTAATAACAAAGAAGTTTGGGGAATTAACAAATACGTGGAAATTAAACAAGGCACTCCTGGAAAAGCAAGGGTTCAAATAAAAATCACAAGGGAAATTAGAAAATACTATGAGATGAGTAAAAATGTAAACACAACATACCAAAACTTACAGGTTGCCACTAAAGCAGTGCTTACAAGGAATTGTATAGATATAAATGCCTACATTTTTTTTAAAAGATTTTATTTATTTATTTGACAGAGACAGAGATAGCGAGAGCAGGAACACAAGCAGTGGGAGTGGGAGAGGGAGAAGCAGGCTTCCCCTTGAGGAGGGAGCCCGATGTGGGACTCGATCCCAGGACCCTGGGATCATGACCCGAGCCGAAGGCAGACGCTTAATGACTGAGCCACCCAGGCGCCCTATAAATGCCTACATTAAAAAAAGAAAGATCTCACATCAGCAACCTAACCTTCCACTTGAAGATACTGGAAAAAGAAGAGCAAACTAAACCCAAAGCAAATAGAAAAAAGAAAATAATAAGGATGAGACTGTAATATAATAAAATAGAGATTAGAAAAACAACAGAGAAAAATCAGTGCATCAAAAGTTGATTCTTTGAAAAGATCAACAAAACTGCCAAACCTTTAGCTAGACTGATGAGGAAAAAAGTCTCAAATTACTAAAATCAGGAATGAAAGTGGGAAATCACACTACTCACATTAGAAATACAAAAATGATTAGTAGGCAGTTTAGATAACCTAGATGAAATGGACAAATCCCTAGAAAACACACAGTAACTAAAATGACTCAAGAAGAAATAAAAAATCTGAATACATCTAAATAAGTAAAAAGATTAAAGTAGTGATCAAAATGTTTCCCACAAAGAAAAGCCCAGACACAGATGGCTTCACTAGTGAATTCTACCAAACACTTAAGAGTTAATACCAATTCTTCACAAACTCTTCCAAAAAATAAATAAATAAATAAAGAGATAACACTTCCTAACTTGCTCTATGAGGTTAGTATTACCCTGATATCAAAACCAAAGACATTGCTCGATAAGAAAATTACAGACCAGAATCTCTCATGACTATAGACACACACATACACACACACACACAAACTAAAAAGGATTATAAACCACGACCAAGTAAGGTTTGTCCCAAGAATATGTTGGTTTAACATCCAAAAATCAATTAGTGTAAAACACCAAATCAACAGAATAAAGAACAAAAACCACATGATCATCTCAACAGACGCAGAAAACTGACAAACTTCAAAACCTCTTTATGATAAAACACTCAATAAAGTAGGAGCAAAGGGAACTTCCTCAACTTGGTAAAGGGCATGTATGAAAAACCCACAGCTAACATAGTATTTAATGGTGAAAGACTGAAAGCTTTTCCCTAAGCTCAGGAGCAAAACAAATATGTCTACTCTTGCCACTTGTATTCAACATCGTACTGAAGGATCTAGCCAGGGCAATTAGGCAAGAAAAAGAAATGCAAGGCATCCAGACTGGAAAAAAAAAGTAAAAGTATCTCTGTTTGTAGATGACATCGTCTTGTATGCAGAAAATCCTAAGAAATCCACTAAAAAACTATTAGTACTAAGAAATGGATTCAGCAGGGGTGCAGGATATAAGATAAATATACAAAAATTGGTGGTATTTCTATATACTTGCACACTTGCAAAAAACAACCCAAAAATGAATTTAAGGAAATTCCTTAAGGTTGTTTATTTGCAGAAATTTATAAGCTGAACCTAAAATTCATATGGAAATTCAAAGGACACAAGGATAGCCACATGCAAAAGATGAAGTTGGATCCTTACCTCACATCATAGACAAAATTAACTCAAAATGGATCAAAGACCTCAATGTAACATAAGTGTAAATCTTCATTACCTTGGATTGGGTGATGAATTCATAGGCATGACACCAAAACACAAGTAACCAAAGGAAAAAATGGGTATGCTGTACTTAACCAAAATTCAAAACTTCGGTGCTTCCAAGGATATATCAAGAGAGCAAAACGATTCTCCCCCTTCATCAGTTAAAGGATCCATGGCAAGACAGTACATGCCAGCCAGATTCCAGGAAGATAGGAAATGAAATCCTCAATACAAACAGGGACTGAAGAGCTTGAACAGGAGGATAAAGAAGTCATAGGTATAAACTGCAACTAAATTAATTTTCTTTTTTTTTAAAGATTTTATTTATTTGATAGCAAGAGAGGGAACACAAGCAGGGGGAGTGGGAGAGGGAGAAGCAGGCTTCCCGCTGAGCAGGGAGCCCAATGTGGGACTCGATCCCAGGACGCTGGGATCATGACCTGAGCCTAAGGCAGACGCTTAACGACTGAGCCACCCAGGCGCCCCAAATTAATTTTCTTATAGTTTTTAAGCCTAAGACACCCAGGACTATGAAAAAGATCTCTCTAAATGCAATCAGCTTATCTAACTTTATCCTTGAAGGTAATCTCACACGCCCAAATTTTAGAATGCTCGGGGAGAATATAAAACACATCTGAGACACTACTTTAGTTATGAGAATAACTGCTTAGGGAAAGCAGTGCACAGGTACGTCAGCCACACTTGTAAAAAGGCAATTCAGGGGAGCCTGGCTGGCTCAGTCGGAAGAGCACATGACTCTTGATCTCAGGGTCATGAGTTCGAGCCCCACGTTCAGCAGGGAAACAATGTTTTCAAGCATAAAAATTTACTTGGGGAGAATCAGAGGATGATTTATTTTTTTTAAAGATTTTATTTATTTATTTGTCAGAGAGAGACAGAGAGAACACAAGCAGGGGGAGAGGCAAGCAGAGGGGGAAGCAGGCTCCCCGCTGAGTAAGGACCCCCCCCCCAATATGGGACCCGATCCGAGGACCCTAGGATCATGACCTGAGCCAAAGGCAGTCGCTTAACCAACTGAGCCACCCAGGCGTCCCAGAGGATAATTTATTTAGACAATAAGTTGTATTTTACTCTCCCTGCTGTAAAGCGTCAAAAAATGAGAGGTATTAGACCCTCCCAATTCTAAATCTGTGACCACACCATGTGTCCTGAATGTTGACTCCCTAACCCAAGGACCTCAATGACTGTTATGTCACAGAACATAAAAAAAGAAGTTATCAAACACATGGAAGGCAAAAATTCCCCAGTTCCTGTCATCAGATCTTGTTTGAGAGATGACAGCTCATTAAAAGGTGTTGGTATTAGAAAGTGGTTCAAGGATATGGGGAAAAAATAACAAATTCGGAGGCAAAGGTAGAGCTTCTCCAGGACAATGAGGAAAGAAGGTATTAAACTTCCAGGGAGCAACAGAAAAAAAAGAGTGAAAAGACAACTCACAGAATGAGAGAAAATATTTGCAAATTATATATATATATATATATATATATATGTTAAAGCACTAGTATATAAATTCTTACAACTTGATAATAAGACAAATAGTCCTGTTAAAATATTGACAAAGGAGGGGTGCCTGGGTGGCTCAGTCGGTTAAGCCCCAACTCTTGATTTCAGCTCAGGTCATGATCTCAGGGTCATGAGATTGAGCCCCGCGTCAGGCTCTGCACTGGCATGGAGGCTGCTTAAGATTCTCTCTCCCTCTGGCCCTCCCCTGCCCCACCGCTCACGTGCTCTCTTCTCTCTCTTTCTCTCTCTCTCAAAAAAAAAAAAAAAACTGACAAAAGAGACTTACAATTTCCAGTCTGGAACGTAAGGAGTTTTTTTTTTTTTTTTAAGATTTTATTTATTTATTTGAGAGAGAGAATGAGATAGAGAGCATGAGACGGGGGAGGGTCAGAGGGAGAAGCAGACTCCCCGCCGACCAGGGAGCCCGATGCGGGACTCGATCCCGGGACTCCAGGATCATGACCCAAGCCGAAGGCAGTCGCTCAACCAACTGAGCCACCCAGGCGCCCTGGAACGTAAGGAGTTTAGAAGTCACCACTCCATCCTAACAAGTAAAAAGCTTAACAAACTGAAAAATCAACAACTCTGGGCAGGGGCCCTGGGATCGAGCCCCGCATTGGGCTCCCTGCTGTGCTTCTCCCTTTCCCTCTGCCCTTCTCCCTTGCTTGTGCTCGCTCTCTCTTGTGCTCTCTGTATCTCTCTCTAAAATAAATGAGTAAAATCTTTAAAAAAAAATCAACAACTCTTCCTAGATCTGTCAGAAAAGTAAGGTCACAAGGCAAACCACTGTTCCCAAAATTGGAGATAGGCAGACACACAGAATCATAACTCTTCAGAGAAGAAACCTCTGCAAGAACCAGTACTGGCATAGAAACATCTGAACTATAATTGATGAAATGCTGGAGGCTCAGAGTAGACAAGCCTGAGAGATAAAAAACCCAGGAAGACGGGGCACCTGGGTGGTGCAGTCAGTTAACCGGTGGACTCTTGGTTTTGGCTCAGGTAGTGATCTCAGGGTTGTGGGATTGAGCCCCACGTTGGGCTCCACACTCAGCTCAGAGTCTGCTTGGATTCTCTCTTCCTCTGCCCCTCCCCACTATGCTTGCTCTCTCTCTCTTTCTCTCTTTAGAATAAATAAATAAATCTTTAAAAAAAATTCAGGGAGGGCGCCTGGGTGGCTCAGTCATTAAGCGTCTGCCTTCAGCTCAGGTCATGATCCCAGGGTCCTGGGATCGAGTCCCACATCAGGCTCCTTGCACAGTGGGGAGTCTGCTTCTCTCTCTACCTGCTCTGCCTGCTTGTGTTCCCTCTCTCGCTGTCTCTCCCTCTGTCAAATAAATAAATAAAATCTTAAAAAAAAATCAGGGAGACCCAGTCATGGGGACCCCCACAGTTTTATGAGTTTTACCTCCAGATTCTTATAAGGAAGACTAATGAAAAATCTCCTCAGGATTCCAGCAAGAGGAGAGGAAAATAATCATTCTAAAATATGCCAGACCATTCTGTTCTACCTAACAAGGCCTGCCCTCAAGAGAAACTACTTTATGGCCGCCTAACCTATTGGGGTTTTATCAGAGCATAACCAACCTGGGGGCAGGGAAATACCCAAATCCTGACCCCTCTATCCACCCTGTATCACCTGAGGGGTGGGAGAAAAAAACTGAGAGACACAAGTTCACAGCCCAGGGGCAGAGGCTACTGAAAAACTGAGGCCTAATCATAGGACTATAAAATGCTTCCCCTCCCACCAAACTTTACCAGTACATTACTACAGGCCTATTTACCAAAGTTCCTTTTACCTAGCACATCATGTCTGGTTTCCACCAAAAAATTACAAGGCGTACCAAAGGACAAAAAAATACAGTTTGAAGAAACAGAGCAAACATCAGAACTAGACCCAGGTGTTGGAATTATCAGACCATAAATTTATTTATTTATTTATTTATTTATTTATTTGACAGAGAGAGAGACAGCGAGAGAGGGAACGCAAGCAGGGGGAGTGGGGGAGGGAGGAGCAGGCTTCCCGCTGAGCAGGGAGCCCGATGCGGGGCTCGATCCCAGGACCCCGGGATCATGACTAAGCCGAAGGCAGACCCTAAGGACTGAGCCACCCAGGTGCCCCTCAGACCATAAATTTAAAACAATTATGATTAATATGCTAGGGGCATAACATGCAAGATAACATGCAAGAACAGATGAGAAATTTTAGCAGAGAGATGGAAATTCTAAAAAAGAATCAAAAAGAATTGCTGGAGATCAAAAACACTATAATAGAAATGAAGAATGCCTTTAACAGGCTCATTAGTAGACTGGACATGGCTGAGGAAAGAATCTCTGAGCTTGAAAATAACTCAATAGAAACCTCCAGAAATGAAAACCGAAGTGAAAAAGACTTTCTTAAGAAAAGGGGACTGATAATCTAGGCACTGTGGGTAAACAAAAAAAAGTATAATATATTCATAACGGGAATACCAGGAGAAGAAAGAAAAAAAGGAACAGAAGAAATCTTTCTTATTCTTTTTTTTTTTTTAAAGATTTTATTTATTTATTTGACAGAGAGAGACACAGCGAGAGAGGGAACACAAGCAGGGGGAGTGGGAGAGGGAGAAGCAGGCTTCCCGCGGAGCAGGGAGCCCGATGCGGGGCTCGATCCCAGGACCCCGGGATCATGACCTGAGCCGAAGGCAGACGCTTAACGACTGAGCCACCCAGGCGCCCCGAAATCTTTCTTATTCTTAATTAATCTAATAGACAACAGTATGCTCAAAATTATAAGAGCAAAAATGTATTCAATCATGTATGTTTGTGTGTGTGTATTGCCTGTGTGCATGTGTGTATATGCTTATCATAGGTGAAATGAAAGACAGCATTGAAACAAAGGATGAGAGGGAAGAATTAAGATTATTTTGTTATTACAAGGTACGCACACTGCCTGTGAGTTGGTACAGTGTTATTTGTTATTTCGTTATTTGAAAAGTGGACGTGACGTGGATTAGTTGTAAATGTATACGGAAAACTCTAGGGCAACCACTAAAAAAAGGTAAAAAAAAAAGCAGTATAATCGATATGCTAAGAAAGGATACAAAATGGAATCATATAAAATGTTCAGTTAAAACCACAAAAGGCAGAAGAAGAATAGAAGAAAAAATAGGAAAAAAATAACAAGGGTAACAAACAGAAAACACCAACAAATATGGTAAATATTATCATGTTAATGTTAATGGTCTAAATGTACCAATTAAAGAGATTGTCAGTGTGGATCAGAAAACAAGATCCAGCTATATGTTGTCTACCAGAAACCCACCTTAAATATAGACATATAGATTAAAAGTAAATGGATGGAGGAAAATAGGCCATGCTAACATTAATCAAAAGAAAGCAGGAGCAGCTATATGAATTTCATACAGAGCAGACTTCAAAACAAGGAAAGGTATCAAGGATAAAGATGAGCATTGCATAATGATAAAAGGGTCACTTCTCCGAGAAGATATAACAATCTTTAACATGTAGGCACCTAACAAGAGAGCATCGAATTATATGAGGCAAAAACTAATAGCATTTCAAAAGAAATAGGTGAGTCTAGGATCTTCACTGGAGACTTCAACACCCCTCTATCAGAAATGGACAGATGCAGCAATCAGAACATCAATAAGGATATAGTTGAACTCAATAGAACCAGCAATCAACTGGATATAATTGACATCTGTAGACTACTTTATCCCACAACAGCAGATTACATGTCCTTCTCAAGCTTACAGGGAACATTCACCGGGACAGATCACATTCTGGGCCATAAAACACACCTTAACAGTTTAAAGAACAGAATTTAGATTTTTTTTTTTTTTTTTTTTTTTTTTTTTTCATGAGAGACAGAGCGAGAGAGAAAGGCAGAGGGAGAAACAGGCTCCCAAGGAGCAGGGAGCCCGATGCGGGACTCGATCCCAGGACCCTGAGATCATGACCTGAGCCGAAGGCAGACGCTTAACCATCTGAGCCACCCAGGCGCCCTAAAGAACAGAATTTAAAGGAATAGGATTCATTCAATTTCTGTTGTCAGGCGGCAGTGGAATTAAACCAAAAATCAATAACAGAAAGATAATCGGAAAAATCCCAAAATATGTGAAGATTAAACAACACACTTCTAAATAACACACAAGTCAAAGAAGAAATCTAAGAGACATTAGGAAAATATTTTCACTAAATGAAAATGAAAACACAGCTTATTGAAACGTGTGGAATACAGCAAAACCAGAGCTCAGAGGGGAATTTATAGCATTGAATGCATGTATTAGAAAAGAACTGGGACGCCTGGGTGGCTCCGTCGGTTAAGTGTCAGCCTTCAGCTCAGGTCATAATCCCAGGGTCCTGGGATGGAGTCCTACATCAGGCTCCTTGCTCAGCGGGGAGCCTGCTTCTCCCTCTGCCTGCCGCTCCCCCTGCTTGTGCTCACTCTCTCTCTCTCTCTCTCTGAAAAAAAAAAAAAAATTTTAAAAAAAAAAAAAAAAAAGAAAGAAAGAAAAGAAGAGGGGCACCTGACTGGCTTAGCCAGAGGAGCATGCAACTCGATCTCGGGGCTGTGAGTTCGAGCCCCACATTGAGTGTACAGATTACTTAAATAAATAAATAAACTGTTAAAAAAAAAAAAAAGAACGAAAAGAAGAAAGATCTAAAATTGATAATCTGGGATGCCTGGGTGGCTCAGTCAGTTAAGCATCTGCCTTTGGCTCAGGTCACGATCCCAGGATCCTGGGATCCAGTCCCACATCGGGTTCCTTGCTCAGCGGGGAGCCTACTTCTCCCTCTCCCTCTGCCTGCCACTCCCCCTTGCTTGTGCTCACTCTCCCTCTCTCTCTCTCTGATAAATAAACAAACAAATAGAATCCTTAAAAATATTTATAATAAATAAATAAAATTGATAATCTAAGTTTCCACCTTAGAAAACTAGAAAAAGAAGAGCATGTTTGATCCAAGCAGAAGAAAAGAAATATTAAGAATTAGAGTAGAAATTAATAAAACTGAAAATAGGAAATCAATAGAGAAAATCAAAGAAACCAAAAGCTGGTTCTTTGAAAAGATCAATACATTGAATTATACAATTGAATTGTATACTTTAAATGGGTGCATTATGTGGTGTGTGAATTATACCTCAATAAAGCTGCTTTTAAAAATCAGATCAAAACTATGGAAACAGGGGCACCTGGCTGGCTCAGTCAGCAGAGCATGTGACTCTTGATCTGGGGGTAGTGAGCTCGAGCTTCATGTTGGGCAAAGAGATTACTAAAAGCAAACAAACAAACAAAACAAAACCAAAACACCCTCCACCAAAACCACAAAAAAACAAAACAAAAACTATGGAAACGGTAAAAAGATCAGTGGTTGCCAGGGTTAAGGAGGAGAGAGAGATGAATAGTCAGAGCACAGAGAATTTTTAGGGCTTTGAAACTATTCTTTCTAATACAATAATGGTAGATATATGTCATTATACATCACAATCCATAGAATGTACAACACCAAGAGTGAACCCTAAAGTAAACTATGGACTTTGGATGATACCAGTGTGTCTGTGTAGGCTCCTTGATTGTAACAAATATGTTGATCGTGAGGGAGGCTGGGGTGAGGGGCAGGCGGCATATGGGAACTTTCTGTACTTTCAGGTCGATTCGATGTGAACCTAAAACTGCTCTAAAAATAAAGCCTACTTAAAAGAGAAAAAAAAAGTAAATCAGAGACTGTTCAAACAGAATGTGAAATAACAACAAAAATCCTGTACCTTTAAACTTTCTCTTCCATGGCTCCTTTTTAGGCCTAAGAAAACTAGGTCCGTAAAAAGTACAGTTCATGTCCTCCTTCACTATCTAGACTGAGAAGCCTACCTCCTCCTCCTTAACTTGAGTAAGCTGGCCAGAGAGCCTCATTAGGACCTCTGTTGTAGGCTCCCTGTGACATTTCAACTCCAGGCATTCTGCTTCGCTCTACCCGGACAAGTGAGCTGATAAAATTTAATCCAGGGGACGCCTGGGTGGCTCAGTTGGTTAAGCGTCTGCCTTCAGCTCAGGTCATGATCCCAGGGTCCTGGCATGGAACCCCATGTTGGGCTCTCGGCTCAGCAGGAGCCTGCTTCTCCCTCTCCCTGCTGCTCCCCCTGCTTGTGCTCTCTCTCTCTGACAAATGAATAAATAAAATCCTTAAAAAAATTCAATCCAGAAGGTGATCCGCACTAACTATGGAGAAATCTTTACCTTTTACACTCTTACCATCTTCTCTGTTTCCAGCTAGCATGGCCTGGCTACCTAACCTGTCCACCATTATGCCATCTTCCTCCGAATTCAAGATCCCAGTCAAACAAACAAAAGTATTAAAAACACTAATGGTAAATCTAATGAAAAATGCTAATGTTAAAAGTGCTATCCTGGAAAGAGAGTGCAGAGGAGACCTAATTTGTTACCAACTCAAGAAACAGAGGAAGTCACCCTCCTTCAAATTGGCCTAATTAGCACTCATTGTAGCCTGATCTCCAAGAGATTCTGACCCTGAAACAACTTGCTGCAAGCTGCTCTGACAAGAAATAACTAATTGCACACCTACCTGTGAAAAATAATTCATCTCATTATTGAACATCCACCTCGTTAACTCTCCCTTCCACTGCCTGATAATGGTGACTATGTACTGAGCTCTAAGTATGTGCCAGGCATCATGCGATACATGTTATATATTTTTTCATTTAACTCTTACAACAACCGTGTCAGTACCCTTCATCTATCTTATAGGTAAAGAGACTGAGCTTGGGAGAAGGTAAGTAATTTTCCCATGAACACACAGCTAGTAAGTCAAAGAGCCAGGATTCATTCTCTTAACTCTAAAATATTAGTGAAATCTTCACAATATCATTCTCATCTCTATATAGCCAATATTTCATCGGAAAAAACACTTTGTTACAATTCAATTTCGATCCATTTTAACTTCAAAGCATACTTCCTTCCTATTTAATCTTGCCTTCATAGATATTTTTATTGCAGTTCAATCTAAGTTTCCTCATTCTTGAAGCCAAGCCAGGTCCCAAAACAGACTTCGTTCTCGGTGTTTCTATTTCATGAATACCACACTACCGAACTTGTACATAACCCCCAGGGTCCTCTCCGCCTGTTTTGCTGCTTACGGCCCAGGCCTTAGCTTCTCCTCTAGGGCCTAAGATTCATATCTCTATTTTTCCATATTACATTTCTTTGCTTTTTTTTTTTTTCTTTCTTGTTCTTTTCTAGAAAACAAGAAACTAGCCCATAGGGACTACTCACCTGGCTAGACCAGAATGACACAGATTGCCTCATGAACTGGAATTCTGCCAGCCCAAGAGCTCAATATCCCAGGTCACAAATGATGAAGAGATGAAAAGGCAATAGCTCTTTTGTGATCGCTTTTCTGATGGCTGCTAGAATGACAAAAAAAGAAAAAAAAAGAAATATTACATCGGTAAGAGTAACCATTAAACTCTTCCATATTATTACAGAGTAGAAATCAATGTAATAAGTCCCCAGCATGATCATAAATAATTTTTCTCCTGTTATCGACCAATACCAAATATACAGCATTAATATAAAAACAGCTCTAAGGCTCCTTGCCAGCTAACCAACTCCCCTCCTCCAACCCATTGCCAGCAATTATGCACCTCAGCATCCAATTATTTCAATGTTCTTTCAATTCACAACAAATGACAGCTAGAACTGAATATGTGCCAGATTACCATCACAGCAGTTAATCTTCTTAAGGTTTTCGTAACTGGAAGTCTAGATCTCCAATTCAGTCGCATTTTTGCTTTACATTTTCTCTTCTATGCTTCTAGCTAAATATCTTACCAAGACATAGACACAATCATATTGAATAGAGTCAGGGCAACTGAGATCAAAACCTTCACACTAAGCAGATCCTACACAGTCTTCTAAATATTGTGGGTTTCAGATGGTTCTGGAGAAGAATGGAAAAAGAGTATTCCAAAAAAAATCAACACATTTTTAAAGCTACAAGTTTCTAATTACAAAAAGGCCAAAATTCATCACCATCTACTAGACACATTCCTATCAAAATTGTGATCCTTAGTCAATTTCAATTCCAATGGTGGCATTAATGACTTAGCAAATATACACCAATTTCCCATTTGTTGCAGTCAAAATATTCCAAAGCTGTCAAATTACTCCCCAGCTACCAATACCAGTTCCAAAATTTCTATAAGATCTAAACAAAATAACTTCAAAAAGTTTCCTTAGTATACCATCTGACTAATAAAATTTTAAACAATAATGACCCTAGTTATATTTTAGATTCAAACTAATCACATAGATTCCAATATTATCTCCTATTATACCCCTAATTGCACCCTATGCTTAAGCAAAACAAACAAGCCAACAAATAAAAAACCCAAACTATCCACCAGTTCCTAAACCGTTCTCACTTTTGCTCTTGCTCATGCACTGAGCTTCCATCTCCTCTTCTTAACTCTGGGTGTCCCAAATTCTACTGTTTCCTTTGCAGAGCTCTTAATGGGAGGGTGCTTATTTTCCTTCACTCACCCCTTCCCGTAAGTCAAGATCAGGTTAGCATCTTCTCATGTCTTCTTTACTGGATCCCCAAAGTATTATTTCACTCTCTTCCCTCAACAGCCCTTCTTTCCTCAAAGTCCATACTACTCAATTATATCACCCTTTCAATGTTAAATGTCAACTTCCAGGTCTCCCCCACTATGTTTACTGAGGACTTTAATACTGCTTTCTTTTCACCTTTTCATCTTGAAAGCCTTCATCAGCCCCCTTGATGATCTAATGTCCAAATTTCACAGCTCCTTGAGATAGTCTATTCTAATTTCTTCATCTCAACTGTTTCAATCATTTCTTTCTGTGGTGACACCTGGAATGGTTCTACCTCTAAAACCAAACGCCAAGTCTTCTCTCAGAACTACTTGTTTTCCTACCTCTCCTATATCTTACACTCCTTGAATTTACACTTTGACTCTTTCAAGGCCTTTATTTATTTTTTTTAAAGATTTTATTTATTTATTTGACAGAGAGAGACACAGCGAGAGAGGGAACACAAGTAGGGGGAGTGGGAGAGGGAGAAGCAGGCTTCCCGCGGAGCAGGGAGCCCGATGCGGGGCTCGATCCCAGGACCCTGGGATCATGACCTGAGCCGAAGGCAGACGCTTAACCGACTGAGCCACCCAGGCGCCCCTCTTTCAAGGCCTTTAATTCATCAGCTCTTTTACCTATTCTCCAAGGCCACCATGTCCCTTTGAACTTCACTTCCTTCTCTACCTAGGAGAGATCCCAGGGACAGTGAGGCTTCAATGACAGTAACCAGCACTCTCAGTTCTCCTAACCCCTTGATTTTCCACCATACCTATTCTGCCAATCCCCTCCCCCAACAAAACAACCCAGCTATTTATATTTTCCATTCCTGTTTACAGATAACAAAGTACTACTGAGTAAAATCCTACACTCCTGACCACCAGTTTCCCCACCACCCACCACCTCCACTGCTATTAGAGTGATCTTTCAAAATATAAATTAGGCAGGACTTCAGGAATGGCAGCGTAAGGGGCTCAGCAAATCCTTCCCCCCACCAAACAACAATACAACTGTAGAAAATTGTCAAAAACAACTATCTCAGGACTCTGGAAATAGACAAAAATTAAATAAATTGAGAAGTGTTCAAGAAAACCTATTGAACCTTGGGTAAGAACAGTGGGAATCTATGGTGTTTCAGCCTGAGGCTGTTCACATCCCACTCCCCCCTTCCCAGCTCCACTGGAGCTGATTTTACAAGGGCAGGGCAAGACAAGCCATAAAAACTAACAACTTGGCTGCTAGAGGGGAATTACTTGTTCAGGAATGAGCACAAAAAAGTCCTATGCCCAGGGGTATTGAAAACAAAAGCAAACTCCTTAGATCAGGGAAAAACACATCACAGTTACCTGAGGTCACAGTATTGGTTGGGGCAAGAAGCAACAGAACAGCAGGCCTGCCAAAAGTTTAGCCAGAGAGATCCAGAAAACAAGACAGCCATAATGGGACTTGATAAGCTCCCTCATTTCCCTGGTGATCTAGAAGGCCATGCATATGTGCAAGGCTGCACTCAAGCTCAGGGTACTGGAGAGGGTCCTAGTCATCTACATTTGCCTGGCTGAAGGTGAAAACTTGCATGGACACAGAGGACACATGAGAAAGCCTAGCAGAAAGTAAAAATCAGGTAAGACCTATAAACTCCCTGAACTTTGAATTTGCTGCCTGACCCACACACAATTCCATCAACAAACCATGGAAGACAATACCGGCCCAAGGTGCTTCAGGACAACCTCTAAAAAAGCACTGGCTGACCACTAAGCTATCCTGACCCCAGGTAAGACACCTAGGAAGCCAGGCTTAAAAATAAAAAGAATTTTTTAAAAACTGAAGAGAAATATCAGTGGGCTACACACTGTGCATTCTGTGAAGACAGACTCTACAGAATTAGTCCAGGCAGGCCATTAAAGAAAAAAAAGAAAGAAAGAAAGAAAGAAGAAAGAGGACTGAAGAAAGAGGAAAGAAAGAAAGAAAAGAAAAGAAAGAAAGAAAAAGAAAGAAAGAAAGAAAGAAAGAAAGAAAGAAAGAAAGAAAGAAAGAAAGAAGAAAGAAAGAAGAAAGAAAGAAAGAAAGAAAGAAAGAAAGAAAGAAAGAAAGAAAG
>NC_058419.1:70073206-70103227 GCF_002201575.2 Neomonachus schauinslandi | reverse complement strand
AAGAAAGAAAGAAAGAAAGAAAGAAAGAAAGAAAGAAAGAAAGAAAGAAAGAAAGAAAGAATAAGAAAATTACAATGGCCTCTGTGAGTGGTGGTACCAGAACCTGAGCTTAACCTTTTGAGGATCTGCTGACTGTTTTCCAAAGTGGCTGCACCCACTAGGATGGCTATGATTAAAAAAAAAAAAAGGACAATAAACAAGTGTTGGCAAGGATGGGGAGAAAACTGTGGTGGGAATGTAAAATGGTGTGACTGCTTTAGAAAACCGTTTAACAGTTCCTCAAAAGGTTAATCATATAGTAACCATATATGACCCAAAAAGTGGAAACAACTCTAAAATGTCCATCAACTGATAAACGAGATAAGTTACTGTGAAACTGAATAAAGGAAACCTCATTTAAAATGCAGTCATGTGTGCTTGCTTCAGCAGCACATATACTAGAACTTGGAATGATATAGAGAAGATTAGCACAGGCCCCTGCTCAAGGATGACCCGCAAATTCGTGAAGCATTCCATATTTTATTTTTAAAAATGAAATTAAATGAAACAAAATAAAATAAAATAAAATAAAATAAAAAGCTGTCAGGAGGCCAGAAGGGGGAGCTCTCATGCCACACCACTCCTTGTACCCCTTTGCAGACCCAAGGGTAAGAAACTTAACTTTACTATCCCAGCAGGATGGAGGAAGATTTTTTCCTTGCCCAGCAACAGCCCAGGCAATGAGAGACTATTACAACTCAGCCAATGAAAAGCCACTACACTTCAAACTCCCAGTTTACTCCAGTGGACTTTTTGTTTATAAGAGCCCCTCCCAGCACCCCCCTTTTCTTTATAATAGAGCAGTCCTCAAGGTCCTTTGTTCTCCCAACTTGCCTGTGGCTTTTGCTAGAGCTGGCTTGTCCCGAATTGCAATTCCTCTGCTACTCCCAACTAAACCCCTTTTGCTGGTACAATAACTGGCTATTTTACTTTTAAGATTGACAGTGCATTCATACAATGGAATACTATTCAGACATAAAAAGGCATGAAGTAAGTACTGATAGATGCTACAACATGGATGAACCTTGAAAATTCTATGCTAAGTGAAAGAAGCCAGGGCAAAAAGCCACATATTGTATGATTCCATTTATATGAACTATCCAGAATGGGCAAATCCACAGAGACAGAAAGTAGATTATTGGTCACTGGGGGCCAAGTGGAAGGAGAAGTGGAAAGTGACTGCTCACCAGTACGGAGTTCCTTTTTGGTGTGAAACATATGTTCTGGAATTAGATAATGGTCACAGTTGCATAACCTTGTGAATATACTAAAAAATACTGAGTTATATACTTTAAAATGGTGGGTTTTATGGTATGTGAATTACATCTCAATAAAAAAAACACTAATGCTAAATGAAAGCATCCAGATGCAAAAGGCTATATAGTGTATGATTCCACTCATACGAAATCTCTAGAAATACAAGTCAATAGAGACATAAAGCAGATTAGCGGTTGCTTGGAGCTAGGAGTGGGAAAGGAGAATGACTGAACAGGGTATAAGAGATCTTGTAGCCTGATGGAAATATTCTAAAATTGGATTGTGGTCATGGTTGCACAATTATATAAATTTACTAAAAATCACTTTAAATACATGAATTTTATGCTATGTAAATTATACCTCAATAAAGCTGTTGCTAAAAAAGAAAATATAAATAAACTAGAGCTTCTTAGAGAAATGGCAGGTTTGGGGCAAGAAATACACATGTAAGCTTTGTGCCAGAAATCAAGCAAGTATGGAACCCTAATGAGTAGTGTCAGAGGGATATAGGAGGCAAAGCTCTGGTAAAATATAGGATGATTCGAGCATTAACAAGAATAATGAATGCAATCAATTGAAACCCATTGAATACATTAAAAAAAACGAGTTCACAATGATAGAGAACAAACACAATTCATTAGATATCACTGAAAATAACTAGGGCACCAACTCTTTATTCTGAAAATTGCCAGTCAAATCTAAGATCAAGAATTAAGCATTTCTCTTGCTTTCCCTTTAAAGGTAATCCAATAGCCATAGTTGATGACAGAAAGTTTACTTTCAGAAACTGACTAATGTAGAAGATAAAATTAGGAAATCACCATTTTGAACCTCCCAGTAAAATAATTAATTTTGTCAATAATCATCAATGGATTAGACCATTAGCTAAAAGATTGATGGAAAACATCATAATGAAGGAATCAGGTATCACCTGTTCATTAATAGATATGTGCCTCCAGATGTGATTCAAAGTGAATTACACAGCAACTTCTGTGAAGTATTCTTGACCAAAAAAAAAAAAAAGTTGAATCTGTGTACCATCAAGCTTCTAAAGCTAACGTCCATTATAGACAAATATGGAGTACAGAGGAACAAAGTAAATGACAGTATGAGAAAGCAAACAGACAAATCCACAATGTGGGATTTTCTATAGGACAACTGACCCACTTTCTGCAATAAGCCCATGGCTTGAAAAAGAAAAAGTGAGGTGAAGACTGCTTTAGACTAAGAAAGACTTAAGAAATAATAACTATCTTGCATAACTGAAACTTTATACCCCTTGACCAACTTTTTCCCCATTCCCTTCCTCTCTTCTTTGATTGTGGAGAATATTTCACAAATATATCAAATCACCAAGTTACACACCTTTAAATACATACAAGTTTGAATTGTCAGTTAGACTTTATTTTAGTCTGTCCGGACTGCTATAACAAAATACCATACATTAGGTGGCTTATAAACAACAGAAATTTATGTCTCACAGTTCTAGAGGCAGGGAATTCTAAGATCAGGGCACTGGCAAATTAAGTGTCTGGTGAAAGCCTACTTCTTGGTTCATAGATGACTCTCTCTCTCTCTTTTTAAGATTCTATTTATTTATTTGAGAGAGAGAGCAAGAGAGATCACAGAGGGAGAGGGAGAAGCAGACTTGCTCCTGAGTGGAGAGCCTGACGCAGAGCTGGATCCCAGGACCCCGAGATCATGACCTGAGCCTAAGGCAGATGCCTAACTGACTGAGCCACCCAGGGGCCCCCAACAAATTTTTAAAAAGAAAGAAAGGACAGAAAAAGAGAAAAAAAGAGATAGCTGAAATTCGTTCAGCTAAATCTTGATAATAATTGAATGTGGTTAATGGGTATAGGAGGGCTCATTTTCACTATTTGCTTTACTTATGAGTACATTTGAAAATACTTAATAATTTTTTAAATTCACAAATCTGACCATGTCACTTCCAAGCATAAAAACCCTTCAGTGGTTCCCCAGGGTTCACAGTCACAAAGTTCAAATCTACAACAGGGTCTAAAAAGCCCTCCATAACATGGCCCCCAACCTCATCACTTACCGCTCCCTCAATTCCAGCCACTAAACTATTTCACACCTCCAGCCTCTGCATCTACTGTTTCCTCTGTCTTTATTTTTTTCATTTTATTTAAAAAAAAAAATTTTTTTTTAAGATTTTATTTATTTATTTATTTGAGAGAGAGAATGAGATAGAGCATGAGAGGGGGGAGGGTCAGAGGGAGAAGCAGACTCCCTGCCGAGCAGGGAGCCCGATGTGGGACTCGATCCAGGGATTCCAGGATCATGACCTGAGCCGAAGGCAGTCGCCCAACCAACTGAGCCACCCAGGCGCCCTCCTCTGTCTTTATTAGCACACTTCTTCCCACACCTTTCTGGCCTGAGAAGAGCTTTCTGATTCCAACACAGGTCTCCTCTGTGAGGCCTTCCTTGACCTCCAATATTTACTCTACTTGGTGTTTGAACCTTATTCTCCTAGTACATACTGTCTGGGTTCCGATCTGCAACCTTTAGAGTCTTTACTTAGGTTTGAACTCCTGTACCCAGGACTCCTGTTACTAGGATTCCTAGAGCCTTAATACCTAATCCTTCCATGGCTCTCGCTGCCCTCTTTCTCACTGACAGACCTCAGAGTCACTGCCACTGGGCACAACACTTAAGGAGGCACTCATTCTCAGGCTCAAGCAATGTAGGATGGGCACTACAGGCCCCTCATTTGTCTCACCCTAGTCCTGGCCCTGGTCCTTCCTCAGACCTTACAGTCCTAGCATTAAAGTCCTTTCTCTTATCATTTACCATTCTCAGCTTGGTTTCATTCACTCACATCCACCTAACTCCCCTTTAATCCTTGGCATACTGGAAAATGTGCCTCTCTCCATTTGCAAGCAAAAAATTTGCTCTGGTTGTAGTCCCTGGTTGCTAAGTGTAAGAGCAGGGCTGGTATTACACCAGTCACAAACATGGAAATAGCTTAAATCCTTAGTGTAATTAGACATAAGAACAAGTATCATCAAATCCTAAAAGCTCTTGAAAGCATTCAGCCATCCCTTCAAACCACCATTAAGTATACATCTACCTTTACTTCCTCTAATTAAGACTGCCTTTCTCTCAAGTACTAGCACTTAAGTTAAACTTTAAAAACTTATTCAATTGTACTTTAATAGCTAATACTACAAAAATATTTTCTATGTTTCATTGCTTATGTGTAGTGTTTCATTTTTGTTGTGGGTTAAGTAGGTTTTCATCTGCTATTCTGGAACTATAACTACCACTTATAAATGGTTTCTCTGATAAAATTGTCCAAAACTCTAAATTGCTAATTTAAATAAAAAAACATACAACCACAAAAGAATTAAACATTTACCTTTCCAATCATGTACAGACTGTATTTTAGGGTACCAAATAGATCTAGTCAATAAGGAAAATTCTTTTATTTTATTTTTTTTATTAACATATAATGTATTATTTGTTTCAGGGGAATAAGGACAATTCTTTACAAAAGAATTCCAGCGGGCACCTGGGTGGCTCAGTCGGTTGAGTGTCTGCCTTTGGCTCGGGTCATGATCCCAGGGTCCTGGGATTGAGTCCCTCGTCAGGCTCCCCGCTCAGCGGGGAGTCTGCTTCTTCCTTTGCCCCTACCCCCCCATTCATCCATACTCTCTCTCTCCCCACCCCTCTCTCACAAAAATAAATAAAATCTTAAAAAAAATAAAAAGAATTCCAGCTAATGGCTACAGAAGAGATTACAGGACTAGAAAAATCACCAGTTTGAAACCTCTTATGAAAGAGCTGATTCAAATGATGATCATCAGTGGACGCTAAAACCAATAGGAGAAAGACAAATAAGGAAGGAACTTTACAATGGAAGAACTAAGAGGTCACCAATCTGCCTCACCACTCAATCACACCATCACTAAAAGTGGAACAACCAGACATTGGAATAGCATCTGTGAAGGTTTGGATTCAAGAGGAAAAGAGTGCAGCATTCTCCAAGAATGGAAAACAGAGTTTAGAATCACTGAGATAGAGTTTGGATAAATGGAGCTGACGCAGGAGCAAGACGTAGGGCCTTGTAAGCTATGCAAAGAAATTTGGACTTTCTCTCAATGGGACTAGGAAGTCACTGAAGGGTGTGTTTTACAAAGTGTTTCCCAGGGGCACCTGGGTGGCTCAGTTGGTGAGCGTCTGCCTTTGGCTCAGGTCCGGATCCCGGGGGTCCTGGGATCGAGCCCCACGTCGGGCTCTCTCCTCAGCAAGGAGCCTGCTTCTCCCTCTCCCTCTGCCTGCCTCTCCCCCTGCTTGTGCTCTCTCTCTCTCTCTCTGTCAAGTGAATAAATAAAATCTTAAAAAAAAAAAAAAAAAAAAAAAAGTGTTTCCTGGCTATAGTATGGAGAATGATTTGGGGGTAGGAGAGAGTGGGCAGATAGATGAATTAAGAGACAGTGCAATACTTCAGGTGAGAGGTGATGGTGGCCTGGATTAGGGTAGTGGCAGTAGGAATAGAGAGAAGTATATGGATTCAACGCATATTTAGCAAATGTTCCCAAAAGGATTTGATGGTAGAATAACTAGAGGGAGGGTGATATGAAGGTTTTAGGCTTGGGCAACTGAGTTGACAGTGGTGCCATTCAGTAAGATAAAAAAAACACAAGAGGATTCCTATGCACATAGGCAGGTACATACGCAGAGTCTGAAGCTCAGGAGAGAGGTCTGGGTTGGACATACATTTGTGTGAGGGGAATGTATAGGAAACAGTTGAAGCCATGGGAATGGGTAAGATGACCCTAATAAAAAAAATAGCAAAGCATAACACATGTCCCTGGAGCCCCTTATCTTCACCCCTAGCAATCTCAGGCCAACAGCAGAAAAGAAGCCAGATCAGTGAATTCAAGAGTAGGCAGTGAGGGCCCACACCCAGCACAGGCCCACAGCGGGTCAGACTATATGAAGGGGAAGAAGATGAGATAACAGGGACTGAAGGAGAATATGAATTTGTAGAGATAGCACTTGGGGTACCTGGGTGGCTCAGTCGGTTTAGCACCCGACTCTTGGTTTCGGCTCAGGTCATGATTTCATGGGTTGTGGGATTGAGCCCCGCATCGGGCTCCATACTAAGTGGGGAATCTGCTTAAAGATTCTCTTCCTCTGCTCCTTCCCCCACTCACACATGCTCTCTCTCTCTAAAATAAAATAAATCTTAAAAAAAATTACATAGCATTCATCTATGCTGTCCAATTAACCCTTTACTATATTGTCTTATGTTGATTCAAGAAATGCTTCACACGTATGTCTAATCTTCTCAGTAAAACCGTAAACTCCTCATGAAGCTTTTTAAAAAAATTTCTTTCTATACCTCACTATACATACAGAAGTCAAGGAGCTGTTTAAGATCAGGAGGCTTAGTTGTTGACTACAGAAGAACAACCTCGGGCGCCTGGGTGACTCAGTTGGTTAAGCGACTGCCTTCGGCTCAGGTCATGATCCTGGAGTCCCGAGATCGAGTCCCGCATCGGGCTCCCTGCTCGGCAGGGAGTCTGCTTCTCCCTCTGACCCTCTTCCCTCTCGTGCTCTCTGTCTCTCATTCTCTCTCTCTCAAATAAATAAATAAAATCTTTAAAAAAAAAAAAAAAGAAGAAGAACAACCTCTTTGGTAGGCAGTGTCTTTGTGGTCAAGCATCACAATGGTCAACGGTATGGTGTTCAGTCAAACCAGCCATTCTGACAATTGGCTGGATTATATGCCAATGTATTGATTTACAAAGGGAAACAAGTTTATCTCAAAGACCAGGACATGATCATCTGTACAGGGCAGTTTCTCTAGGGGAGAAGGCATATTCAGTGGGCCAGACTATATATTAAAAGGTTGATTTGGGGCACCTGGGTGGTTCAGTCAGTTGAGTGTCTGCTTTCAGTTCAGGTCATCATTCCGGGGTCCTGGGATCCAGCCTGGTGTCAGGCTCCCTGCTCAGCAGGGAGCCCGCTTCTCCCTCTTCCTCTGCCCTTCCCCCCTGCTTGTGTGCTCCCTCTCTTTCTCAAATAAACAAATAAAAATTTTTTAAAAAGTAAAAGATTCATTTGTGAACACATTTTTTTTTTTTTGAAAGAGAGAGAGCGCACTCAGGTAGAGGTGAGGGAGGGACAGAAGGAAAGGGAGAGAGAGAATCCTAAGCAGGCTCCACACCCAGTGTGGGCCCACCTGAGGCTCAATCTCACAACCCTGAGATCACAACCGGAGCTGAAATCTAGTCAGACCCTTCACTGACTGAGCCACCCACTCGCCTGTGAGCACATTTTTAAAACAAGAGGAGTTTATATCCGTAAAGGATATATGCCCACCAAATTATACAAACCTGACAAACTCTTTCTCTACTCAAGATATTTCTATAAAAAGCCTACCTAACCAGAATGGGGGGCAAGATAATTGGTGAAAGGAAACTTATTCTTACTTGTAATGTTTTTAATATTTTTAAAAAGAAGAAGTATTCACATATTACCTATGTAATTAAAAATAAACAACAAAAAGAACCCCCAGAAAAGGCTAAAGAAACAATACAGCATTCTTTCCCTTTCCAGGCTCCTTGCAGATAACAACCCTTTACCCTTCTATTCACACAACACTATCTCAGATGGAGAAGTTATAAGGCCATTGAATAACGTAGGATTTCTTTGCATTATTACATTTCATTCTCTTCTTCCTGAGACTATACTCTCTGGTCTTTGATGAAAACTTGAAAAATAACCTAGTTAGGGCACCCGGGTGGCTCAGTTGGTTAAGCGACTGCCTTCGGCTCAGGTCATGATCCCAGAGTTCCGGGATCGAGTTCCGCATCGGGCTCCCTGCTCCGCGGGAAGCCTGCTTCTCCCTCTGACCCTACCCCCTCTTGTGCTCTCTCTCTCACTCTCTCTCTCTCAAATAAATAAATAAAATCTCTTTTTTTTTTTTTTTTTTTTTTTTTTTTTAAAAAGATTTTATTTATTTGACAGAGAGAGACACAGGGAGAGAGGGAACACAAGCAGGGGGAGCAGGAGAGGGAGAAGCAGGCTTCCTGCCAAGCAGGGAGCCTGATGCGGGACTCGATCCCAGGACCCTGGGATTGTGACCTGAGCCGAAGGCAGACGCTTAACGACTGAGCCACCCAGGTGCCCCTAAATAAATAAAATCTTTAAAAAAAAAGAAAAATAACCTAGTCTCATTAAAAGAAAACTTAGAAGCTCCTTCTTAGGGTAGGTTAATTCTGTACGTGTATGTTTTCCAATAGCTACTTTTATCCAATACATTTAATTTTACTTCATTTTAAGACAATGACCTTTTCCAATCCTTATTTGCAATTCTGAGAGCACTTTTCTATAAGGCACCTTTCCTCCTTTTTAATAAGGTGTATAAGTATTTGCTGACTGATATAGCAGATTTAAAAAGAAGGGTGCATTAATAGGAGGTTTTGTCAGGCAGAATTTTGAAGCTTGAACTAGTTGACCCCTAAAGTTCCTTAGATTCAATGAAGGTTCTATGATTAAGGTAGAATAGCCTAGGGTCTCTGAAACATTTTTCTTTGCCTCTGGCACCAAGGAGGACATATACTGAGCAAGACTGGCCAATTTCCACTCATTAGAATAAGTTTGGACTTTGTGAAAGACCCCCATCTTACAATAAACAAGCCTTTGTTTATTGCCACAGGGGGAGCGGCAGGCAGAGGGAGAAGCAGAGCCCCCGCTGAGCAGGGAGCCCGATGCGGGACTCGATCCCAGGATCCTGGGACCATGACCTGAGCTGAAGGCAGACGCTTAACCGACGGAGCCACCCAGGCGTCCAATAAACAGGCCTGTCTATGATCTTGAAGCACTAACCCTATGAAAAAACTAGCAATTGGATCTATTTTTTGTATTGTGACAGGTCTGTTTGTTCAGATCCTATATACAACAGCAGCTGAAGGTAGATGAATAGCAGCAACCCTTATTTGGTGGATTGACTTAAACATGAGAGAAAGTCTCAGGTCAGGCTGAGAAGATTTGAGCTCTACCCTGCCTTTTTTAAATATAATATGAGGATAACTATTTTTTTAAGATTTTATTTATTTATTTGAGAGAAAGAGCGAGAGAGCACAAGCAGGGGGAATGGCAGAGGGAGAAGCAGGCTCCCCACTGAGCAGGGAGCCTGACATGGGGCTCGACCCCAGGGTCCTGAGATCATGACCTGAGCCAAAGGCAGATGGCCAACCGACTGAGCCACCCAGGTGCCCTTCTTGATATTTTTATATAGTTACTTGTATGAAGACACTAATGGCATACTAATCAAATTTGCAAATGACAAACTGGAAAAGATAGCTAGTATACCGGATGGCATTCAAGATTCAAAATAAGCTTGACAAAGGTATAATAGGCTAAATTTAACAAGTCAAAAAGAAAGAGATCAAGACTTGTCCTAGGTCCTAAAACACAACTGTGCAAGTACCAAGTGGATGAACACAGCCACAGAGTTAAAGTCTTATAGATTTCAACTAACTATAGGCTCACCGCAAGTCAACAGAGTGATTGGTATAGCTGTCAAAAAAGAAAATAATAACTTAATCTTGGCCTGCATGAGTAGTAGTATAGGGTCTAGAACAAAGAGAGTCATTGACCCACTCCTCTATACTGATCAGAACATGTACCTGAAATAGTACATTTCATACTAGATGCCAATCTTTAAAGAGAGATATTAATGAACTGAAGTATGAACAGAACAGAACAGAATAACCAGAATGATGAGTAGACCTTAAAACTCTACCAGGAGAATAATGGCAGGAAAGGAATTGCAGATATTCAGCACAGAGAAAGCAAGACTTAGCAGAGGAAACCAATGACTACTGTTTTCAAATATAAAAGGTTGTCAAATATTAGAGCTGACCGACAATGGCAGAGACAGTCTCTGGAGCAATTTCCTCAAATAATGAAGTATTTAAGCATAGACCTAGATAATCACTTGGTAGGGTTATGGAAAGCGATTCAAAAGCCTAGGATAATTCCTAGGTCTCTGTGCTAACAAAAACAACAACAACAAAAGTCCCAAAATTAAGACACTCCAGTAACAACCTAGCACCCAGATCTTGGTTTCTAAATATCATTCCTCACTTAAGGGAGCCAGAGCTCCTTAAAGAAATAGCCAATTCCAGGGCTGGGGCAGGAAAATACAGGATAAGCCTGAGATATTCTTGCTGTCCCAGAAAGTAAGGAAGCGCTAAAGAATGATGGGGACAAGCCAGTGGACACAAACCAGCTTAAGGGGATCCCACTGACCACATTTAAGCATCAAACTGAACAATGACAGTAAAACATAACCCATACACTAAATAAGAATCCACGTGTTCATACTGATAATCAATCAATCAATCAATACATAGGGTAAAGGGAAAGCTCTTCTTTACAGTAGAATGCCAACTAATAACTAATAAATGTATAACTAGAGGTGTATTTTAAAAGTCACCATTGTTCACATATCATAGTAAACAACTGAGTAATATCAATGAATGTTAAAAACTCCTAGGTGAAAGTTTGATGAGAAACAAGTCATTTATAGAGTCTCAATGGATTCCACCACAAATTGTGTATTAATTACAATGGGGAAAATAGTAAATTTGCAATGGAGAAAACTGGCAGACTCACTTTAACCAAATAGTCAAGGTTAACCTTACTGATTATGGGGCAAACTGACACCATGTACCTCCTATTGTAATGCACTGAGAACATATCGCTCTTGTGGTATTCCAACAAAAATGCATAACCTGAGGCTAACTATAAGCAAACATCAGACAAACCCAAATTAAGGAACATTCTACAAAATAACTGCCTCTTCTCTTCAAAAATGCCAATGTCATGAAAGGAAAAAAAAAAAGACTGAGGCACTATTCCAGATTAAAGGAGACTAATGTGATGTGACAAATGAATTCAATGTATATCCTGGATTTTATTCTATACCAGGGGAAAAAATTGCTATAAAGGACATTATTGGGACAAGAGGTAAAATCTGAATATGGAAAGTAATAGTATTGTATCAATGTTAATTTTCCTGATTTTGATCATTATATTGTGTCTTTTAAAAAAGATTTTATTTATTTATTAGACAGAGAGAGAGAGAGAGAGCACCCGCACAAGCAGGAGGAGCAGCAGAGGGAGAGGGAGAAGCAGACTCTCCACTGAGCAGGGAGCCCGATGCGGGGCTCCATCCCAGGACCCTGGGATCATGACCTGAGCCGAAGGCAGACGCTTAACCGACTGAGCCACCCAGGTGCCCCATTATACTGTGTTTTATAAGAGAACGTCCCTGTTAGGAAAGACATGCTGAAATATTTAAGAGTATAGGGAATTTATGCCTGCAAATTACTCTAAATGTTCCAGATAGATAGATAAAGAGACAGAGAGGATAAGAAAGCAAATATGGCCATGTTAAAATTTATGAATCTGCGTAAAAACGTACATGCAAGTATTTTGTACTATTCTTACAACTTCTTCTTTTAATTTTTTAAAGATTTAATTTATTTATTTGAGAGAGAGAGAGAGTGCATGAACAGGGGGAGGGGAAGAGGGAGAGGGACAAGCAGACTCCTCACTTGAGTGGGGAGCCCAATGACGTGGAGCTCAATCCCAGGACTCTGAGATCATGACCTGAGCCAAAGTCATTCACATAACCGACTGAGCCACCCAGGCACCCTGTGTACTATTCTTACAATTTCTAAGTTTGAAATTATTTCAAAGTAATGTTCTTAAAACCTCTGAATAATTTTAAAAAGGGAGAGAAATCTGCTAAATATTCTCTAAAGTTCTAACCAAGACTTTCAGCAAGAGTCAAATTCTGAAAGCAAAGTTTAGCAAAGGAGACAATAATATTAGAGAATTTTTACAAGACTTGGAAAAGTTATTCAGAGGCTAAAAATAGTCTTTCTAAAACAGAAAGAACATGGTATCTTGTGTCACACAGACCAGGATTCAAATCCTTGCTCTGTTACTTATTATTTGTATGACCTTGGGCAACTTAGTTAGCTTTCCTCAGCCTCAATTTCTTCATGCTGTAAAGACAATACTATCTACTTCTCTAATTACACACACATACACCTCTCTCTCTAACATACAAAGAACTTTTATAAATCATTAGAAATCAACATGAAAAAAATGAACACCCCAATAGAAAAATAGACAAAAGAAAAGACAATTCATGAACAATTTTATACAGATCATAAATACAGTTTGTGAAAATGTTTAACTTCACCCCTAGTCAAAGAAATGCCAATAAAACAGAAACATAAATTTTAAGCTAGGAGACTGGCAAAGAATTAAAAACACTGATAAGACCCAGTGCTGATGAGAGTATGAAAAAATGTACTACTGATGAGATAATGCAAACTGATACAACCTTTCTAGAAGGCATATGATAATATCCATCAAAACTGATCCAGGAACTTCTACACTGAATGCTACAAAACATTGCTAAGAGAAAATTTAAAAGGCCTAAATAAATGGATATACTATGTTCATAGATTGGAAGACTCAATATTGTTAAGATGTTAATCCTCCCCAAATTCATCTATAGATTTAATACCATTGTAATCATAATCCCACCAGGTTTTAAAATCAAAAGTGACAAGCTGACTTTAAAATGTATGCAGAAATGCGAAGGACCTAAAATATGCAAAGCACTCTTGAACAAGAACAACAAAGTTGGAGGTATTATATTCCTAACTTTAAGATTTCCTACAAAGCTACAGTATTTGGTAGATAAATAGGTCAATGGAACAGAATAGAGTCCTATACATATAAAGTCATTTAAATTTTGACAAAGCAATATTCAATTGGAGAAAGGAAAAGTCTTTCAACAAATGGGGCTGGACTAACTGGATATCAATATGGAAAAAAATAAGCGTCAATCCTGATCCCACACCATACCAAAAAAATTTAATTGAATGTCAATTACACCTCAATAAAGCTGAAATTTTTATTTTTTTAATTTTTTAAGGAGTTTATGTATTTATTTGAGAGCGAGAGAGCACAAGTGAGAGAGCATGAGCCAGAGGGAGAGGGAGAAGCAGACTCCCCACTGAGCAGAGAGTCTGACACGGGGCTCGATCCCAGGACCCTGGGATCATGACCTGAGCTGAAGACAGATGTTTAACCAACTGAGCCACACAGGTGCCCCAAAGCTGAAGTTTTTAAAAATATATTTGAAAATGGGGTGCCTCGCTGGTTCAGTTGGTAGAGCATTCAGCTCCTGATCTCAGGGTCATGAGTTCAAGCCCCATGCTGGGTGTAGAGCTTACTTCAATATATGAGAAGATGGATCATGGAACAGAACAAAAAAGATAACTGTTTTAAAACTATAAAGCTTCTAGAATAAAATCCAAGAGAGGATCTTTGAGACTTGAGACTAGACCAAGATTTGTAAAAGAACACAGAAAGAAAGTCGTAACCACAAAAGAAAAAATAAGTTAATTTCACCAAGTTAAAAAAGCTATTTGTCAAAAATCACCATTAAGAAAATGAACAGGCAAAATGACAGACTGGAAGAAAATATTTGCAAAACATGTATCTGACAAAGGACTTATAACCAGAATATATAAAGCACTCTGACAATCTAATAACAAAAAAGACAGACAATTCAATTTGAAGATGGGGGAAAGATTTGAATAGATATTTCACAAAGAAAACTGTATGAATGGTCAATAAACACATGAAAAAGTACTTGACATCATTAGTCATTAGGAAAATGCATAATAAAACTACAATGAGATACTACTACACACCAGAATGTCTAAAATTTTAAAGACTGACCATAACCAAATGTTGGAGAAGATGAAGAGCAAATGGAATTCTTATACATTGCTGATTTGAATATAAAATGGTAGAAATGCTTTAGAGAATTGTTTGGCAGTTTCTTATAAATTTAAACATACATCTACCCTGAATATCTAGAAATTCCACTTCTAGGTATTTACCAAGAAGAAAAATGAGAGCATATGTTTACAAAAAGACTTGTACTAGAATGCTCATTGCAGCTTTAGTCATAATAGCCAAAAAACATAAACAATCCAAATGTTCAATAACAGAAAGGATAAACTGTGGTATACTCATGCAGTGGAATACTATTCAGTAATGAAAAGGAGAAAACCTGATATGCACAATAACATGGATAAATCTCAAAAACGTTACGCTGAGCAAAAGAAGCATTGCATAAATAGTGCTCCTCACAAGCTATAGTTTGAAGTATACATTGCCTAATAAATCCATTAACAAGTAATACATTTTACTTTAAGGAGAGACCCAGACGATGCAAAAAAGATGTATGGGTAAGAGTGTTCATCAGAAGTGCTTATAATAGCAAAAAACTGAAAACAACCTAAATGTCTACTAAGAGAAAAACAGTGTTCCATCCATACACTGGAATGCTACCCAGCCCTTTAAAATGACAGTATAATCTATGTTCATTGATAGAGAAAAGTGTCCAGAACATACTCATGAATATAAACAAAAAGGATTATAAAACAGCATGAAATAAGGAATAAGAAATGTCTCACTTATCACATTGCTAAGGATGAAAAAAGATTAATAATACCCAAAATTGGCAAGTATATGGGGAAAACATAGTTTCATACCTTATTGGCAAGAGTATAAATTAATAGAATCTAGGAGGCTATCTGACTATATTATTAAAATTCTAAACGTGCATACCATCTATCACAGCAATACATTTCTAAAAATGTATCCTATGGAAATATTCACAGAGGCACACAGATTTGATTACAAAGAACATAGTAGTATTTGTGATAAACATTAGAACAAACCAAATGCCTATTGGTAGGTTTGGCTAAATAAACGATGGGCCATGTATACAATGGAACACTACGCAGCTGTTAAAGTGAATTAGTTGGCATAGAATCAGAAAAAGTGGTGGTTACCAGAGGCTGGAAGATGAGGGAAAAGAGAAGATATTGATCAAAGGATATAAACTTTCAGTTACAAGATGAATAAATTCTGGAAACCTAATGTACAGCATGGCAAATGTAGTTAATAATGTATTATATACTTGAAATTTGCTGAGAGTAGATCTCAAGTGTTCTCACCACACACAAAAAGGTAAATATGGAAGGTCTGTTAATTAACTTAATTGTGGTAATCATTTCATAATGTATACATATGTCAAAACATCACATCGTACACCTTAAATATATACAATTTTTATTTGTCAAAATAGATAAATAAAAGTATTTTTAAATTAATGGCTTAAGAACCCAAATAGCCAAAACAATCTTGAGAAAGGAGAGGAAAGCTAGAGGCATCACACTCCCTGATTTCAAACTATGTCATAAAGCTATGGCAATCAAAACAGTATGGCATTGGCATAAAAACAAACACACAGATCAGTGGAACAGATTGGAGAGCCCAGAAATGAACTCACACACATATGGTCAATTAATTTATGATGTAGGAGCCAAGAACATGTAATGGACAGTCTGTTCAAGAAATGGTGCTGGGGGGCGCCTGGGTGGCTCAGTTGGTTAAGCAACTGCCTTCGGCTCAGGTCATGATCCTGGAGTCCCTGGATCGAGTCCCGCATCGGGCTCCCTGCTCGGCGGGGAGCCTGCTTCTCCCTCTGACCCTCCCCCCTCTCATGTGCTCTCTGTCTCTCTCATTCTCTCTGTCTCAAATAAATAAATAAAACCTTTAAAAAAAAAAAAGAAATGGTGCTGGGAAAACTGGGCAGCCACATGCAAAAGAATGAAACTGGATGAATTTCTTACACCATACACAAAAATCAACTCAAAATGGATTAAAGACTTGAGTGTAAGACCTGAAACCATAAAATTCCTAGAAAAAGACAAAGGCAGTAAGTCCCATGACATTGGTTTTGGTGAAAATTTTTTGGATTTGACACCAAAAGAAAAGGTAACAAAAAGCAAAAATAAACATACAAACTAAAAAGCTTCTGCACAGCAAAGGAAGCCATCAACAAAATGAAAAGGTGACCTACTGAATGGGAAAAAATATTTGCAAATTATATATCTGATAGGGGTTAATATTCAAAATATATAAAGAACTCATAAAACTCAATAGTAAAAAAAATCTAATTAAAAAAATAGGCAGATGATTCTGAATAAACATTTTTTCCAAAGAATTCATACAGACAGACGGCCAGTAGGTACATGAAAAGATGCTCAGCATCACTAATCATGAGGGAAAGCAAATCAAAATTACAATGAGATACCACCTCATGTCTGTTAGAATGGCTAGTATCAAAAAGACAAGAGAGGGGAGGGGGAGGGGGGAAAAGACAAGAGATAAAGTGTTGGCGAGGATGTGGAGAAAAGGCAGCCCTTGTGCACTACTGATGGGAATGTAAATTGGTGCAGCCACTATGGCAAATAATATGGAGGTTCTCAAAAAATTAAAAATAGAACTACCACATGATCCAGCAATTCCACTTCTGAGTCTTTATCTGAGGAAAATGAAAACATTAACTTGAAAAGATATATGCATGCCCATGTTCACTGCAGCATTATTTACAATAGCCAAGATATGGAAACAACCTAAGTGTCCACTGATGGAAAAATGGATAAAGAAGTCGTTGGATATATATACAATGGAATAGTGTTGAGCCATAACATGAATGAAATTTTGCCATCTGTAACAACATGGATGGACTTTGAGGGTATTATGCTAAAAGAAATAAGTCAGACAGAGAAAGACAAAAACCGTATGATCTCACTTGCATGTGGAATCTTAAACAAGCAAAATAACCAAGTTCATTGATAGAACAGATTGGTGGTTGCCAGAGGTAGGGAATAGGGGGTGGGTAAAATGGGTGAAGGGGGTCAAAAGGTACAAACACCTAGTTATAAAACAAATAAATCATTGGGATATAATGTACAGCATGGTACTATAGTTAATAATAATACTGTATTGCATATTTGAAAGCTGCTGAGAGTAAATCTTAAAAATTCTCATCACAAGAAAAAATCTGTGACTATGTATGATGACAGATGTTAACTAGTGTGGTGATCATTTTGCAATATACACAAATATGGGATCATTATACTGTATACCTGAAACTAATATAATGTTACATGTCAATTAGATCTCAATTTTAAAAATTAAATTAAATTTTAAAAAGTAATGCATTGATGCTATATGTAGTAAAATGATAAAAATGTCCAAAGTAATATTATGGAAAAGAGGAAGTTGCAAATGTGTATAAAATGTAGTTTGTGCCTAGTATTATAAAAATTATATAAAAATATATACATAGGCAAAATTTTGGAAGACTTACACTAAATTCTTGGCAGTGGTTATCTCAGAGTGATAGGATTACGAGAGCCTTATACTCTCTAGGTTGTGGGTTTATGTTATGAAGCAAATCTTTTATAATACATATTACTTTTAAAATAATTAGAGCACATGTTTTGGGAAAAAATGGAGGGGTTATGGATCTGAAGGGCGATTACAAAAGGACTAAGGTAGTGAGAAAACTCGAACAATCCAAAGTTGAGGACAGAGAATGAAAGAATAGAATTTTATATTTTCAGTAGAGTAATTCTGGGAAATGACCAAATCCAGTATCTGGTGGAACAATTTTGCTGCCAGAGTAGCATGGAGGAGAAGAGCACTAGCTGCTCAGGGAACTGAGAAGCTAGAGCATTGCTTGGCCAATCCAACCACACAGCACTGTGACTGGCTAGCAGGTGAAGGGCAAGAGTTTGGGTAGAAGGGAGAAAACAAGCCAGATGCCCAAGTCCTCAAAGAATATAAGGAAATAAAGAAGAAGTTAATAAGTGACTACATCAAGAAGAAACAAAAGGTAATACTGCCAGAAGGCATGAGCCTCAAAGGAGAAACTTTTCATCTGAGGGTAAAAATGATGATGACGTCTTCTGTAAAACAAATAAAAATGACTAACAACTACAAAAAAAATTAGTAACTGCAATATTGGTGAGGTATAAGACTATGGGCACTCTCATTTATGGTTGGTAAGAATGCATGTAAGAACAAACTTTCTGGATAAAAATTTGGCAGTACTTATCAATTGGTTCATGCCATCTGATTCAGCAGGTCCAATTCCATAAATCTGTCCTACAAATACATTAACACACACACAAACATACATGTAAGGATGTTCACTGTGGCATTGTTTGTAATAGCAAAAAAACTGGAAACCTAAACCTTCATCAGTAAGTAACGTCGGTTAAATAAATGATGTGAGGCTCTCACTCAAGAGCCATAGCAATAAGGGAGGCCTACGTTTGGGGAAAGTAAGGCTTCAGTTAAAAAAAAACGTAGAGGGATAATTTGGGGAGGAAATCTAGGGTATAGTAGAGTTTGTTTACAATGGAATTAGTTTTCCAGGAAACAGTGCAAAGAACTGGCACGAGAGACAACAGTGGGTGGATGAATGGGTGTAAAGGAAGGCACAGAAGGGTAGCAGGAAGCCCAAAGGGGTTCAAGAAAGAGTGAATACACAGGCAAATAATCAAAGGGACTTTGCAGGATAAACTGGCTTTCAGGTTAACTGGACCCTTCAGCCTGAAATGCTCTTCCCCCACCCTTGATAGTCTAGGAAACCCCTATTCAATCATTATGCGTCAGACCAAAAATTATCTTTCTTTTTTTAAAGATTTTATTTATTTATTTGACAGAGAGAGCGAGAGAGCACAACCAGGGGGAACAGCAGAGGGAGGGGGAGATGCAGGCTCCCCGCTGAGCAGGGAGCCCCATGCAGGGCTTGATCCCGGGGACCCTGGGAAATGAGCTGAAGGCAGATGCTTAACCATCTGAGCCACCCAGGCGCCCCCACAAATTATCTTTCAATGAGGCTTTCCTTGATACCCTGTGGTAGATTTAATGAAATCCTTCCCTCAAGTTCCACAGCAATTTATACAACCATTCCTTTTTTTTTTTAAGATCTTATTTTATTTATTTATTTTTAAAGATTTTATTTCTTTATTTGACAGAGAGAGACATCGAAAGAGGGAACACAAGCAGGGGGAGTGGGAGAGGGAAAAGCAGGCTTCCCGCTGAGCAGGGAGCCCGATGTGGGGCTCGATCCCAGGACCCTGGGATCATGACCTGAGCCGAAGGCAGACGCTTAACCGACTGAGCCACCCAGGCCCCCTTTAAGATTTTATTTATTTATTCATGAGAGACAGACAGAGAGAGAGAGAGGCAGAGGGAGAAGCAGGCTCCCCAAGGAGCAGGGAGCCCGATGCGGGACTCGATCCCAGGAGCCTGGGATCATGACCTGAGCCGAAGGCAGCCACTTAACCGACTGAGCCACCCAGGCACCCTTATACAACCATTCTTATAGGATTTATCACTTCTGATTAGGAGTACTTAACATGAAGTTTATGGACAGTCGTCAGGAAGAGTGTCCACATATCCCTTTGAACTTTATGTAAAATTCTGTGTATTTCTGTGCATTTGTCGGGGGTGGGGGGATGTCCACAGTTTGTTTGGTTTTTTAAGTTTTTTCTTTCCTTTTTTTTAAAAAGTAATCTCTACCCCCAATGTGGCACTCGAACTCACTACCCCAAGATCAAGAGTTGCATGCTGTACCAACCGAGCCAGCCAAGTGCCCCTCAAAGTCCGCAGTTTTTAATCAAATTCTTAAACAATTACTGTAATGTAACTTGTTCGTCATTTATTGAGCAGTCTAATATATGCCAGGCACTATACTACAGACATGAAGAGAGAGAAGTAAACAAAGGATTACAAAATAGTATGAAACATAAAAGAAGCCTAAATAAAAAGACACATACCATTAATGAAGGCCTACATAAATGGAGAGATACACCATGTTCCTGGCTGGGAAAACTCAATAATGTAAAGACATCAACTCTTTCCAAATTAAGTTGAAAGTTCAATGTAATCTCAACTAAAATCTCAACAAGATCTTCTGTGGAATTTATTGACTGATTCTAGAAATTCTTGTGGAAGGAAAAATGAGCTAGATTAGCCAAGAAATATTTTAAATACAACAAGGAAAAACTTGCCCTCTCACATCTAAATGTATGATAAAGCCATAGCAGAAATTATTTGTTTTATTTTTTTAGAGATGGAGAGAGAGTGGGGAGGGGCAGAGGGAGCAGGAGAGACCAAGAATCTTAAGCAGGCTCCACACACAGCACAGAACCCAATGCGGGACTCAGTCTCACGACCCTGAGATCATGTCCTGAGCCAAAATCAAGAGTCGAATGCTTAACTGACTGAGCCACCCAGGCACCCCCATAGTAGTAATTTTAATATTGATATGATATTAATATTGATATTGGTGTAGGTACAAACACATCAGTGAAACAAAAGAGATGGTTCAGAAACAGGCTCATGTGTTTAAGGGAATTTTGTATGTGATAAAGGTATTTCAAATCACTGGAGAAAGTCAATAAATAGTGGGACAACTAGCTATGTTTGGAAAAAAAGTTAGAGCAATATCTCACACTACTCACAAAAATAAATTCTAGACAGTTTAAATAATAAAATCTTAAAAAAAACAACTCAGAAACAACCTGTGTTGGACAAAGATTTCTTAGATCTGAAACAAAAGCATGAGTCATAAAAGAAAACATTAAGAAATTGAATTTCATCAAAATTATGAACTTCTGCTCTTCTAAAGATCCTGGTAAGAGAACAAAAAGACATGCTACAGACCGAGAGAAAATATTTGCAAACCACACATCTGATAAAGGATTTGCACTTGGAATTCTAAAAACTCAATAACAAAACAAATAATCCAGTTTTTTAAGTGGGCCGAAGATTTGAACAGACACTATACCAAAGATGCTCAACGTCACTAGTTATTAGGAAAATATAAATTTCAAAAATGAGATACTATTACACCTACTCCAACATCTTTTTTTTTTTAAGATTTTATTTATTTATTTGAGAGAGAGAGAACACAGAGGGAGAGTGGGAGGGAGAAGCAGACTCCCTGCTGAGTGGAGAGCCTGAGGCGGGGCTCAGTCCCAGAACTCTGGGATCATGACCTGAGCGGAAGGCAGACGCTTAACTGACTGAGCCACCCAGGCACCCCCCTACTCCAACATCTTAAGAAAAAACTGACACTACCAAGTGCTGGGGAACTAGAAGTAACTAGATCTCTCGTATGTTGCTGAAACGAATGTAAAATTGGACAGCCATTTTGGAAAACAGTTTGGCAGTGTCTTAGAAAGTTAAACATACATTGACTATACAACCCAGCAATCCCAGTCCTAGGCATTCACCCAAGTGAAATGAAATCTTAGCTTCACACAAGAACCTGATGCTGATGTTTAGTGACTATATTTATAATCACCAAACACTAGAAACAACCCAAATAACTGAAACCTCAACTGGGGAATGAAAAAACAAACTGTGGTACATCCATACACTGGAATCTACTCAGCAATGAAAAGGAACAAACTATTGATACAAGCAACAACATGGATATTGTATGATTTCATTTATATGGCAGCTTTGAAAGAACAAAACTATAACATCAGGAAACAGGCAGTGAGTGCTAGGAGGTAAAGGGGAGGAGTTGACTCTAAAGAGGAACTAGTGAATTTCTTGAAGTGATGGAACTATCTTATATCTTGATTGTAGCTGTTGTTACACAACTGTATGCATTTGTCAAAACTTGCAGAAATGTACACTAAAAAGGGTGAATTTACTATATATAAATGATAACTTAATAAAAATATGAAAAAATATAATCCTAGCACACACATGCGTACGTGCACACACACACACATACACATACAAGCTTAGAAGTATATGAGAACAATAGGACACAAAGAAACTTTTGGGGGTGATGGACATATTCATTACTTTGATGGTAGCGATAGTTTCATGGGTGTGAACATACGTCAAAACTCATCAACTTATATCCTTTAAGTACGTAGAGTTTATTGTACATCAACTATACCTCAATAAAGCTGTAAAAAAAGAAGAAATGTATGAGAAGAAAATATAAGTGAATATGTTTAAAACCTTGGAGTGGTGACAACCTTCTTAAACAAGACAGTAAAAGCAAAAGCCATAAAAGAAAAGAATGATATATTTGACTACATCAAAATTTTAAGTTTCTATTCTAAAGACATTGTAAATAAATATAAAAGAAGGGTAGATTAGAAGAAAATATTTGTAACATATATAGACAATGGCTAATTAATGTTAATATAAAGAACTCCTACACATCAATAAGAAAAAACAAACAACCCAATAGAAACAGGAGAAAAAGATATAACAAGCAACCAATAATGGGAAATGCAAGTTTTTTAGAGATTTATTTTATTTTTAAAGATTTTCTTTATTTATTCATGAGAGACACAGACAGACAGAGAGAGAGAGAGGCAGAGGGAGAAGCAGGTTCCCCATGGAGCAGGGAGCCTGATGAGGGACTCAACTCCAGGACCCCAGGATCATGACCTGAGCCAAAGGCAGATGCTTAACCAACCAGACAACCCAGGCACCCTAGAGATTTATTTTATTTTAGAGAGAGAGAGCGTGTGTGGGGGGAGGGGCAGAGGGAGAGAATCTTCAAGGAGACTCCTCACCCAGCCTGGAGCCCAACGTGGGGCTCGATCCCACGACCCATGAAATCATGACCTGAGCTGAAGCCAAGAGTCGACACTTAACCCACTGAGCCAGCCAGGTGCCCCAGGAAATGCAAATATTAATAAACACAGGAAGGGAGGATACATAAATTTGACTAGTAATCAAAGAACTATGAATTAAAAGATCACTTTTTGCTTAACAGATTGACAAAATTTTAAGATCGATAGCGAGTGTTGGCAGGGGGCCTAGAGAAATAGGTGCTCTCACATACTATCGTCGTTGGAAGTAGTCGGTCTTTGGTGAGCAATTTTGTATGATCTGTTAAAATCTAAAATGTGCATAACCTTCAACCCAGTAGTTCTGTTCTTCATTACCCATCCTAGAGAAACACTTGTGTATGTCACACAAAAAGAGTTAATGGGAAAAAAACAAAAACCTAAAAATTGTCCCTCAAGGATTCTCAAACTATATGTGGTAAAGAACCAGGGTTTTGGGATTTTTTTTTTTTTTTGTAAATTTCCAATCTGTTACATACTGATACCTTTGTAAAGTAGAGAAAAAGGAATTACTAGAAAAGTAACCATGTACTTGGATGTCACAGCAACATAAAATTGGAACAAATGTGGGTTTTTTAAGATTTTATTTATTTATTTGACAGAGAGAGAGAGCACAAGCAGGGGGAGTGGCAGAGGCAGAGGGAGAAGCAGACTCCCTGCTGAGCAGGGAGCTCGATGCAGGGCTTGATCCCAGGGCTCTGGGATCATGACCTGAGCCGAAGGCAGTTGCTTAACCGACTGAACCACCCAGGTGCCCCGGTACAGATGTTTTATAAATGCTTACTCTCAACTTCTGTCCTTATCTCATTGTGGACTGGTAGTAGTTCACGATCAGCACCAGTCAGTGGAATACAGTATGAGTACTACTGACCTAAATGTCCATCAAAAGGGAAATAGGAATTGCCATGTGACCCAGCAATTCCACTCTCTCTATATATACCCAAAAGAATCAGAGGGCCTTGAACAGATATTTGTACACCCATGCTCACTGCAGCATTTTTCACAACAGCCAAAAGGTGGAAGCAACCCAAGTGTTCACTGACGGATAGCTAGATAAACAAAAGGTAGTATATACATACAATGGAATATCATTCAACCTTAAAAAGGAAACTCTGACACATGCTACAACATGGATAAACCTTGAAGACATTATGCTAAGTGAAATAAGCCAGTCACAATAAAACAAATTCTGTATGATTCCACTAACATGACGTACTAAGAATAGTCAAATTTATAGAGACAGAAAGTAGAATGGTGGTTGCCAGCGGCTGGGGAGAGGAGATAGTAGGAGTTATGGTTTAAAAGGTATGGAATTTCAGTTTGGGAAGATGAAAAAAGTCCTGCAGATGGATGGTGGTGATGATTACACCACAGTGTACTTAATAACGCTGAACTGTACACTTAAAAATTCTTTTTTGTTGGGCGCCTGGGTGGCTCAGTTGTTAAGCTGCTGCCTTTGACTCAGGTCATGATCCCAGGGTCCTGGGATCGAGTCCCACATCGGGCTCCCTGCTCAGCAGGAAGCCTGCTTCTCCCTCTTCCACTTCCCCTGCTTGTGTTCCTGCTCTCACTGTCTCTGTCTCTGTCAAAGAAATAAATAAAATCTTTAAAAAAAAAATCTTTTTTGTTTTTAGAGACAGAAAGAGAGAGAGAGAGCAAGAGAGCACAAGCAGGGGGAGGGAGAGAGAGAAAGAGAGAGAGAGAATCTTCAAGCACACTCCATGACCAGTGCGGAGCCTGACACAGGGCTCAATCCCACGACCCTGAGACCATGATCTGAGCCAAAATAGTCAGACGCTCAAGTGACTGAGCCACTCAGGTGACCCTTAAAACTTCCTAAAATGGTAAATTTTATATCATGTTTATTTTGCCACATTATTATTTTTTTTTTAAAGATTTTATTTATTTATTTGAGAGAGAGAATGAGATAGAGAGCATGAGAGGGGGGAGGGTCAGAGAGAGAGGCAGACTCCCCGCTGAGCAGGGAGCCCGACGTGGGACTCGATCCCGGGACTCCAGGATCATGACCTGAGCCGAAGGCAGTCGCTTAACCAACTGAGCCACCCAGGCGCCCCTTGCCACATTATTTTTTTAAAGATTTTATTTATTTATAATTTGAGAGAGAGATTAAGAGAATGAGTGGGAAGAGGGGCAGAGGGAGAAACAGACTCCCTGTGGAGCAGGGAGCCCAATGCGGGACTCTATCCCAGGACCCCAGGATCATGAGCTAAGCTGAAGGCAGACACCTAACCGACTGAGCCACCCAGGTGCCCCTATTTTGCCACAATTTTAAAAAGGGAAATGGGAAATGGTATATGCATTCTGTAGAATACTGTGCAGCATGTTCCATGTCACAACCACTACCTCATTCTCTTAGGCATATTGCAAGTTGCAGAACGATACAGAGTACAATATCATTTATAAGCAAAAGAAACAAACAAAAACTATATTTCTATTTTTTTAAAGATTTTATTTATTTATTTGAGAGACAGAGAGCAGAGGGGTGGAGGCAGAGGGAGAGGGAGAAGCAGGCTCCCCACTGAGCAGGGAGCCCAATGCGGAGCTCAATCCCAGGACCCCAGGATCATGACCTGAGCCGAAGGCAGACGCTTAACTGACTGAGCCACCCAGGCGCCCTTATACTTCTATTTTTAAATACAAAGAAAATTATCTGGAAGAACAAATACCAACCTGATAACATTAGTTTCCTCTCAGACAGGGACCTGCCTCAGGGGGTTGGAAAGGAGAACTGTGTTTGACTTGAGCAACAAAAAAACATACTCATGTATCGCCTGAATAATTAAAATGCTTTTTACAGAAAATTAAAAGAATGGGTCAACCACAGAAAATATGTGGTATGGTAACTAAAGGCAGCACAGGTCCTGTGGGGATACAGGGTATCCAAGAAAGTACACGTGCCAGGAACATACAGGGAGGTATCTAATCCCAGACTAGGAAAAACAAAGAGGCATCCCAGAGGAAGTAGAAAGGAAAGCCTGAAATGAGTCTTGAAAGATGAGTCGAAATTAGCCAAGAAAAATGTGAGTGGGAACAAAACAATGGAGAGCGTGTTATTTTTTTAAAGATTTTATTTATTTGTCAGAGAGAGAGTACAAGCAGGGGGAGTGGCAGGCAGAGGGAGAAGCAGGCTCCCCGCTGAGCAAGGAGCGGGATGCTGGTCCCAGGACCCTGGGATCATGACCTGAGCTGAAGACAGCCGTTTAACCGACTGAGCCACCCAGGTGTCCCTGGAGAGGGTGTTAGAGGCAGAGGGAACTGTATGTGTGAAGGCATGGAGGTACGAGAGAACATAGCTTTCTCTGAGAACCGGAAATAGTTCTCTAGGCTTGAAGCATAGAATCTATGTAGATGAGTACAGAATCCAGCTTTTACACGGAAAACAATAGGAAATTTTTAAAGCTTATAGAGGTCATCGGCCTGTATGTTTTAGAAAGATCACTCTAGCTGCTGTGCAGAAAATGAATGGGTCAGTAAGTATAGGCACAAAAAGGCCACTTTGAAAGCTACTTGAGTAATCCAGAAGAGAAATGATAAAAGGGGGTGGGGGCTGATGAAGGAGGGGCAGGCGAGGAACAAGAGAGGGTTAATATTGGACATTTTAAGTTTGAGAAGGATTTCCAAGTGAACATGTTCAATAGGGAGTTGGATTATACAGGTCTGGAACTTGGGAGAGATGTCCAATTAGAATCACGCATTTGGGGGATCAAGTTACCGAAACCACGAGAATTCAAAGTCTTCCATATCATAAACTTTACCCTCTCAACTGGCTCAACTATCTCTCAACTTTATGGGGGGAAAAGTCCTTTCTCAAATCCATCCTGCCATTCTCTGTTCCTTCATAGAAAAATTTAGAATATTCTTTTTTTTTTCCTCATAGGCTCTAGGCTCAACATGGGGCTTACATGGGGCTTGAACTCATGACCCCGAGATCAAGAGTCACATGCTCTACTGACTGAGCCAGCCAGGCACCCCTAGAATATTCTTTTTTTTTTTCTTTTAGAATATTCTTGTATGAGCTGTGTACTCAATGTTCTTCCCACTTCCCATCACTCTACGAAAATAGCTATTGCAAAGGTCACTAAATCTAACAGATGCCTTTCAGGCCTCATCTTACTTCGGTGTCTCAGCAGCATTTAATACAGTATTAAATGTACTCCTTCTTTCCTTCTCTTAATACTGTTCCCTTGGCTTTCAGGATATCTCATTCTCCTGCTTTTCCTCCTTCATCTCTTCCCATTCCTCGGCTTCCTTTATGAACTTCTGCTCTTCTACCTCCTACTTCCTCTTATAATCTAACCAAAGGCAGATAGAATATTAGGAAATTATTATGGAAGGGTTACCAATTCTATTGCCAATAATCCCGCAAACCTAAAACAAAGATACTTCTCTCTCTACTGTGAATCAAGATCAAATGAATAAGTATAGCCTTCTGTTGAAGTAACCCACTATGGTAGGCTCGACAGCAAAAGATGTCCACGTCTTAATCCCCAGAACCTGTGAATGAATATCTTACTTTGCATGGCAAAAGAGACTTTGCAGAAGAAAAATAAAAGACTTTGAAGAGATGATTAAGTTAAAGAACTTGCGATAGGGAGATTATCCTGGTGGACTCAACATAAGCACAAGGGTCCTTAAGAGGGAGGCAGGAGAGTCAGAGGACAAGTGAAGACAGAAGTAGATTGGAGCAGAGATTGCTGGCTTTAAGGTGGAAGGGGACCGTGAGCTAAGGAACGCAGGCAGCCCTTAGAAGCAGGAAAAGACAAGGAATATTCTCCCCTAGAGCCTCCAGAAGGAACACGGCCCTGCCAACATGTTGATTTTAGTCCATAAGGCCTATTTTGGGCTTCTGACCGCCAGAGCTGTAACATAAATATATCTGTGGGGTTTTTTTAAAGATTTTATTTATTTGGCAGAGAGAGACAGCGAGAGAGGGAGCACAAGCAAGGGGAGTGGGAGAGGGAGAAGTAGGCTTCCCGCCGAGCAGGGAGCCCAATGTGGGGCTCAATCCCAGGACCCTGGGATCATGACCTGAGCTGAAGGCTGACGCTTAACGACTGAGCCACCCAGGCGCCCCTTATCTGTGTTGTTTTAAGCCACTAAATTTGTGGTAATTTGTTACTACAGCAGCAACAGAAAACTAATATACGCACTTTAAAAGGAAAAAAAAAGGAGAAACAAACTAAATCTTAAGGAAAATATGGTTGGCCCCAAGAAAACTCTCAGGACTCCCCCATCATAACAAGAGAGGGCTCAAGGAAGCTCTTCACCAGACTTAAGTCTAGAGAGACCACCTATTGATTTTTCTGCTCTCTTGCCTTAAGGGCTGTTTGTCTAGATGGGCTAGGTGATTCTCCCACTCCCACCCTCCAGAAGATAATTTGATCTGCTTCTTCCCTTCTCCTTGATCAATTCAGTGGAGGATTTCTCTAGGAAGGTATTAAGCTCACCTACAGGCCTCCTCTTCCCCACATGGGGGCGGAGGCCAAGAAAAAGCCAGTGTTATCTAGGAAATTCTTACTGATTGGTGGATGAGAGCTGGGTGTGTGGATGCTGGGCTCTGATTGGGATCCTTCTTTACGGGAAATGCGCTCCTCATCAGGTGTGTCCCATTGAATGCAGACAACTACTAAGGTCTGAAAACATCATGGACAAGGCTTCAGTTGAGAAGTCCCAGAGATTCACTATCCTAAGGTCTCTCTATTCTCTGCTGTGTTCCAAGACAGACAGTCCTTTGAAAACAAAGAACAAAATATAGATCACTCACACCATCCATGAAAATAAATTCTAGCTGCATTGCAAATGTAAGCAAACACACAGAAACTGCTATACAAGTATTAGAGAAGAATGCTCATGACCTTGGTATGTGGAAGACCTTATTAAATAAAATACAAAAATCAAAAGCCAAAAAAAAGACTGATTAATCTGACCTCAAAACTTAAAACTTCTATTCAATAAGATATCATAAACAAAATTAAAAGGCAAGAGATAGACTGGGAGAAAATATGTGCAATATGTAAAACAGAAGACTAATTTTTTTCTTTTTTGAAGATTTATTTATTTGAGAGGGAAAGTGAGAGAGAGAGAGCACATGAGCAGGGGCAGAGGGAGAGGGAGAAGCAGACTCCCCTGCTGAGTGGGAGCCTGACGCGGGGGCTTGATCCCAGGACCCTGGGATCATGACCTGAGCCAAAGGCAGATGCTTAACTGACTGAGCCACCCAGGCGTCCCCAAAAGACTAATATTTTCCCTTAATTATCCTGGCTAAGAGACCACCAAGGCTAAGAGAAAAACAGGTAAAGGATATGAGCAAGCATATCACAGAAAAAACACAAATGGCCAGTTAAACATATGAATGGATGCTCAACTTCTCTATTCATCAGAGTACTAAAAATGAAACAATAAGATTCTATTTTCTACCTATCATATTTGCAAAATTTAAAGTTTGATAACATTCAGTGTTGGGAAGAGTAAGGAGAAATGGCACCTTACAACCTGCTGGGGAGAACATAAACTAGTACAGCCGTGTTGGAAGGGCACTGGGCAGTACCTACTAAGATTACAAATACACAGTTTACGACACATATGCCCTAGAGAAGACGTTCAGATGTTCTCAGAACATGGTCCATAGTTTCCTGGGGGTTCCCAAGACCCTTTCAGGGGGTCCTTGAGATTCAAAACTATCTTCATAATTGTATTAAGATGTTGTTTGCCTTGGGCGCCTGGGTGGCTCAGTTGGTTAAGCGACTGCCTTCGGCTCAGGTCATGATCCTGGAGTCCCGGGATCGAGTCCCGCATCGGGCTCCCTGCTCAGCGGGGAGTCTGCTTCTCCCTCTGACCCTCCTCCCTCTCATGCTCTCTGTCTCTCATTCTCTCTGTCTCAAATAAATAAATAAAATCTTTAAAAAAAAAAAAAAAAAGATGTTGTTTGCCTTTTGGGGCGCCTGGGTGGCTCAGTCAGTTAAGTGTCCAACTCTTGATTTCAGCTCAGGTCATGATCTCAGGGTTGTGAGATTGAGCCCCACATCGGCCTCTGCACTCAGCGGGAAGTATGTTCAAGATCCTCTCTCCCTCTGCCCCTGCCACC
>NC_058419.1:70054340-70073106 GCF_002201575.2 Neomonachus schauinslandi | reverse complement strand
CCCCCCCCTGTGCACCTTGCACTCATTCTCTCTCTAAAAATAAATGATTTTTTTTTTTTTAAAAAAGATGTTGCTTGCCTTTTTTTTTTTTTTACTGTGTTGACATTTGCACTGTTAATGCAAAAGGAAAAGTGGAAGGGGGAAAAAAAGCAAAGATGTGTAAAACTGCTGGTGCCCTAAAGCTCATCAAAAGGAGTGGCACCAAACTGTACTGTGTCATTGTATTTTTTCATCATCATACACGTAAGAATGTCCTCGATAAAGCAGTAAAAGTTATTAAAATCTCCATGCCTAAATACATGGCTTTCTAATATTCTATGTAACAAAACAGGAAGTACAGATAAAGCACTTCTGTTGCATACTAAAGTACAATGATTGTCCCAAGGAAAAACACTTGTCAGATTGAGTTGTGAGCTGAAGTCACTGTTTTCATGGAACACCATTTTTATTGAAATAACGACTGACTGATAAACTATGGCTATTCAGACTTGGATATTCTGGCAGGCATTTTCTCAGAAATAAAATTAGCCTGTCACTTCAAGAACAACTGATAGTATCTGGTGCTAATGGTAAAATTTGAGCTTTCAAGCAAAAATTCGAACTTTGGAAAACTTGCACCTCCACCACAGGCTTGGCAGCTGTCCAATACTATAAGACTTTTCTGATAAGAGCAGTGGTGATACTAATGTAATTTTTGACACCGTGTGATGAACTGTGTCAACATTTGAAAGATCTGCGTAACTCAGTGAACCAATATTTTCCAAATTGCCAATGCATTATGTTATAAAATCCTGCACAGGTTAAAAAAACAAAACAAAACATGTTAAAGTACAAGGCAGACCAATGGATTTTAAATGTAACAAAGCAAGAAAAGTTTACTTATATGATTAATATGGTTTCTAAATTCACATTAAAAGTAATCTTTAAGAAACTACCACTTGTTGGGTGCCTGGGTGGCTCAGATGGTTAAGCATCTGCCTTCGGCTCAGGTCATGATCCCAGGGTTCATGATCCCAGGGTCCTGGGATCGAGTCCCGCATCGGGCTCCCTGCTCAGCGGGGAGCCTGCCTCTCCCTGTCTCTTATGAATAAATAAATAAAATCTTTAAAAAAAAAAAAAAGAAACCACCACTTGTTGAGGACTGATATAAAAAATATCCACAATTACCTGAAAAGGCTATTAAACTACTCCTTGTTTTTCTAATTACACATCTGTGTGACATATACTTCATCCAAAACATTGTAATAGATCAAATGCAGAAGCAGGTATGAGAACCCAGAGGTCTCCTATTAAGCCTATTAAAGAGACTTTCAGAAAATGTAATGCAATTTTACTGTTCTCACTAATATTTTTTGCTTTGGAAAAGTTCTTTTTCATTTTAAAATATTATTTATGTTAACATGTTAACAGGGTTTACTGCTGTTATTTTTAATGAATAGTTAAATTTTTAAAAATTTCTAATACATTGAATAGTGGTAGATATAAACCTACATAAACAAATTGTCTTAGGAGTGTAAAGGGGTCCTGAGATCAAAAAGTTTGAGAACCACTGCCCTAGAGAAACTCTGATAAGGAGTTGTGATCAGGAAAATTCATAGCAGTAATGCTTATAAAAGCAAAAAACTGGAAAAATGTAGTAGTCTATCAATAAGGAATGGCTAAATAAGCCAGTTTATAGCCATACTATGGCATATTATGCCACTTACAAATGAAGTAAATTTAGATGTAGTGAAATAAAAATGTTTCCAAAATATTTAATAAAAAATTTGCAGGATATGCACAGTATGGTATAGTTTTTGTAGAAATAAAAACACAACACGACGTGTTTTCTAAACAAACAAACAACTAAGACCTGGAAAGCTACCAGGATACACAGGCAAACTGTAAAGAGCAGCTACCTTTCAAAAGGGAAAGGTGGACTAGGATTGTGGGTAATGGCCAAAGTATACTTCAGCCCCATCTATGTGTAAAGTTTTGAGGGATTGTTTGTTTTTTACAAGGACACTGTACTAGTGCAATTAAAAATAATGAGGAAAAAAAGAATAAAGCAACAAGGTCAAGCCCAGACATTGAGGAAGGAAGGGGACTCGCTTTGAGTCCAGGCTGAGAGGACCCAGTGTATTTGCTGCAGCGGTTCTGCAGCTGTGGAGTCTAGGAAGGAGCCACGAGAGATGAAATCAGGCGATGGAGGGTATGGTTGGCTGAAATGGTGATGGCCACCTGGATGGCACAACTTTCTGGGTCAGACACCTCCCACTTCCTCCCTGGGATTTAATACAAAGGCCTTCACGGCCGCAGAGGTCAGCCTTTCCCGCTTCCGCCATAATTTATCTCGCCCTGATGCCCGCCAACTCTTACCCTATTCCCGGCCCCCGATCCCCACTCCCCCGGCCCTAGGACCTCAGCGGCCACATCCGAGGAAGAGCTCTGGGCAGGCTAAGATAACTACAGCCTGAATCGCCGCGGCACACCCGATGACACTGAGACACCGAAAGAGTGACCGAGCGACAGGAAGCGGAGGGTAGCCGGCAGCTACGTAGCGGGAGGACGCAGTTACCAAATAAGCCACAGGAGCTCCGAGACAATCGGCTGACTCTTCCAGGTGCCGTTGGGCAGGCTTCGCTTTCGAAAGCAGCGCCACAGCGTTCCCATTGGTCTTCCATTCCAGCCCAACCAGCAGCTCTCCCTATGGCCTGCCCCTCGATTAAGAGGCCAATCAGAGGAGGGTTTTGCGTTTCCCATTGCATAGGACCAACTAAAAGCTTGCTCACTTCTGACTGACGTGTTGGACAGCCAACCAGAAGAGCCGACGCCTGGCGATTCGGCCTCCTAGTGCAGTCACCATCTCGATCTAGGTCCCTGTCCTTGCCCCGTCCCTGGCTGGAGTCTAAGGTTTTGATCTGAGAGAGATAACCAAGAAGGAGGTCCACGCTGGAGAGATGGTGGCTCAAGAGGCAAAATACTATTTCCCAGAGTTTGGTTGGCTCTGAGGTCAGATGATTTTGTAGTTGAGGTGTCAGGGCTACTCTGGGGTTGGCCTCGAGTAGTGACCACACGAGAAAAGTATTGGTCGAGAGAGCGCCTCAGATAATGTTGCTTTGCCACCATGCTGTTTCACTTCCCCCCAGAGTCAGGTGGGAAGAAGCCTAGGAACATCAGGGCCTTTAATTAAGCGTTGGTTTATCTACAGTGAGGAGTGTTAGGGATGCTCAATTAGCAGCAATAAATACTACTTCTAGAATGACTAAAACGAAATGTGCGGGGAAATGATAGCGGCATCATTACAGCTAAAGGTATCATTAAATACTAATGCTAATTAAAACTAAGAAATACCATTTTCACCAAATACTTTGGATAATTATCTGTTGTTTAATATTGTGCCATTTTGGGCAAAGAAACTTGCAGGGCAGGGATGGCAGTTTTTCCACTTTTGGTAAGAAAACAGACATTTTCATTTGCTGTATGTGGGAGCCTAAACTGCACACTTTAAGAGGGTAACTTAGTAGTACCTATCAAAATGTAATACATATCCTTTGATCCAGCAATTCCTTCTCTCAAAATCTATCCTACAGAAATACTTAAACACATGAGCAAGTTATGTGTAGCATTACTTGTAATAGTGAAGGATTGGAGACAAACTGGAATCAATAAATTGTTTTACAACCATACCATGAAATGTCATGCCTCCATTTTTAAAAATGAGGTAAATTTCCATATACTAATGTGAAAGGAAGTCCACAATACATTGCAAAGTGTAAAAATTAAGTTGCAAAATAGTGCACATAATATCCCATTTTGTTAAAAAAAAAAACCCTACATATGAGTGTGTGGGTATTCATATGTGTACATGTGTAAATGAATATGTGTATATTCATACATACATTATATGTATATATATTCACATACACATATCTATGCATAGGAAAAGGTCTGGGAAGACACATACCAAATTAAATTATTCTTGGGGAATGGGCATAGGGAGAGGGAATAAAGAGAAATCTTTCTCTTTTTACACATTTATGTTTTGTTTGAATTTTGTCAACTAGCATTAATTACTTTTTGAACTTTTATCATCACAATAAAACATTTTAGCAAAATAGGCACTTTTGTAATAGGAATAATCAGCAAAACTATCATTTCTACATTTTAAATAAGAATAATTCCAGATAGGAATGAGGTGACTATTTCATTCAAAAATTTCAGCTAGAAGACCTAGGATAAAATTAGGACACTGTAAATCAATTCAACACTGAGCTTTAGTGTGGTACTCATGACTTGATACAACAGGATGTGGGCAAACAAAATCTAATCAGAATAAGTGAAGAGTCGTTCATTTCTGGGAGAGAAAACTACACAATGGCAAACTCCATCCAATGGAAAAAACTTTGCTTTTACCTTTTTGGTAGCATCACCTCCAGGGTTTACTCAACTCCCTAGGGCAAGGGTTGGAAATCATAAGAATTAGAGATTTAAGATACCTCAGATATCATTCAGTCAAATCCCCTCATTTTACAGTTGAGAAAACAGGCCCAGATGGGTGAAGCAATTTGCCTGTAGGTGCTATAACCAGCTAAATAGCATAGCCAGCTCTGGAATCCAGGTTTCTATCCCAGGCCTACTACTCCTTTCTACTTCTCAGATCTTCCTGAGTCTTCATTCTGATGACATGTTAGGAAATATTTTAAAGTCTTATGAATATTAGACTCCCCTATATTTAAATTTTAGAATAAAAATGCATAGCAAAAGAAAAATCTATTAGCACAGATGATCAAAAGTTGGCTGTATTTGGACAAAAAACATTATTGGTAAAATAACATTTTCTTGAAAAGTAATGTATAAATTTCTGTGACTGTAACTGTATTTTACTATTCACTTAAGAACTACTGTTTTGGGGTGCCTGGGTGGCTCAGTCAGTTAAGTGTCCACCTTTGGCTCAGGTCACGATCCCCGGGTCCTGGGATGGAGCCCAGCATTGGGCTGGGGGGGGATGGTCCTTGCTCATCAGGGAGTCTGCTTCTCCTTCTCCTCTACCCCTCCCTCCAGCTCATGATCTCTCTCTCAAATAAATGAAATAAAATTAAAAAAAAAAAAAGAACTACTGTTTTACCTAATTTCTGACTGATCTTCAACTGGCAGTGCCTCTTAATCCTTTACCTTCAGTTTCTCTATATCATGTATTTGATGATCTATATACATTTAAAACCACTGCAGGAAACACCTATTTAAAGAAAACCTGCTGTAATTTAAAGAATACTTTATTCTGTGTAATGTTAATAACTATCCCAATTTGTTCTGTAAAGAATGAGTTTTCTGTTCTCAAGAGGATGGATGGACAGATAGATAGGCAGGCAGGAGGGAGAGAGAAAATAAAAGTAAAATAGGGAACAATTATTTTTTTGGGCAAGCAAAGCAAAAGATAAGAGGAATGAAGGGTGTTGGGTGGTCGGGAAGGGAGTGGCAGAGAACCACAAGCTAAATTAGTCACAAAGTGTTTATATTTTAAAAGTAAACTTGAATACTGCGATGTATAAATGGACTAACAACCACCTAACCTGCAGGCTATAATTAAAGTGGTGTCCAGTTTTAGACTCTATGACTTAGGGACATGTAAGGACCTTGGAGAGATTTCAGAATAATAAAGGTAAAAGGGTAAAAAAAAAATGAGCCAAGTGAGGAAAAATTAGAACTGTTATTGTGCCTAAGAAGAGAAGACCAGGGGTGACTCAAAAGTCCTCAGGATATGAAGAAATATCCATTTCAGTGAACAGTTGGTCTACATTTCCACAGTAGAAAGTAATTTTACTTAAATTATGACAGTATGTATTTGAAGATAGAAGTGTCTCACCTAGGATGTCTCACTAAACAAGAACTCCAGAGAAGGCTGAATGCTGTTCACCTCTCCCACCCTTTACTAGCTCAACTCCTCATCTCAAAGAATGGGTTAAAGGGTAGATAAGGCATCTCCAGAATGTGAAGCTTTAGACTTCGTTTGCGTCTAGCTACTACATTTAAAATTTTTCGTTAGCCTCTGTCCCCCAGATCCCAGTGTAAGGTTGAGCTGCTTCTGTGCTATGGGTAAAAGGGATTAATTAGTAATAAATACTTAGATGCATACATAACCTTGAATTCCTTATTAAAAAAATGCTTCTCCTCGGTGTTGATGGGTAAGAGGGCTTGGATTTGGGGTTCTTTTGGGACCCAGTTACTGTGCTAACATGACCCACTTGACTCCAAAGAGGGAATTTACCTGACCTGATATTAAACAGAAAAAAAAAAAAGTGGACAACTAGATGTGCCTGGACCTCTAATTTTGTCTGTAGCATTTTGTCTTATTTAGACATCTCCTACAATAAGGAATAAGTATAAAGTCTATGAAGAAAGAGAATGTAATGTTTTATTTATACCACGACCACCCCACCCCACCCCAGTCCAGCTTTTAGTATAAGGCTGGGCACACAGAAGGCTAAGAACCGGTACTTGTTAAATGAATGTCATGTGTCCAAAATTTTGATATTTTATTCTATAGCTGCTTTTTCTAGTTATTCTCTAATTCATTCTCTAACGCTGCTGCCCACAAAGGTTGCATTTGTCTCCTTACTCTTCCTTTCTCTTATCTCACAGAAACTTCTATTCTTCCCTATCCCCTCAGATATCTTTAGTCATCTAATTCCTGAACTACCAAAACCTCTTAACTTCGATTCAGCCCCCACTCTTCTACTCACACCCAAGTACATTGTTGTCACCCTAATTCATGTTTTGACCACATTACTTTCTATACCTTCTTTCCATGCTCAACTACATGATTAAAACAAGCTTTGACTTCCCAAATAACAAGACTCCTAGCTCCTCTTATTCCAAACTTTTACTAAAACCCACTTTGTGTAGGAAGCCATTTCAGAACACATCGGTCAGATGAAAATATCCATCCATCAAAAGTTCTCAGAGTTAAGAAAAAAAAAGTTCTCAGAGTTCATTTACCTTTCTGCCTGTATCCCATCTATTTGAAAGAAAATACTCTCGGGGTGCCTGGGTGGCTCAGGAGGTTAAGCATCTGCCTTTGGCTCGGGTCATGATCCCAGGGTCCTGGGATGGAGCCCCACATAGGGCTCCCTGCTCAGCGGGGAGTCTGCTTCTCCCTGTCCCTCAGCTCCTCCCCCCAACTCGTGCTCTCTCTTGCTCGCTCTGCTCTCTCTCTCTCTCAAATAAATAAATAAAAAATCTTAAAAAAAGAAAATAGTCTCAATTGAGGTATAAAAAAAAACCTATGAAAGATATAGTGTTCACAGATGGTATGTTGGAGGATGAGCGCATGCACACACGTGTTTATGTGTGTGCACATAGAGCATATGCATATATATGTATATACACACACACACTATAAATATATTCTGCCCAAATTAGCAGAAACCCACAAGCTTAAAAACCAAATCTGCTAAATCTGACCCAAACCACAGGTATTAAGCCCTATGGCTACTTCCTGCAAGCAGATGCATTACCTCTGTGACAAAGTCAATTGAAAGTTGCAAGTATAGGTAAATATCGCTACAGGCAGCTAGGATTCTGTTTTGTTTTTTTTTAAACTTAAATGTAAAACTTAACTTATCACCTCAGGACACTGACCATGTTATATGATTTCTGCACAATACCAAGAATATCCTAGACACTAAAAAATACTATATTTACAACTTAAGCAGGAAAACAGAGGCTTGCTTCACAGTGGTTTAATATGAACAGAGTTGAATATGACATTGTCTGACAGAAGAATGAACAGTTTGCTGAATAAAAGCCCCGAGTCAGGATATATACACAGCAGAAATGGGGCCTCAGGCTTTCAGCACTTGTGCACAATGAAAGAAGAACTCTTTTAAAAAAAGTCAATAACAGAGAATACAAATCAAAAAGGCAGCAACACCAACATTGGGGAGGTGGGAAAGGGAGCAGAGCCTCTCTCTAGGGGCTGCTCAGCCCCTGGTACAGGCTCAGCAGCTGGAGAGCTGATCTGTCTCAGGGAACATCAACATTTAGAAGGACTCCAAATCCCATGACAAAATGCAATCCTAATCTCTCTGATCAGGGTCTTGTCAGACTCTATAATCCTTTTCCCCAAGACCCTGTATAGAGAATTCCAATCCTTCCATGATGGACAGTCTAAGCAAAGAGTCCCCACTTTTGACATGACAACAGTTAACTTGCTCCCATCCCACCACTGGAGATAGATTATCAGGCCCCAGCAAACAAACCACTACCTTCCAGACAGAAGCCCAGGAAAGCTGCTTCAGACTCTAAGATTTGGGACATCCATACCCCGCTGCTATCTCTAGCTCAAATTCTGGGGAGAATGCTGGGATTCCATGGAAAAGGAGTGCAGGCAGTTCAAAAACCCTGTGACCAAGCTGGGGAGGGCAGCGACAACTCTTGCCCCTGAGCCCCATTCAACAGCTCAAAGTGCTTAGAAGTCAGAGAATGTGTGGTTTGTTCATGTGCTTCTGCCCTATGGCAGCACTAAATGGGATGGGGCAAGGGAGGATGGAAGGGGGAGGATAGTGATGCCCTTCCCCACCACTGGGAGGTACCTAGAAAATGATCCACTCCCACCCTTTAGGGAGTTACCTGGCAGTGGTGAGTTGCCCCCACCCCTCAAGCCATCAAACCTGCAAAGCTAACCTATAAAGTACCAAGGGCTTGGGGAGGGAGAACTGCTGGCCCATACTGACTCACCTGCTGATGAGCAAGAACAGGCAGCCAGAGTGGGGAGCCACAAAAGAGAGGGGCTAGACAACAAGAGTTCTCCTACTGCCCTATGGCTTTCTTCTGACTCTGAAGCAGCCATGATGAGGGGCCCAGAAAACCCACACACCTTGCTCCACACAACAGACTGCTTAGACTCTAGGATTTACTGCCATGAAAAGCAACAAGGGAGAGAGAAAGTAACAAAAGAAACTGTTGAGAAAACTGGGAGCAGGCCTAGAGAAAACAAGAACGTTTGGGTCTCTACCACCTTCCCAAAAAGGAAAAAGTTCATGCAGGTAGGAAATGCAGGGCTGTTCCCTGCTCAGCGTTCCTGGTTAAACCTAAGAGTAAGAAAATCCCCTGGACTTGCAGCAGCAGTATGTATCCAAGTGCCCCACCAGCACAAGACCCGCCCCCCCAAAAGATTAGCCTTCTGGCATGGGTAAATGCCCAAGAAATTGCCTTCCAGTCCAATCCCCCGACCCGTACCCCAAGCAAAGGGCATCTGCCTGTGGTTCCCACCTCTCCTTAGAAAAGAGGATCCTAGCAGAGTGCCCACGGTGTAGTCAGGTACCAAGGAACACAATGCCAGCCAGTCTATCGGGCCAGGGGATGGGCAGCCAACTTCAGATCAAAGAGAGAGAGAGAGGCTTAGTGTAAAAACCAATGTCATTTTCAGCAGGAAAGTAGAGGGCAAGTGGTGAGAGGGGCTCCTACTGGCGCACCTTCCCGGGGACGTAGTTCCTGTCAATTGCCTCCTCCTGCAGGAACATGTGTAGGCAGCGTTCGTTCTGAGCCAGTGGGTGCCCAGCAATTCTATAAAGAGACCAAGATGGTTATCAGTAGTATTTGGGATCAGAGAGAATTTGCAGAGCAATGGGGGTGTGGACAGGGGAGGAAGGGCCAGGGCAGCTCCTCCAGAGGTTCAAGCAAGTAGGGGACAGCAACGGGGCACCATTCCAACCCTAACATTATAGAGGAGAAGGGGGAGAGAGGGGTATGGTACAGCGAAATCCCCAAACACATCCACCATGCGGTGCTTTCTCAGGCCCTGAGGCACAGGATCAGAATTCGGCTCAAAGGAACGGAGTTTTACTGTCCAGTGTCAGCTCACCGCACAATTGGCATCACATCTCATTCCAGAAGAAGAGACAGACAAAGCGTAGAAAGACCATGATGGCAAAAGCTGCAAGAAGAGTCCCCAGGAACTTGGCTTACTTGTTAATAAACTGTTCGAGGCCCTGCCTCCTTTCTTCAATGAAGGACTCCTCAAAGATCCCTTCATCTCCTCGAAAAGGGAGCTGACGCTTCAAGGCTTTCCCAGGCAGTGGCGGTACTACAATCTGCAGGCAGATGCAAAATAGCAGCCACGTGAGAGAGGACGAAGAGGGTATGAGAGGGTGAAGCACTGTATATCCCATTTCCTATCAGGCAGGGTCTATCTTATCCCACGGCCAGCAACCTGCAAGAACTGAGGTCATAAGCACAGTCAAGATGGCTCAGGTCAAAAATGAACCCAACTGATTCTATAGAAGGACAGGTTTACCACCTCAAAAGAAAGGAAATAAACTCCAAATATTCCTCACTTTCTTTCACAACCCACCAGCATCCAGTAATTTAGCTAGGCCTTTCCTAACACTATACTGTATATTTTCAGCACCTACAGGAGTTAAGTTGTATGACTTTACTAGCCACTAATTCAAGTGATACTTTTTCTTTAAAATTTGTCCTGAACTTACCACTTTAAAGTTTCAAAGGGTATCACCCAGATCCAATGTGTTGGGACTGGATAGTGTTCAGCTGCTCCACTGCCTTTAAAATTTTATAGACTATGATCTCATGCCCTCTCAGCCTATGTAGGTCTCCTCCTCCGAGGATCCCACACAGGGAATGGGGTCATACCTTACTATCTCGCTCCAGCTCATTTTTTAGCCACTCAAAGTCACTGTAGCGCCGCCGTACACAGGACTCCTTCAGCTTGAAGATAGGTAGGTTTGTCTACAGGGAAGGAAAAATGAGAGACGAGAGATGGTAACTAATGTTCAGCCTGTGGTAGCCACCTGTCAGAACCACTTCGACAGGGCCCAATGAAGAAATAATCCTGTGAACCACGTTCCTATAACTCCTTTAAAATACCACCAGGTAAATACCGATCCTTACCACATCCAGCCTTGTCACAGTTGGTGATTAGAAGTCCCTTGCTGCTTAGAGTTTATCCTATAAATAGATTTGAAGTTGTATGCAAATATGTATGCACAAGGAGTTTCACTGTACTTTATTTGTAATAATTAATAAATGTCCATCAATAGGTAATTGGTTAAATAAATTACGGTATGCCTATACAGTAGAATTACTGTACAGCTATGAAAAGAATGTGAAATATATATGAGCCAGTCTGGAAATATATTAAGCATTAAAATTAAGGTACAGAACAGTACATAGAGCTTGCCTCTATTTGTTGTTTTTTTCCATTTGGTTTTAAAAAGGGATATGTGGGGCGCCTGGGTGGCTCAGTCATTAAGCATCTGCCTTCGGCTCAGGTCATGATCGAGCCCTGCATCGGGCTCCCTGCTCAGCGGGAAGCCTGCTTCTCCCTCTCCCACTCCCCCTGCTTATATTCCCTCTCTCGCTTTGTCTCTCTCTCTCTGTCAAATAAATAAAATCTTAAAAAAATAAAAAATAAAAAGGGATATGTATATTTACCCAAAGAAAGTAAAAACACTAATTCAAAAAGATATATGTACCCCTTCATTTGCTGAAGCATTATTTACAATAACCAAGAAATGGAAGCAACCCAAGTGTCCATCAAAAGATAAATGGATAAAGAAGATGTGCTACACACACACACACAGGAATATTACTCAGCCATAAAAAAGGATGAGATCTTGCCAGTTGCAACAACATGGACAGACCTAGAGGGTATTATGCTAAGTGAAATGAGTCGGACAGAGAAAGACAAACACCATTTAATTCACTTATATGTGGAATCTAAAAAACAAAACAAACAAAAAGCAGAAACAGACCCATAAATATAGAGAACAAACTGCTGGTTGCCAGAGGGGAGGTGGGTGGAGGTATGGGCAAAACGGGATGGGAGATACAGGCTTCCAGTTATGGAATGAGTAAGTCAGGAGGATAACAGCATAGGGAATATAGTCAATGGTATTGTAATAGTAGTGAATGGTGACAGATGGTAGCTATACTCGTGGTGAGCACAATGTCATGTATAAACTTGTCAAATAACTATGTTGAACACCTGAAACTAATGTAACACTGTGTGTCAACTATACTTCAATTAAAAAGGGAATATGTGGGGCACCTGGGTGGCTCAGTGTGTTGAGCATCTGACTCTTGATCTTGGCTCAGGTCTTGATCTCATAGTTGAGTTCAAGCCCCGTGTTGGGCTCTGTGCTGGCTGTGGAGACTGTTTTAAAAAGGGTGGGGGGAAGACATGTATATGTGTATATATTTATACTTACGAATAAAATGTTTATTCATAATAACAGTGATTGACTTTGGAGTATAAGACTAAACAACTGGAATGGGAGGGCTACATTTTTCATTGAACAATTTAAATTTATCACATGCACATATTACATTTTCAGTTGAAAAGTGAATTTAAGTTCCTGTAAAGAACAAGAGAAAAGCACCTCCAAGGTATGCCTTCCTCAGCTTTTCCCATCCAAATCCTCTCCGTTCTACAAGTCCCAGATCAAGTCCCATTTCATCCAGGAAATCCTTCCTGAGAACACCAGCTTAATTTACTGGTCTCCCTCTCCTCTACATTCCTATGACATTTATACTTTAGTAGTGCCTGACACACTATTGTTTTATGTATCATGTTAGTCTTGCTACTTAGCGAAACTCTAATCTCATTGAAATCAGGAACTGTGACTACTTTAGCATTGCCCTAAATGCAGACTATGCGAGTTACTCAGTAAATACTCAATTGATTAATAGAGGCCCTATGTATTTGTTTACCCTCTCCTTGTCTAGAACGTACAGCAGAAATAGCAATTACATTAAGTTGGCTTACCATCGCCTGCTCCCTGACATAAATCAGCTTATTCCCACATCTTAATCATTAGGCTCTAATGGCGACATGAACTACCAACAAACAAAAAGCCCTGATCCTCACTCCTGTCTACAGATTCTAAATAGAAACGGCCAACCACATGTATTAATACTGACTCTATTTCCCACCAGCCAATTCATATCAGCAGATGGAAATCAAAGGAACTACTTTCTCTCCTTTCTCCACAACTGCCTCAGGGCAGGAAAAGAATATCTTCGAGCTATGCTAGTGCTTCACACAGTCCTCACTACATCATGCTTTTGGAAATTGTCTTTCCAGGATCCAGTTCTAGGTAGAGGTCATCAAAAGCTAAATAACTAACCAACTTACATTAGTTACAACTCTACCCAGGATCAAGGTCCAAGGAATGTTAATAAGCTGAAGGAGAGTGAGATACAGGTGAAGTAATATTTTATTACAACCTGTTCTTTAGGAGACTAAATAAAAAAACTGGAAACAGTGGTTTCTTTGGAAACGGGAGCCTCTAGAGGGGCAGAGGAAGGGAGGAAGACTTAGTTTTTACAGTGTATCTTTTTTTGTATCTTTTGAATTTTGTACCATGTGCATGTATTAACCATTCAAAATAAAACATTATAGAGAGCATTCTCAGAATCCTGCAAGAAATCTGCATGGGTATCAAATCATCGCATGATATACCTTGAACTTATACAATATTATATGTCAATAACATCTCAATAAAGCTGGGGGGGGAATAATCCTGCAAGAAAAAAAAAAGTGCTTTCGTATCACGTGATTCTAGGTTTCCACCAGACTTCATTACAAATAACATGATCCCCAAACAGCAGAACCTTAACTAGTACAGAAGCCAACAGAAGGACCAAAGAAAAGGGGGGAAAATGCTGAGTAGATTCTTCCAAGACACAGCAAAACCACCCACTGCCATTTTGTGGACTTCCTCCTTTGACTCACAAAAATCCTGTTCTTCCCCTACCCCCACAGGATGATGACAATAATGACCTTTTATCTCAGCACCTAGCCATCTAAGGAAGGGGCTACTGTGTACTAAATAAGATAGTCTCCCAGCTCCAACCTATAAATTATATGAGGAAGACAGGATTGTGTAGTACAGGATACAGAGAGTCCTTTGGCTCTGATCAACAGAAAGTCAAGGGAAAGGAGAGAAAGAAACAAAGTTCAAGTCCACAGGACAACTGACATTTGAAAGTTCCACACACGGGGCGCCTGGGTGGCTCAGATGGTTAAGCGTCTGCCTTCGGCTCAGGTCATGATCCCAGGGTCCTGGGATCGAGTCCCGCATCGGGCTCCCTGCTAGGCGGGGAGCCTGCTTCTCCCTCTGCCTCTGCCTTTCTCTCTCTCTCTGACTTTCATGAATAAATAAAAATAAAAACATTTAAAAAAAAAAAAAAAGAAAGTTCCACACACATCATGTGAAATCACCAGGAAACCCCCCCAGGCTCCCCATTTCTTGGGGGGGGGGGGGGGGGGGGATTCTTTCCTGAGCAAAATAAAAGAGAACAGCTTCAGAAATACTTACTATACAAAGAAAAAAAAGTCAGTGCCATCTGCTTCTACCATACATAATGCCTAACTCCCAAAGCCCATTCTTTGAGTCTCATGCTTCCTATAATGCCTACCATGATCAACCACCTAAAATAGCAATTAAAAACCAATTATTTCAACTTTTCTCCAAAACTGAATTCAATTAAAATATTAAAAGCCTAGATAGCCATACAAATTAACATAAACAATACAAATTAACTCAAACCTACAGAACTAGGAACTGCCATCAACCCCATCATCATTGTACAATTAAAAATTGTGAAAAGGACGGATTAAAAGCTTAATGGTAAAAAAAAATGGTAAAAAAAATTTTGCACACTAAAGTTTTGCAACTAAGCACAGCCAAAGAGACTAAAGTGTAGTGGAAAGAGTATGATGAGGGGCTTTGGGGTCAGACAGACCTGGGTTCAAATCCCAGCCCCACTTATTAGCTATGTGTATTTGGGAAAGTTACTAAAACTGCACTCCTCCTCAGTTTCCTACCTGTAAAATGTCATTTTTGTAAGGATTTAGAAACTGAAACCTAGTTCAGTGCCTGGCACATAGTAGGCACTAGATGAACAGTCTCTGTTGTTATTAGAATGCCTTAAGACGAGAGCTATTTCAGGGCGCCTGGGTGGCTCTGTTGGTTAAGTGTCTGACTCTTGGTTTCAGCTCAGGTCATGATCTCAGCGTCTTGTGATCAAGCCCCAGGTCAGGCTCTACACTCAGCGTGGAGTCTGCTTGGGACTCTCTCTCCCTCTCCCTCTGGGCACCCACATGCTCTCTCTCTCTCTCTCAAATAAATAAATCTAAATAAATAAAAGAGCTATTTCATTCATAGTCCCTAAGGCTCTTGGGTAATGCATGGAGACATTGTCTCTAAAACCCCACAGTAGAGAATCCTTACACTGAACAAGTTATGCCCAGTCTTCCTCAAGTAATTAAGTTTTCTACCACTAACAGTTCCCAGCTTTTATTGTATTTTCAGGGATCTAACTTCCATTCTTCCCCAAAGAGATGGTTCCAAGTAGTTCTTATAAAGGAGAGTTTTTTTCCAATCTTTGCTTCGATTTTCTTTCTTCAGTTTGGACTTGGCCAAACTTGGAATTTGGAGAGCATCATTTCTCAATTAAATTTCAAAGCCCAGGCAGGAGACACACTCTCATTTAATTCATTCATTCACTCAAAAATGAAAGCACATACACTCTTTTAGGTCTTCAAATGCTGTTTGAGCAGCATGCTGTCCATAGAGAATATTCTGGCCCTCTAGTCTGAGAAAAAAACATAAGGAAAATTAGAAAATGGTTCTCCAACCTTTTTGCCTGTAACCATTCAACTGGGCAAAAGAACCTGCAAACCACTACTGTATCCGCACATTCCATCCTTGCAGTGTGGACTAAGAACTAGAGAATAAAGTCCTCTGCAGTGCACACTGGAAGAAGCCACTCCTGAAATGTCCTGAAATATTAAATTAACCACAGACCACGGTCTTAACCCAAAAAGTTAATCTACAACAGAAAGGTCAAATGACCATATGTATACAGAAGCTCAAAGGGAGCCAGTACTGAAACAAACATCCTGGATACTTCAAATCTAAAGGATCAGCACAGGATGAGAGCACCGACTGACAATCCACCAATCCCCTTGCAAGACCAGGCTTCACCATGAGACACAGCATGTGGTACCTGAGAAAACTTAAGCACAAAACATTTCTCTCTTTCAGATGCTAATTCTACACAAGTCTGGGGAGCACTCAATCTCAAGGAGACTCCCTTTCTTATTTCTGCTCTACCAAGCCCACTGTCTCCCTTTCCTGGAGTCTATCTACCCTTTAATCCAGGCTTTGCTTAACTCCATCATTTCAGGGAGACCTCATTAGGAAGATATCGGGGCGTCCTGCCCTCCCTCTTTAGACTGACTTCCCACAACCTAGTTTAGTTATGGGACCCAGAGATGTATCACCTTGGCTTTCCATCCCCCCCAGCCCTCTGCCACTTTTCCTTCCCTCCTTCTGTCGCTACAGTCAGGATTCCTATTTCCTTTCATTCCTCACTGTAATCTTCTCCATCGTCCCCACCCTTATCCAGCCATGCTTCACTTCTTGCTCATAGGTACTTATTTTCCCTCGCCCCAGTCCGATGTCCCCCTCAGGAGTTTTCCGTATCCTAGGGCCACAACCTAGTCTGGAGACCTCTCTCCAAACCTATGAAGCCCCTAACCCCCAAATGACCCCTCCAAGCGTCTCGGCCAATGTTAATCGTCCCCATGGCAGCCCCCCCCCCCCCCCCCCCCCCCCCCCCCCGCCCAGCCGCCTGGTCCTCCCTCAGCTGTCTCCCTCACCCCGTGACTCACCCGCATGCGAACCTCATAGGTGGTGAAGCGCGCGCGGCCCACGCCCACCGTCTGTGGATTAAAGATGTCGATCTCCAGGAAGTTACTTGGCGGACCGTAAGCGTCAGTCAGGTCCTGCGGCTTCGAGTTAAGGCGCCGAGTGTCAGCCACTGCCGTGTCCGACATCTTTCCGAAGGAGAGACCGGGACCGGGGAAGGGGGTGGGGGACAGAGGCCGGAGGCAGGAGCGCGCACAGCCCCTCCCGTTTGCAAAATAACCAGCCAACCCACAGACAGCGGCGCCGCGCACGCGCGCCCACGCACGCACGCACGCACGCGCACGTTCCCTTGGCCCCGGGCCCGGCACCCTGAATAGCGGCCACGCTGAGGGTTGAGTCCCGTACATTGGAGCCCTCATTCAGGCTTCCGGGCGGTGTTTGTGGCCGCCCCGGAACCTGCATCTCCGATACGCAGCGCCCCATATCCTGGGAAGCACCATAGGCGGAATCCGCCAATCGTTGCTCCCCAAACCCAAGAAATGGTCTTATACCGTGTATCTATCGGCTGCGGGCACTGCCTCGCAAACTGGGACCTTGCAGTGATAGGCCGAAGCCCCGTGACCTGAATAAGTCAGGGTTTTGCGCGAAAATAGAAGGGTGTTCTCCGGAGGGTGGGGTTCCAACAATAATACTAAGAATCTAGAACGCAGCCCTGCCACTTGGTGCCACTGATGGTTTCAATTCGTTCCACATGCAACTGAGCATTCAGCACCACGGTGCCAGGGAAGCAGCGAGGGTGGGGTAAACGTGATTGCTCATTCTCACTTTTCAGGAAAATCGGGGCATATCTTCATCCTGCACTTGTTACCACATAAAGCTCACCCCAGGTGTACTGAGATATATTTCTTAGCAAATTGAGGGCATTTATTTCATACCTCTGCCTCTACTCTGCAGAACTCCATACTTGACACTGCTCGGAGGTTGCTTGCAGCCCATAATGGAGATAGAATACATGTCTAAATGAGAAAATATCTATAGACATATTGATATTTATGTGACTAATTTACACATGGCCCACATGAAGGGTGGTGATTTTAGGTCATCCTTTCTCCCCCCTGCACCTGCCTCTTCTGCTATTTCCCATGTCACTGATGCCTGAAATCCTTTTGACAGAGTACGAGACCCTATAATTTCACAGTTAAGTTACTTAATTCAATTTAACTGATAGCTACTAAGCAACCACTTATGTGCCAGGCACCATGCTAAACACTAAAGACCTAGAGTAGAATAAGGGAGTCTCTGCCCTCAAAGAGTTAACATTCTCTACTAAAAGAATGGGAGACAAGTAAATAAAACTAATGACAAATACAAAATAAGTGAGTGTTCCAAGCAGCACATAGGACATGAATAATTGGAGGAATTAGGGAAAGCTTCCTGGAGGAGGAAACATCTGAGTTTGACAGACATGAAAAGGCATAAAGGGGGGGCAGTTGGGTGGCTCAGTCGTTAAGCTCTGCCTTCCGCTCAGGTCATGATCCCGGGGTCCTGGGATCGAGACCCGCATCGGGCTCCTGCTCTGCCGGAAGCCTGCTTCTCCCTCTCCCACTCCCCCTGCTTGTGTTCCCTCTCTGGCTGTGTCTCTCTCTGTCAAATAAATAAATATTAAAAAAAAAAAAAAGAAAAGGCATAAAGGACGAATAGAAGTGGAAATGGGAAAAGGCAATTTCTTGCAGAGGGAATAGCATAAGCAAAGTCATCATGATAAGAAACAGCATATTTTTAGGCAGGTGTCACCAACTCAGATTACATAAAGAAAATGCTTTGAGAAGTAGACTGGCTGGGGACAGGCAATGAGGGTGATCCTTCTTTATGAAGCAAAGGATCTCTGGCTTTATGAAGTAGGTGATAGGAAGCCACAGAAGGATTTTTAAAAAATATTTATTTATTTATTTGAGAGAGAGCACATGAGCACAAGTGGGGGGGGGCAGAGGGACAGGGCAAGCAGGCTCCCTGCTGAGCAGGGAGCCCCACGTGGGACTCCATCCCAGGACTCTGGGATGGTGACCTGAGCCGAAGGCAGACGCTTAACCGACTGAGCCACCCAGGCG
>NC_058419.1:70028788-70053940 GCF_002201575.2 Neomonachus schauinslandi | reverse complement strand
AGAGGCCAGGAAATGAAACCTTTCTTCAAGAGGCCAGGAAATGAAACTTTCCCAACGTCCTGGAAAAAGAACTGGAAATTTCCATGAACGATAGGAATGACCACCCTAGATTGGGGGGGAGGGGTCTTGTGTTTATATACACACATCCGAGAGGAAATGCCTCTCCGATGCATCGCTACCTTCCACTTAGCCTTTGAAGGCTTCACCTCTGTCAGGACCTGCCCAATCAATCAATCAATCAGTCAGCCAGGGGACTGGCAGCAGCAGCCCCAGAAAGACTGGCCCCATTGGCAATGCCTACTCTGCACCAAAGCCCTTTCCTTCTCGCCTTCCACACCCTTCCTCTGGGTTTTCCCCAGTCAGGGCTGACTCTGCCAACTGATAAGACATCCTTGTTGGTGGGGCGCCTGGGTGGCTCAGTCTGTTAAGCACCTGATTTCAGCTCAGGTCATGATCTCAGGGTCCCGGGTTGGAGCCCCGTGCTCCACGCTCAGTGGGGAGTCTGCTTCTCCCTCTCCCTCTGCCCCTCCTCCCCCCAACTGCTCTCAAAAAAAAAAAAAAAAAAAAAGGTAGTTGTTGGGTCCCAGCATTTGACAGATAATTATTGCAGAGTTGCGTGATTACTGAGCAAATGAGTCTGAGTAACGTAAGACATCGCTGTGGCCCTGGGTTAGTAGGGAAGATAAAACGCGGGCCATGGTCAAGACCAAGGGCAGGACAGTCTCTCTCTGTGGGAGGGAGGGCGGCGGGGGAACTTTCCAGCTGATTAGAAAGAACCACAGTGGGGAGAGACGGTCAGGAGCTGGGGGCCTGGGTTCCGGGAGGAGAATGGGGAGCGCACACAAGTTCAGGCAGCTCGGGTTCAAGGACGGTTTCCGAGTCAGCCCCCCTTCCTCCCCTTGCTGGGGGCTTCACCATCTCTGCCCGCTGGGTCCCAAATCTCCAAGGAACAGGCGCAGAGAGATGCACAGAGATCCAGCAAGTGGGCAGAGCGGAACTGGACTCTGGGCCACGTCCAAATCCAGCGCCAAGTGCTTCCAGCGCTCCAGCGGGTCGGGGAGCCAAGGGCACCTGGCCAAACGGAACGCTAACGTTGCAAGCTGCTGGGACGGCGGTGGAAGGCGTACTTCAGGGCCGGGCGCCCCTGGGGGAGAGGGCTTGGGCTCCTGGCTGGTGAGCCACTCCAGGGAGCGGGCTGCCGAGAACCTCAAGGCAGCCTCGCGAGCGGGAAACGTGCGAAGCACGCCCGCGCCCCGGCCTCGCCAAGGAAGGTGTCGGCCTTTCTGGGAGGCACCACCGGCTCCGGCTTCGCGTGACCAGCAGGGGGCGCCCGATCCCCCCCGAAACCCGGAGAACGCGGGCTGGCGGGCCGCGCCTGAGGAGGTGATTCCGCCTGGGGAGGTGATTCAGCCCGAGGTCCTCTGCTGGCTTGTGCGTTGAAAAAGTGCTTGGAAACTATTTTCACCGGTTCCCTCTGCGGAATTGCACTGGGGCGGGGTAAGGACTTTTGCTTTTCGTTTTAAACCCAGCTCTGTAAACACTAAACATACTGCTGGACGCATTTGCAAGCTTGTATTAATTTGATTGAGAGTGCATGTTCTACAGCTGATTTGGCCTGGGTTCCCCAGAAGGCAGAGCCTGTGGGGGAGTGGCTTTAGGAGATGACAGGGTAAGGAGTGTGGCCAGGAGAGGAGAGAGAGGCTGACACCACTCCGCATTACCAAGGTGGTCCTTCCCGGCTCTGTCTCCCAGGACATTGCGGGCCACTTTACGGACTGTGTCTCAGAACCATCCTCCCGAGGAGGAGAGAAGGATTTATCCATTGCCTCCCGAGACCCCCTCCTCCGGCACAGGCTTGCAGGAGCTTCTGTCCAGTTGCGCGGGTGCAAAGCCTCCTCAGGATGCTCTCCCTGCAGGCGCTCGACTCAGGATGAGAAGGCTGAAGAGGTGCACGTGATCTCAGAACCCCACCCGAGAAAGGGACCCAGAGGGGACAAGGGGACCCTAAGGAAGTCAGTCATCCACAGTAACTACCCAAACTCTTCATCTCAGGGACGTTTACACCAGGGTGTGTGTCTGAGATGGATTCTGGGAAGTGGGATTGCTTGGCTCAAGGGTCAAGGCACCTGCAATTTTGCTACATGTTGTAAGATCCTGGTATGAAGCAGTTGTACCATTTTGCATTTCCCAACAACTTAGTGAGCGCCTACTTCCCCACAGCCTTGCCAGCAGAGAAGTTGCAAACTTTGGGGTTTTGCTGATCTGACAGGTGAGACATGACATCTTAGTGCGTTTTTATTTTGTATTTCTATTATCATGAGCAAGATTGAGCATCCCACCTTATACACAAGGCTTTTTATTGCAGTATTAATTATATGAGCAGAAGACAGGAAACACAAAAGCACAATGAGATATCACCACCTCACGCCCATCAGAATGGCTGTTAAAAAACAATAAAACAGGGCACCTGGGTGGCACAGTCGGTTAACCGTCTGCCTTCGGCTCGGGTCGTGATCCCAGGGTCCTGGGATCGAGTCCTGCATCAGGCTCCCTGCTCAGTGGGGAGTCTGCTTCTCTCTCTACCCCCTGCTCGTGCTCTCTCTCGAATTCTCTCAAATAAATAAATAAAATCTTAAAAGAAAAAACAAACAGAAAATAACAAGTGTTGGCAAGTATGCAGAGAAACTGGGACCCTTGTGCACTGTCGATGAGAATGTAAAATGATGCCGCCACTATGGAAAAGTTTGGTTTGGATTCCTAAAATAGTGTGACATGGAAGTACCATCTGATCCAGCAATTCCATTGGGTATATACCCTAAAGAATTGGAAGCAGGGTCTCAAAGAGATCATTGTACACCCATGTTCCCATCAACACCATTCACAACAGCCAAAAGGTGGAAGCAACTCACATGTCCATTGACAGATAAGTGGATAAACAAAATGTGGTGTAGGGGCACCTGGGTGGCTCAGTCGGTTAAGCGTCTGCCTTCGGCTCAGGTCACGATCCCAGGGTCCTGGGATCGAGTCCCACGTTGGGCTCCTTGCTCATCTGGGGAGCCTGCTTCTCCCTCTGCCTGTCGCTCTCTTTCTCTCTGACAAATAAATAAATAAAATCTTTTTAAAAAGACATGATCATATTTGTGTGTTAGAAGGATTATTTTTCAGGCAACATGGAAGATGTATTTGAATTGAATGAGGCTAATTATGAGAGTATCGACAATATGATTTGGAATCAGGTGGTGATAGTGGGAATGAATGAAGAAAAGGAAAGAGAGAGGACTGAGATTGAGGAAATAGGTAAAACTCGTGTCTGATTAAATATGGTGGTATAGTATAGGGCTTAAGCATGTGAGCTAGGGACTTAAGCTGCCCGGGGTTTAAATTCAGTTTCCTAGCTGTATGGCCTTGAGCAAGTTATCCAGTTTTCCTCATCTGTAAAATAGAAATGCTAAGACTAAAAGCCACCTCTGGGGCTTTTGTGAGAATTAAATGAAACAAAATGTGTGTGAATAGTAAGTGTTCAGTAACTATTAACTATTATGACTATTTGAAGGGAGGGGAAAGAAAATGAAAATGACTCCTAGGTTTCTGATTTAGGTAACTAGGTGGATGCTGGTACCACCGATCAAAATTGGAATTACAGAAAGAAAAGTAAGTTTGGGAGGGAAGACCAAGTTCCATTTAGAAAAACCTGGGGTGTCTGAAGGACACCCAGGTGGAGATGTCTAGCAGGCAGCTGGAAATACTGGCCTGGAGCTCGAGGGTGGGGGAAGGGTTAGAGATTTGGGAGTCATTAGCATATAATGCAGAAAGAAAAATGTAAAGAGGCAAGGGCAGAAGATTTAAAAATTGGTGAAAGCAGGGTGCCTAGGTGGCTCAGTGGGTTAAGCGTCTGCCTTCTGCTCAGGTCATGATCCCAGAGTCCTGGGATCCAGCCTCACATCAGGCTCCCTGCTCAGCAGGAAGTCTGCTTCTCCCTTTCACTCTCCCTCTGTGCTCTCTCTCTCTCAAATAAATAAATAAAATCTTTTTAAAAATTGGTGAAAGCAGTCAGTGTTGATGAGAGTGTAAATCCGTGCAATTTTTCTGGGAGGCAAATTGGCAGTAGGAATTGAAAAAAAAAACTTCGACCTCAAGAAACTTGTCATACTGGTTGTCTCTGGAGAACAGGAGTCAGGGACGGCAGGGAGAGTTGTTTTTCATTTTCATTGCATTTGTGTTTAAGTACTTTTGTATTTAAAAAAAATTGTAATGTTATTTACGGAAACTGTTGACTCAAAAATTTCACTTCCAATAATTTATCCTGAGAAAATACTCAAACAGTCACATAAAGATACCAGTATATGGAGCTCGTCTTTAAGAGTAAATAATTGTCCATTTTATGCAATGCAATATTTTTGTAGCCCTATATTTCTAACTTGCAAATGGGTTTATATGGCGAGTCTCACATAGGAGTAGTGGGTCCTATATTTTACAGACTTTGTATCTCAGTCACTTCCTGCATAAAACACAGTCTTGTGTAAATGGCCAAATTCAGGGTTCTCTTTTGTATCCATTTAAAATGATGTTTTATACTCATTGATATGGAATGGTGCCCATGAAAAAGCGAAGAAAACTGGTAGAATATATTGTAATGTGATACCATTTGTATTACTGGATATGATATATATAATTCTTAAAGACTGGAAGGATATAAATCAAAATGTTAGCAGTGGTTACCTCTGTGTGGTGAGGTTTCAGTTGGAATTTATGTTTTTATTTATAATTTTCTAAAGGGTCTGATTTTTACATAATGAACATATATTCTTTTTTTAAGCAGAAAAAAGAATTTCATTTGGGAAAAATATTAAAGGGCAGGCACAGGAAGAGAAGCTCGTGAAGGAGACCAGGAAGAAGTAGTCTGAGAGGTAGAAAAAGAACCAGGAGACAATAGTGATCTGAAAGGGAGGGATAAGAAATTTTCCAGAAGCAGCAAGCAAGTAGGTAGTTAACAGTGTTTAATACAGTGCAACGGTCAAATAATATAAGGCCTGGGAGCTGTCCACTAAATTTGACAATTGCTTAAATGAGAGCAGTTTCAGTAGAGCACGAGGCATAGAGCCCAGATGGCTTTGGACTAAGAATCCGATCAGAGCTGGAGAAGTGGAAACATTTAGTAGAGGCTATTCTTTTGAGAAGCTGGCCTAAGAAAGAAATGTGGTAGCTAGAGGGCAATGCACTGTCAAAAAAGGGTTTGTTTGTTTAAAGGGAGAAGAGACTTGAGTATGTTTAACAGCTGGGGGATAGGGATTTCATAGTAAAGTGGGAAGTTGAAAATACAGGTAAGTGAAGGGATAAGGCTTAAAATCAAATAGCCCTAGGAGACTTGTACAAGTTAAATTCATAATGAGGTGTAAATACACGGTCTTTTTTTTTAAAGAAAAAGATTTGATGGGGGGAGCGTAGAAGGTACTGGGCTAATTAAATCCTTTGCAGTAATAACAGATAACAGCTGTTACCAGCTGGTGTGCGAACGCACGTGAGTGCGCGCACGCACACGCACACACACACACACACACACACACAATTTTTTGCTTTTTGTGAGGGGCACAGAGCTTCACAGTTACCAAGTGATGTTGAACAAGGCACAGTTATCCTCTGTACCTCAATTATCACACCAAGAAAAAAAATAGCCCAGTCAAATGTCTTGACAAACAGGTGACACCAAAACTCAATGTGAGCAATACCCATTTTTCTCTCTCTTGAGTTTCCTTGACCACACTCATTCTTTGCCGGAAGGAGTCCAGAGTCGGGGGTGGGGAACACAAAAGACAGAGATTTAGGATCCTTAAATTGGAAGGAATCTCATTAGTTCATCCTCTTACCCATGAGGAATACTGTACCTTAACCCCCTATCCATCTTCCTGCTCGGAAATTTTTCCAAAGGGAGATTGCACAATCTCCAAGTCTGTGTTATGCAATCATACTGACAAGAAGTTCTCTCTAGTCTTTATTCAGACTGTCCCAAGGAAACGGCAACTCAAAAGCCCTTATAATTCAGGGTGTTTGTGTTCTTGGGAACACGGGTCTGGAACTGCAAGGAGGGCGTAGGGGTAAGGTCTGGGTGTAAAAGAAGTAATGCAGTGAGGAAAACCAGAGAACAGCCCTCATGACGCACAATTTGTACTTCAGGGAATGTGGATCCAGAGTTTAGCCGCCTTTCTGTAGAGCCCTGCTCTCTTTCCACACACACACCTACCTAGCTGCCTACTAACATTATTGACTTCTCCTCTTCCAGAAGTTCATTTAACCCTAAGTTCACCTGGCACCTCCCTAAGGGCTACGTCTCTATTTTAAATCCCTTCTGAAAGTTGTCAGTTCCCTCCCTATGTTGACGAAGTGTCCTTTAAATACTCAGCTTGTCTACTTAAGTTGGTTGATTGTATTTACTTTACTAAAATCCCTCTGGATCACGTAGGGGTGAGGGCAATTTGGGGAAAAAGTGATGAGGCCTGAGTGTGTGAGCATCTATGCAGGTTTATCCAGGGTCGCCAAAGACCTAACTCTAGCCGACATGGGTCTGTCCTCCAGCTTCTGTACAGATGCTTGTTAATTATCTAATGAATTATCCAGCAACAATAAGACCTGGAAATATCATCATGTTGCGGTTAGTTAGCCTTCTTCCCTTAATAAAAGCTAACATTTATCGAACACTTACTAAGTGCCAGACACTCTTTTATGTGCTTTAGATACTTTTAACTCTTATAATCCTCAAAACAAACTTATGACATAGGTGCTATCTTTATATCTGCATTTTATTGATGATGCACAGACAGATTAAGCAACTTGCCCAAAATCACACAGCTAATAATTGGTAAAGCTAGGATTTGAACCCTGACAGCCTGGTTTTGGAGCCCAGGTCTTTAACCAGCCTCTCAAAGAAGATTCTTTTAGCCCTGTATGGCACCACAAAGGGAATAATATGAAAAAAAAAAAAAACTAGAAAAGGAAAAAGGAGAGAAAGAAAAAAAGTGCATATGGTGGGAAGGGGTAGAATGTCACTAACAACTGCTCAATAACATTCTGGTGTAAGCTGCTGCCTTTTACTCCTGCCTAGATGTTGTTCTTCATCTGTTTGGTCTTTAGCCTGAAACTTTTTGTGTTGAATTCTATTTTCTTAATAACTATGAGAACTTCAAGCCTATTTAATTTCTGCCCATCCTTCAAAGCCAAGTGCAGGTCCCACCTCCTCCATAAAGCCTCCATATCTGTCCAGTCTACAGTAAATTTTAAAATTTTTACAGACTTATTGTCTATAATGTTCATTTGGCTCTGAGCTGCATTCTTAATTAGTCTTGTGTGCATTTATGTCTCATCTTACCAACCATACTGTAAACTCCCTAGGGGAAGAGACTAAAACTTCTACTTCTCTTGTATCTTGCATCCCCCATAATGTCTAGCACGGTGTCTTGCAACTAATAGACACAGTAAATATTTGTTGGTTGACTGAATGATTGAAAAATGTCAGAGTCTGCATCAAATCTTGGTTAACCTATGCACCATTTAGTGAAGAGCTATGCACTTAATGTGTACTCAGTAAACATTAACAGTGATTACAAAATCATTCAAGAAGTCTTTATGGAGTTTCTACAATGTGTAGAGAACAGTGCTGTGAGGATAGAAATGAAATAAAGGAACACAGCTTCTACCTTCGAAGAGTTCAGATTAGTTTTCTCTTACTACCTCAATGCATACTATCTCCCTTCTCTGAATTCCTGCTGCATTTGAAGTCAGGATTAGTAATCACTCACTTGTTGTCTCCCCCAATTCATTTGTGAGCTCCTTGAAGGAAATGTATAGCACTGTGCTGGGAACATAATAGAATCACAGAATTGAAAGGGACATTAGAGCTTTCCTATTGTCAACCTTCCCATCCAGCACAAGAACCCCTTTTGCAACAGCCCTGATCCAGCTTTTATTTAATTATATGCTTCCAGTATCAGGAATTAACCTATATAGGAAACACAGGAGGAAGATCAGTTTCAGGGGCTATATAATGAGTTGGATTTTTGACTACGTGCAGTTTAATGGGATTGTTAGGCAACCAGGTGGAGACAAATAGCTGAAATTCAAGTCTCAATCTCAGGAGAGAGGTCAGGGCTGAAGATAGAGATTTAGGAGTCTTGGCATGCATGTACGTTGCAGTTGAAACACTAAGATTGAGTAAGACTGCCAAGGACAAGAGAAGAAAGGCACCAAGGACAAAGTCTCTGAGAATTCCTCTACCTGGAAAATGAGAGGAAAAATCAATGAGGTGGAAGAACTGGAAGACAAAGGAGAGAGTTGTAAGGAGAGGCTGGTCACCAGAGTCAATAGAGGATGGACCAATGAAGTTGGAGAGGATAAGACTGAGATACATTTATTTGATCTGGTAATTAAGAAAACAGACCTTTGGGGTGCCTGGGTGGCTCAGTCGGTTAAGTGTCTGCCTTCGACTCAGGTCATTATCCCAGAGGCCTGGGATCAAGCCCCGTGACCAGTGAGGAGTGGCTCCTTGCTCGGCAGGGAACTTGCTTCTCCCTCTCTCTCTGCCTGCTGCTCCCCCTGCTTATGTGCTCTCTCTCTCTCTCTCTCTGTCAAATAAATAAATAAAATCTTTAAAAAAAAAAAAAAAGAAGAAGAAGAAGACAGACCTTTGATAACCCTAAAGAGAGCAGTCTTAGTGAAGTAGGTTCTATTTTTACTTACTCTTGTTGCTCCTAATGCCTGGCACAATGCCTGGCTTAATGCATATTTGTTGAATAACTGAATGAATAGATGGATGAGTTGTAGTTCCTGCCAAAAACAGGAGGCCATGGGAAAAAGGGAAAAAGTAAACAAGTTACCCCGTTTTTCCCTGAAGAGAAGATGGGTGATAATTTAGAGAAATGTTAAGGTGAAAAAGAGAGAAGGTGAGGGCTATGATTTTCCCCCCAAAATATGAAGTAAGCTCATCTGAAAATCTCTCACAGATTCCATTCTCAGTTTGATGGAGTAAACTCTCAACAGATAGCAACTATAAACTCTGAATAAAACACACACACACACACACACACACACACACACCTGAAAATTCCAGACAGTGAGCAAAGGCAGGCAGTTATTGGAGGGAGGTTGGAACAAGGGAACAGCATAGGACAAGTTTCCCATTTTTATGGCTTTAGCCTGAGGGCAGACAGCAGTTACCAGCCACACCACTAAAACTACATTAGGAAACCCTCATTTTTCTGGCCTGAAAAACCAGAGGACTGGGCCTGGGGCAACCACAGTGTCTAGGAAGTGAGGGGATATTTCAGAAAGACATCCTGAGAAAAGGAGCCCTAAATTATCTGTATGAATTCTTCCTAAGACTTATCCTGAACCATGCATGCATAGATAGGGCAGGCTCAAAGCAACTTCTATCTACAGCTAACACGAACAAAACTGACATTTGAGCTGCCACCCACGACAGGCAAGGCAGAGTTTTCAGTTAGGATCTAACCAAGCTAATTGCCTGCTGAAACAAATATATCCACACTCTTCAGAGGAATGTAACAGAATCCAGAGTCTCCACAACATAACATTCACAAAGTCCTGGAAACCCTGTAAAATCACTCAATATATAAAGAATCAGGAAAATGTGACCCATTCTCAGGGAAAAGACAATTGATGGAAGTTCACGCAGAGATGATAATGCTTGATGAGGAGAGAAAAATACCCCAGTGATGAATGAAAAGATAGGAAACCTTAGCAGAAAAATAGGAAATATAAAAAAGAACTGAATGGAAATTCTAGAACTGAAAAACACAATATCTGAAATAAAAAATTAACTAGATGGACTTAAAAGCAGAGTTAGATAACAGAGGAAGGAGTCAGTGAACTTGAAGATATAGTAATAGAAAGTATCTAACCTGAAGATGAGAGAGGATTGAAAAAAAGTGCACGGAGCCTTACAGACCTGTGGCACAACATAAGAGGTTTCAAATATGTATGATTAGAGTCCCTGAAGAAGGGGAAAGAGAGAATGGGGTCAGAAACATTATTAGAAGAAATAATAGTTGAACACTTCCCAAATTTGGCAAAACGAAACAAAAACAAAAACAAAAAAAACATATACATTTACAGATTCAAGCTCAGCAAAGCCCCAATAGGATAAATATGGAGAAAACTGCACCTATGTGTAACATAGTCAAGCTGCTGATAACCAAAAATCATGAGAAAATCTTGAAAGCAGTGAGAGAGAAAAAAAATGCATACTTTAATCATTATAATGATTCCAATAACAATGGACATAATCACTATTATGATTCCAATAGCAATGGACTTCTCAGAAACTATGGATGCTAGAAGACAGTAGAAAACATCTGTAAGTTGCTACGGGAAAAATCACTGTCAACCAGAATTCTATGTTCAGTAAAAATATTCTTCAAGGACAAAGGCAAAATAAAGACATCTTCAGGTAAAAGAGATCTGTCTCATGCTTATAAGCCTTTATTCTTGGTGTTCCCTGTGTCTAGAACACACAATTTCTGCCCCAGTCCCCTCCCTATCTTCAGCTTGCCTCACAGAATCCATCCTGGTCCCCCAAGTCCAAGTTTGATGCCCCTCTTTATACACCTATAGCCCCTCATATTTCCCCAATCTTAGTATTTATCCTGCTGTACGTAATTGCTTGTTTAATTGCCTGTGAACTCCACTAGACTATGTGCTTAGTGAGGGCAAGCATTTTGTTTTTCTGTCCCTGGCATGGAATAGGCCCTCAATGAGTATTTATTGAATATAGGAAAAAAAAGTCTGATTCCAAAGTATTTTTTTCTACCACATGAGGCTGTTATCGTGGAGAGAAAGGTCCTGACACTACTATAAGATTCACTATTACTGTACTCTCTTAAACTTTACAGGGAAATATACTGTTCTCTGAAAAACTACAGCTTTCATTGAACAATCATTAGCCTATGATTACATGGGCAGTCATTGTTAGGGACAATCTATATGTACTTAACATAGATCCTTGGCAATGAATAGTTGTGAAAATCCTCATTTTAATACTACTTCAACAAATGGCTGGCAATATGGAAATGATTAAACTATGGTACATCCAACTGATGGAATATTATGCAGATTCTAAAATTATATTTATCAACCTATGTAATCATTTGAAAACATCCTTATATGTTAGGTGGGGGGAAAAGCCTGAAATACAAAATTATACATATAGTGTGATTATAACAATGTCTTTTAAAAAATCTACATGGGGCACCTGGGTGGCTCAGTCGGTTAAGCATCTGCCTTCGGCTCAGGTCATAATCCCGGGGTCCTGGGATCGAGCCCCGCATCAGGCTCCTTGCTCAGCGGGAGCCTGCTTCTCCCTCTCCCTCTGCCTGCTGCTCCCCCTGCTTAAGCTCTCTCTCTCTTTCAAATAAGTAAATAAAATCTTTTAAAAAAATAAAAAAATCTACATAGAACAGGGACACCTGGCTGGCTCAGTCAGTACAGCGTGCAACTCTTGATCTTGGGGTCTTGAGTTCAAGCCCCACGTTGGCGGTAGGGTTTACTTAAAAAAAAAAAAAAATCTATGTAGAAGGAAAAAAATAACACTGGAAAGAAATATAGCAAAAATTACTGTAGCTTTCACTGGGTGATGGAACTATGGGTACTTTAAATATTTTTCTCTATATTTTACATTTTTTCTTGAATAAACAGGCATTACTTCCATAGTGGGTGGGGGAGTCTCAAGGGAGGGAGAAGTCCCCTGGTACACCAGACCGCAATCACAAGGAAAACAGGACTGTGTTTAAGCCTTCTTTCTCTTTAACTTACATCTTAATGGCCTGATACCACTTACAGATTAACTGAGTGCATGACCTTATTGAAGGATGCTATAAGACTGGCCCCAGGAAAAGCAGAAAGGGGATCAACAGTGGAAACTGCCAGAGGCAGGAGAAAGAGACTAAGCAAAGAGATCAGAGAAAGTAAACATAAAAGAACAGGAAACGGAAGGGGGAAGGGAAAGACAAGAGGCTAGGTATACTTTCATACATTGGCATCCATATGAAAAAGAGGAGTTAGTTGTGGATTTTTATGACAGCCATAGCTAGCATATTTTCATGTTATTTTATTATTGTCTGTATTAAAAATTTGTGTATTTGTGCTTTGTGCCTCACTATTCCTTCCAGGGTCAGGCTGTGTATTTCTTCACCCCACACGTGCTGTCATATCTGCCTGATGTTGCCAGGGAAGATCAGCTAGACACTAGATCTGGACATTCTGGAGCCTACTCTGGGAGCAAATTGCATAACCACGTGCCTATCTATGTGAGCTATAGATTTAGCAAGCTCTATGGGACAGTCAGGAACCTTCTGGGCGATAAAGGAGATCTGGATGGGGATTCATGGTATCCCAGAGGCATTTGTGGAAAACAAGAAAGTAGATAGTTCTCTCTGGCTCTAAACCCCGTTTATGACACACAACTCAACTAACCAAATAATGCTGGCTCATAGCCAAGACTGTTTTTGTAAGATGTTTGTACTATTCTGTTGATTTCTGTGTACTACTTCTGTCATTTTTGAGGCTTTTACTGGGCTAGTGGGATGACTGATGGGGTATTTTAGCTTATTAAATGTCAAGTGAGAGTGTTAAGATTAGAAATGAATTTCTACATGGTTTGGCATGAGTATAGTCATTCCCAGAAAGGCAGACTTTCTGGCAACCTTGTTTTTTCCGTTTGATAATCCATCTTGTAACCCATCTGGGAACTAGGAACATGGAGATTTAACCTTAAAAGAAGGACAAATACAAGATCTTAGCATCATCCATTGACCTTTGGAGGGTGGATGTGATTGTCTTAGAGCTCCTGATCATGTAATTTGTAGTGTGAAGGACTGTGGCTTCCATTATCCTATGCAAGAATCTTGTACCATCCAATACAGTTCCCACTAGCCACATGTGACCAAGTTTAAATTAAAGTTAAATAAAATTAAAACTCAGCTCCTCAGTTTCCTGGCCACATTTCAAATGTTGAATAGGCTACCATATTGGACAGTGCAGAGATAGAACATTTCTATCATCCCGGGGAGTTCTACTGGACAGCACTGTGAATCGAGGCTCCCAAAATGGTGATACCTGGAGACCAAGCATCTCTGTGTCTGCAGGTAAAGTGACTTATTTTTTCTTACTTCAGGTTGTCTCTTTGCATTGATATGCTCAGAGTAACTAGGGAAGTTGAGGCAGTTTAGCAGACTTGCTAGCCCTCTTCACACACACACACACACACACACACACACACACACACACACACACACACACAGATGAGAATTCTCCTTTAGGGAATGGCTAAATAAATGTGGCACAGTCATTAAATGGAATATTATACAACCATTAAAAGGAATGAACTCCATGTATCAGTAAGGATAAATCTCAAAAACTTTTTTTCATGTGAAAAAAGCCAGTTGCCGAACATAACCATTTACTGCACACAAAACAATACTACATTTTTCCTCCATAAGAGCATTTTTTTTTTTTTTAAGATCTGGAAGAATACATATCAAACTCATGACAGTGGTAACTTCAGGGAGGGGTAAGAGTAAATGGAATAAGGGACCAAAGGGACTTTTAACTGTTTCTGTAATGTTCTAAATTTTTTTTTGAAGATTTTAAGTAATCTCTACAGGCAACATGGGGCTCAAACTTACAACCTCAAGATCAAGAGTCCCATGGTCTACTGACAGCCAGCCAGGTGCCCCTTTAATGTTCTAAATTTTTAAAGGAAAACATTCATGTATTACTTGTGTAATTACAATTATTAAGAGAGAACACGAATTTATATACAAATACAAATGTAAATATGTAAAAATATGGTCGTGAAAAAAATAAGGGAAGTACACAAAACTCTAATGATAATTGTGTTGAGATGGTGGGATCATGGGTAATTATTTTCTTCTATTTCTCTATTTTTCACAAGTTTTTTTGTCTTGTGGCTATAATGTTAATACAATAAAAATTTTAAGATAAAAAATGAGTCCACCCTTACGCTGCAGACAGAGTATTATCACATATCAGGTGTAGCTCTTAAGAGGCAACTGGCTCTGGTACATAATTAGAGCCAGAAATAATAGCTCAACATCATTTATGTAAAAAAATTTAATTATCCTTGGTGGCAGCCTCCAAAATTCAATTGGTCAATGTAAAACCCCATTCTGCAGCAAATTCACAGTGGTAGGCACCCTGGGACCCTTCAGTTCCTAAAACCAGAGGTTCCACTGGAATATTTATGAGACTTCCCTTCGTATGCCCAGGCCACCTGACTAGTTATAGGCTTTGAAAATTGCTCAAATCAAAAATCCCTCCTCTGTGGTGTGCAACTCAGATCAAAAAGCTGCTTCCTGCAAAAAATCCGGCTTCACCCACACCCTACCTCCATGAGGACATGAGGTAAACTTCCATGCAAGCAACAATGCTGGCCAAGCTTCTCGACTTTCAAGCCAGAATGTAAACCCTGTCACCCAAACACCTGTTCATCTGGCTTCCAAAACATATGGATCCTGCCTCAATTGACAACAGAGCATACCAACACTTCTGGCCTTCACCAGAGAAGTGTAGTCAGCCTCTGAGGTCCTGTCAAAAGTCTGGCTGTGAGAAGAGATATTTATGGAATATATTGTAAGGGACATTTTATCCATCCACTCCTTTAGGTGGCATTTTAAGTTGTGTCCCCAGATCAAGTTAAGGCACCAGAAGGTTACATGCCTGAACCATATTAGCTCAGCCCCTGCAGAAATGCTTTAATGTTACACCCTTGGCTTTTAGCCAAGGTAGTTACGAGCAAGTAATATGAAAATCTCTTCTGTGTGTGTTATGAAACTGTTACTGAGGACATTGTCCTTTATGTTAATCCCGCATGAGAGATTTCTTATGGAATTTAGCGTCAGCAGTGAACCATTATGTAGCTGTTAAAAATTATAATTCTGGAAGACTAAATATGAAAGTGTGTTTATGATATGTTCATTGAAAAAAAACAAGAACACAAAATGGTATATAGACTCTCATTGCAGCCATGTAAAAATTATTTGTGTCTGTGGATGAGGACTAAAAGCTGCTAGGCAAAGATGAAAATTGTATGAGGGCAATGGGATTATAAAAATGTTTTGTATTTTCAAAAATTTTTGTTTGCTGTATGGGCGCCTGGGTGGCTCAGTCGTTAAGCGTCTGTCTGCCTTCAGGTCAGGTCATGATCCCAGCGTCCTGGGATCGAGCCCCACATCAGGCTCCCTGCTCCGCGGGAAGCCTGCTTCTCCCTCTCCCACTCCCCCTGCTTGTGTTCCCTCTCTCGCTGTGTCTCTCTCTGTCAAATAAATAAATAAAATCTTTAAAAAAAAATTGTTTGCTGCAGCCCTGTCTTTTCCACTGGGAGAAAAAAAAAGAATTTAATGACAGGAAAATCTCTGTCCCTCTTGAGGAGCTGCTATGTGTCTTTCTTTCTGATAACAATTGTCACATTCCCCCTTTCCCCTGGCTGCCCCCAAAAGGTGGACTTCACGTTTGGTCATTGCATGTTAGCTCCTCCTTCCTTTCTATGCCTCTGATGTTCTATTTCTATAATCTTATGACATTTGTACTTTTGGGGGGGGCGGTAAAGTGCTCCAAATCCCTTATAGAAAGCGGCAAAATAGAAAGCATTTTTCCCACTTTAAAAGTTATCCACAGTCATAATAAACTGGAAATATGTGAGAAAGTAAAAACAAAAAAAGATAACCACTGTTAACAGTTTTTGGCATTTCTTCCTATTTTTTCTCAATGTATTTTAAACAAAATTATGAGCATATAGCATGTAAAGTATCACATCCTGCTCTTTTCATGTAACTTTAAATTATAAGCATGTAAAAGATAAATAAAATAAAATAAAATATAAGCATGTTTCCTATACTGGAAGCTCTTCTGGTTGAAAACCCCAGTAAATATCATGCCAGTAGGACTTTCTTTCTTTCTTTCTTTCTTTCTCTTTTTTCCAGTAGGACTTTCAAAGGTTGAAACCATTGAGATCTGCAGGAAGGGTTAAAGACGAAGCTGGAAAGTCAGTTCAGGTGAGCCCCAAAGCTAAGAGATGAAGCTTTGTGGACCTTATTCCTACCGGGGGGGTTGGGGTGGTGGTGGGCAGAACCGAATTGCATGGGTGTGAAGTGTAAGCTCAGGGAAGCCTAAGGCCAGAAGTACAATCTGGGGTCTTGTATCCAGATTGGAGATCACAGGAAATAGGATTTTAGAGCTAGGACAGACGTTAGCTATCATCTAATATAATATACTCATTTACAACTGCAGAAACCGAAGCCAGAGGAGGCAAATTGACTTGTGTAGGCTCTGGAGTCAGAATGCCTGGATTTGTCTCTCTGCTCTGCTACTTAGTAACACCGGACCATAAGTAGATGCCTTACCCTCTCATTTTCCGCTCTGAAAGGGAAATACAGCATTTAACTTACATGCTTCTTGTGTGGATCAAATCAGATAATCCACATAAAGCACTTAGCACAGTACTTAACACATAATAAAAACTCAACAAATGTTACTTTTTGATAGTACTGTAATTATTATCATGATCGAACTAGTTAGTGACAGAGCTATGACAAGGTCTCAGATCTCCTGACTCAAGCTAGTGCTCTTTTCACTGTATTGAACTAACTTTCAGGGTCCAGAAAGGACTGAAAGTTGCCTTGAACTTAGTAGGGGTAGCAACTCAAATCTACTTGGGGCTAAACCTGAAGACTTTAGTCTGGGGTCCACTTTATGTAAAAGCACCCAGCCTGGTGTCTGGAAAACAGTAGGCTCTCTTTTTTTTTTTTTTTTTTTTTTAAAGATTTTATTTATTTGACACAGAGAGAGAGAGAAGAGCACAAGCAGGGGGAGCTGCAGAGGAAGAGAGAGAAGCCAACTCCCCACTGAGCAGGGAGCCTGCCACACCACAGGGCTCGCTCCGGGGATTCCATCCCAGGACCCTGGGATCATGACCTGAGCCGAAGGCAGATGCTTAACCTACTGAGCCACCCAGGTACCCCTAAAACGGTAGGCTCTTAAGAAAGGTTTATTAACTAAGAAGATTTTTAAAAACAACGACAGGATTGGGAGGGTGGTGCTGGCTTCTAAGAGAAGGACTAGAAATCTTTCACAGAGTCACACAAAGAAGGACTTAGGGAAGAGGGCTACCCAAACTATGTACATTCCATGCATGTCTGTGAAGACCAGAGACAAGTAGAGGTGGCGCTCTCCGAGATTCCTGGAACTTTCTCATTGTCATTTTTGTTAACCCTTTCTTCTTTCCCTGTAGTTACCGGCAAAAACTCCTATACAAACGCTAGGGAGGGTTGGGTGATTTTTCAGAGCTGGGCAGAATAAGAAAAAAGTGGGGAAATAGCTATCCCGATTCAAATTAATAAAGCCGATTTGGCAGCAGGGTTGGGGGGGTGGCACCCAGGTAGAAAAGTGGGTGGTGGCAGTGAAGGAGGCAAGAGAGTCAGACCCCTCTATGATCTTTTTTTTTAAAAGATTTTATTTATTTATTTGAGAGAGAGAGAATGAGAGACAGAGAGCACGAGAGGGAAAAGGGTCAGAGGGAGAAGCAGACCCCCTGCTGAGCAGGGAGCCCGATGTGGGACTCGATCCCTGGACTCCAGGATTATGACCTGAGCCGAAGGCAGTCGCTTAACCAACTGAGCCACCCGGGCGCCCAGACCCCTCTATGATCTTGAAGAGGAAAAAAAGAAAAACAAGTCGTGAATGGGAAGCCAGTTGAGACCATGAACTCTGGGGTTGCAACGGGGGGAAAAGGCCTGCCTCCCCACCCCGCCCATATCTTGCCATATCTGTTCATAATTTATTACTACAGTCCGTTTGTTTTGTTTTGTTTTGTTTTTAAAGATTTTACTTGACACAGAGAGAGAGAGACAGCGAGAGAGGGAACACAAGCAGGGGGAGTGGGAGAGGGAGAAGTAGGCTTCCCGCAGAGTAGGGAGCCTGATGTGGGGCTTGATCCCAGGACCCTGGGATCATGACCTGAGCCGAAGGCAGACGCTTAACGACTGAGCCACCCAGGCGCCCCCTACAGTCCATTTTTTGGGGGCCTCCTGTTAGTCCTTTTTCCTGACCAGTATCTTTTCTATTTTCCAAGGCTACCTTGCTAACTCTGTCCCTTGACTAATGTATATTCTAACACTCCCACAGCAATAGGGTGAATAACCTTGACCTCTCCAGATACGTGTTTTAAAGTAGCAGTGTTTTTACTATTCCCCAGATCCTTTAACTCACCCTCCTAAATCATCTGGTCCTATGGGTTATGGTCATTTTCGTCTTTCTAGGATTTCAAGGTATACCCTCATCTCAACACTAAAGACTCAATAAGTATTTGTTGATTGATTTCAGAGTTTATAATCTAGTTCGGGGAGACAATATGCCCTCATGAAATGAAAAGCTATGTATCCACGAGCACAAATTTAAAGAATACAAACTGAGTTCATAGAGGTTCAAGAGACGGGAAGCAGATGATTGATCTGTCAGGTTGGGTCAGTCAGGGAAAGCTTCCAAGAGCACCTAAGTTTTGAGCTTTGAATTGGAAATTTAAGGAGGTGATGGACATGAGTTGGTGGAGAGGTGGACCTTTTGCAAGAAATGCACAAGGGAGACAATGCAAGATATCATTCAAGCCAGGACAGGTGCCTGCCCCACCCTGCCATTTCCCTGTCTCAGCAGCTCTGCATGATCTGTCACCACACCTGTTTCAGTTCAAAGAGAGCTCCTTGTGACCTAGTGCCCACCAGGCGCTCTCCTGTATCAGATTCACTTACCACGCACGCCAGGCTGTGCTGCAGGACGAAGAGGCATATATGCAGGAAATGTCTGCAGGCACTGTGGGCAACTATGCCCCATCTCTCTAGTCTGGACCTCAGGTAGGAATACGCGGTCTTCTATTTACCCTCTTCATGACAGATGGAGCACACATGCAGCCTGGAGGAGAAGGAGGCAGGAATGTGTAGCACCGAGATGGTTATGTTACCATGAGCAGACTAATATCACTTTGAAGGCCCAGTGTCCTGCCACCTCTGAAAAATGCCGAGTTGTCTATCTGTCCTTCCTGACGAGGAGAAAGGCATCATCAGCATGTAGCACATCTCAAACCACACCGCTAGGCACTATACAGACAAGTTACATTATAGTCCCTGCCCCTAGGAGTTCGCTGTCTAACAGGGAAACTGAGGCACGGCCGGACAGAAAGTACCCACCATACGTTTACTAAAAAGTTGTCAAATGTACAAACGTAATGCCATTCAATTCCTGATCCCATTCATTCTACCAGCATTCCTCGAATGGGACCTCGGGCTAGGGCCACAGAGATACGTAAACCTTGTCCCTGTCCCCAAGGAGTTCGGTTTAGTGGAGGAGACATACATGTAAAGAAATCATTACAGTACCATATGGTTTATGCTGTATAACACAAGCCTGCACAAAGTTCTTGGAAACGCAGAAAAGGGAGAAGTCCACCTAAGGGGAACAAGAAAGGCTGAATAGGAATTTTCCAAGATAAGAGACTTGGGGGGGGGATAATGAGAGGGGGGACATCCCAGGAGGTGGAGGGAAAGGTAGAAAAGGGCACGACATTTCCCCGAAATAGTACAAAACTCCGACTGGTTGGAATTTAGTGTGCCTAGTGAAAGATGAAGCAGGAAAGGTGGGAAGTGGCCTGAACCTGAAGAGACGCGTGTACCTTGCTGGAGAGTCTGAACTTTATCACATAGGCAATAGGGAAAATCAAAGGACGTTTCAAGCAGGGAAATTCTCCAGTCACACCTAAGTGATATGATCCTAGTTCTCCTGCCTCCTAGCTGTGACTCTGGGAATGGCACTGAATTTCTGAGCATTTGTGTTTTCACGCATAAAATGGGGTTGATAGCAGTACCTACTGTACAGGGTTGATTTGAGGAGTAGACGAGCTAATGTATGTAAAGCAATCAGCACAGTGCCGGGCACATAATAAGTGCTCCATACGTTTTAGCTACTATTACCAGGAGTGTTTCTTAGAAGGGTTAACTTTGTCGGCAGCATGGAACATAAACCACAGTGAGGAAAAGACGGATGGCAGGAGGTCCGACTAAGATGATATTACAACTTAATCCAGCGATAAATAAGGTCTGGACTGGGATCTGGACGGGAGAAGTTAAAGAGATGAAAAGGCGAGAGGGAAGTCTAGCTTGGAGGACCGGACAGATCAGGACAACTGGTAACCAAATTCAGAGATAAGGGTAGTCAGAGTATAGGGGTGTGGGTGCAAGAGCAGATAATGCGTTCCGTTTGGGACCTGTTGAATGAGAAGCGAAGCCGCCCAAGATGGGAACCTGGAGAATATCAGTATTTCAGGGGAGGCCAGAGGAGCCAGTGGAGAAAACTGATTGGTCAGCGATCGCACTGTCACCGTGAATTGCATACGGGGGCTTGAGGGGGGTAGAGGAGACACTATCGCCAGCATTTGTTTATGTTGCACAAGCCCTACACCCAACTCCCGAACACGCATACAGCCTATTTTCTAGTCCGTTCTCGGCTTCTTGCCTCTCGGTTTTCTGCTTCTTCTAGACACCGCATTCTTCCCTCCTGCCCTCCTTTCACCGAAAGACGGAGAAAGGTCTGGCGCCTCTCAACACGGTCACCGAGGGGACCCGGAGTCACACGGGAGGAGGTGGGAAAGCGGGGGAAAGGAGGAAAATGACTTTTAAAGAAAAGAAAAAGTCCGCGACGACCTCTAATAATTAAAGTTCCACCTCCCTATATCCTGCCACGCCGCTCTCCAGCCGCCCTTATCGGGCTCCTGGCCGCGAAGTAGGACGGGAAATGTAGTCCCCTAAGGCCGACCAGGGTGGCACGACTGAAGAACTCGGTTTCCCAACTGGCTCTCCAGGCGCGTGCGCAGATGGCTGCCCCGGCGAGTGGTAAACAGAGACGTCAGGCGGGGGCTGCTGCTCGGAGCAAAACAAAAAGGGAACCGGGGGGGGGGGGGGGGGGGGGGGCCGATAGGGGAATTGGTGCGGGAATAAGGGAGGCTGGGGCCGCGGGGCCGCGGGCCCTATCAAGAGTGGAGGGCAGGGAAGAGGCGGGGGGAGGGGCAGCTAGGGGAGGGGCAAGTGACGCGGGGGAGCGGGGCGTGGGGGAGGGCAGTGATCCGGGTGGAGGAAATTTGGGAGGAGTGTCCGGGGGGCAGCAACTTAAAAGGGGGAGGGAACTGCGGCTAAGGAGACGTTCGGTGATGGGAGCGCAATGTATGAGGGGATACCGTGCCTCAGGTTTAAAAGAGCAGGAAGCTGAGTGAGAGGTTGGAGAAAAAGTGTCTTCGCTAGGCGGAGGTTACAGGTGGTGTCTCGGAAAGAGCTCCGAGGCTGTCCGCTTGTAGTCGAGAAGAGGATCAGAGAACTGTGTAGAAGGGACAGCTTGGGGGCTAGCGTCCTGGGGCGAGGGGGAAGTTCGCGACTTTCTGAGGACTGGCAGGAATGTGCCTCCTGGCCCTCGGTGCTTCCCCCCTGGGGGGAGGCATCGCGAGGGACGGTGGCAGGCTCCTCTGAAAGCTGAGCGGCGGAGGTCCAATTCCACGTATGGATCCAAGGAATGAGAATTCAGCCACAGAGGCTGCCGCGATCATAGACCTCGATCCCGACTTCGAACCCCAGAGCCGTCCGCGCTCCTGCACCTGGCCCCTTCCCCGACCGGAGCTCGCTACTGAGCCGTCTGAGCCTCCCGAGGTGGAGCCAGGTCTGGGAGAGAAGGTACACACGGAGGGGCACTCAGAGCCGACCCTGTTGCCCTCCCAGCTCCCAGAGCCGGCAGGGGGCCCCCAGCCCGGGATCCTGGGGGCTGTAACAGGTCCTCGGAAGGGAGGCTCCCGCCGGAATGCCTGGGGAAATCAGTCATATGCAGAACTCATCAGCCAGGCCATTGAAAGCGCCCCCGAGAAGCGACTGACACTCGCCCAGATCTATGAGTGGATGGTCCGCACTGTGCCCTACTTCAAGGACAAGGGTGACAGCAACAGCTCAGCAGGATGGAAGGTAACTATGACCCCCTTACCTCTGTCCCAATACCATCTGCCCCTGGGCCCCCTAGCCTCCTTACTGCCATTCTGGGGCCGCCTTATATGCCCCCACCCCAGAGATCCACCTTCAAATCATCAATTACACAAACATTTACTTAGGACATAGTATATGCCACTGCTCAGTGCTTGATGCTGGAGGATCGCAGATGAATAAGACACTGTCCTTGCCTTGGAGAAAATTGAATTCTCTGCTCGCTGCTCAACACTCCCAGCACTTTGGCTTGAGCTGCCCCAGACACTTATTTCCACAGAGAAGTCTTTATCCTATGTACAGCAGGAACTGTGTGGATTCCCCACATGAACCTAGCCTTCCTTCCTCCCCCACCTCCCACCCCAACACCTTTTCTCCCATTCCTGTGGGATTACTTGGATTCCCCACTTGCCTCTCAATACCTCAGGGTAGAGGTACTGTTCTAGAACGCCTCTACTCAAGAAGAGGGGGTAGAGTGGCAGAGGTGAAAAAAGGTGATATTCCTGGGGTAAAGTAGCTGCTCTTACGGACCAGGAGGGAAAAAAGGGCCATGAGCTGCTACCTGCCTCAGTTTACCCTGTAGTGCTAGGAAACTCTCCCTAGCAAGGGGCTATCTAAGTCTGGGGTGGCGGGGGCTAGGGGAGAGTTTTCATTTACTGTTGAGGAATAATAGTTACGAAAAAAAGAGCTAGGGATCTGACTTTGGAGCACAAGGTTGGGAGTTCCCTTGGCCTTCAATGAAGAAACTAGGAAGAAAGATCTTGCTAGATGCTCTGGAAACTTGTCCTGAGGAATATGGGACTCTAATTACGAAATGGGGAGCTTCAGCCCCTTGGCATCTTGCACCCCGTAGGTGGTGAGATCAGCGTACAAGGAAGTAGAGAGGGTTGAATGAGCAGAGGGTCCTCCCCTACGTGTAGGAGATCGAGTGATCAGATCTGCAGTATCCCCAGGAGTTGGGCCGGACAGAAAACAGGACAGCTGACTGAGACCCTTGGCACTATTTCTGGGTAGACTGCCACGCCACAGTCTCAGCTCATAAAGAGCTCCCCTCCTTGGACCCAGCCTACACAGCTGTTTTTTCTTTTCCCTTAGGTTCATTTTCCAGGGTAGAAGAAATAATCGTGAGTTGTTAGTTATGCAGTGGGAGTGTAGTCCCTCCTTATAATGTACACTTATTTGCAGAGTTTTCGTTTACAAAGTAGTTTTTAAGTTTTGTTTTGTTTTATTAATCTTCACAGCGATTGTGAGACTCCACATTTTACGTGTTGGGAAACTAAGGTACAGAAAGGTCAGGAAACTCGCCTGGTATCAGTAGAGCAAGAACTTGAACTCAGGTCTAACTAGAAATCATATCCTCTTTCTGCTAGTCCATGCTGCCAAATTCTTTTCACTGGAATGATGGTGAAGCCAAATCAGGCTGAGCTTGGGGCCTCCCAGCCTCTCATCCCCCATCCCCACCCCTGCCCCACTCCAAGGGGTAAGCCTGGGGGGGCGGGGCCTGAACTGGCTCCTCTGGTGGTGGGCCAGAAGTACTCCCACCCCACCAGGGGGTGGCACTCACTAAGAACAAGAAAGCTTTGTTTGGGTGGCTTGGGGGAACAATTAGGAGTCACCCCCCCACCCCGCTTCCAACAGGTAGGCATTATAGGCTTCTAGGGAGCTGACCTCTCCAGGTAAGAGGTTGTACTATGTACTGGTTCTGAGGTCTAAAGAAGAGGGGTTAACCAAATGGGCCCCTTGGGTATTGAGTGTAGAGAGAGGAATGGAGCTTCTCAGTAGAGCCAGAGCTGAAGGATGAACTGGGTGGATGGGGGGGGTGGGGAATCTCAGTGCCAGAAGTCACGGGGGCACTCAGTTACCAAGGCTGGACAGTTACTGTCTAGATGGACAAGTTTCCATTCCCTTCAAGGAACGAGGAGTACCAGTGCGGCCAGGGTAGTAGCCGTTACTGAAGGATCCCAGGGAGACAAGAAGTTCTCTGGCTAAAGAACTCTGGAACAAGAAGCTACTTGAACATCTTTCCCCAGGCAGAGGGTCTCCTTATCTGGAGCACCAGTCAGACCCTCAGCCTCCTAGTAGCTCCAAGCCCTCCTGGGCTCCTCCCAAGTTTCTAAACACCAAAGAGCTCCATGTGGGAGGTCAAATGCCCCTAAGGTTGGAGATCTTAGGCACAAATTCCTGAGGGGAAATAGGGGAAAGGAGGTAGGACAGGGAAGGGAGGTGGGGGGGGGGGACACAAAAGGATGGTGTAACTAGCCTGGGGCAACCAGTAGAAAGAAGCTGCTCTGGGGGCTCAAGAAGCTGCCAATCTCAGCTCCCTGGGCCCCTGGGAAAAAACTTATCTCTAGCGGAATATCAGCAATGAGGGAGGAAGGGAGAACAGAGGGAGGGAAGGAGGGAGGGAGGGAGGACATGGAGCTTCCAATACCCAAGGTGCTCCAAAGCTGATAGAGCCTCAAGGGAGGCTCACTATTGTCACCCGAAGGCCACTCACCAATAAGGCGACAAGGTACTGATTATGTCCTGGGAGCTTGGCACTCCGACGGGGCGCCGTTGAGGGCTGCCTGACTGGACAACATGATCTGTGCCATGGGCGCTTATACTCGATGAGACTAATTATGTGAAATTGTAAATAATACAATATAGGTTGGGTCAGATTGTGTGGAACAGATTAAAAATACCATATGAGAGATTTGGCCGCAGAAGTCAAGCAACCACTTAATAGAAGGGAGGGAACTTACGCTTGGTCTTGAGGAACTAGCAGAATTTACAGAAGGGAGATCCTTCCTAGGACGAGGAGGGAGGGAGAAGGGAACGTGCCTTGTGTATCTGAGGTACAGCGAGGCGCCTGGCCTGAATGTAGTTGAGCGTGTCTGCCCAAGGACTGGGAGGAATCAGGAAAAAAAAAAAAAGAGAGAGAGATCTTCAAATCCTATGGAGAGCTGGGGCTCAAATGCCCCATGCGGAGTAGAGTGCTCCCTCTGCTGAGGTTCCAGCCCCTCAGCCTAGTCAGAGAACTGGCTCAAGACAGGGTGGGCCAGTCTTGGGCTGGTGTCACACCACTGTC
>NC_058419.1:70008146-70028388 GCF_002201575.2 Neomonachus schauinslandi | reverse complement strand
TCCCAGCGTCCTTCGAGGCGCGGCTGCTGGCCACTGGCCTCCCCTGCACACAGCTCATGCCCCTTTCCCACTGCCTCTGCCCCCTCCAGAACTCCATCCGCCACAACCTGTCCCTGCACAGCAAGTTCATCAAGGTTCACAACGAGGCTACCGGCAAGAGCTCTTGGTGGATGCTGAATCCTGAAGGAGGCAAGAGTGGCAAGGCTCCCCGCCGCCGGGCAGCCTCCATGGATAGCAGCAGCAAGCTGCTCCGGGGCCGCAGCAAGGCCCCCAAGAAGAAACCTGCCGTGCTGCCGGCTCCACCCGAAGGCGCCACTCCAGCGAGCCCGGTCGGCCACTTTCCCAAGTGGCCAGGCAGCCCTTGCTCGCGAAACCGCGAAGAGGCCGATGTGTGGACCACGTTCCGTCCACGAAGCAGTTCCAATGCCAGCACCATCAGCACTCGGCACTCCCCCATGAGGGCAGAGTCTGAGGTGCTGGCCGAGGAGGAGATGCCAGCCTCAGTCAGCAGCTACGCAGGGGGTGTCCCTCCCACCCTAAACGAAGATCTCGAGCTGTTAGATGGGCTCAATCTCACCTCGTCCCATTCCCTGCTCTCTCGGAGTAGTCTCTCTGGCTTCTCTTTGCAGCATCCTGGGGTCCCGGGTCCCTTACACACCTACAGCACCTCCCTCTTCAGCTCAGCAGAGGGGTCCCTGGCAGCAGGAGAAGGGTGCTTCGCAAGCCCCCAGTCTCTGGAGGCCCTGCTCACCTCTGATACGCCACCACCCCCTGCCGATGTGCTCATGACCCAGGTAGACCCCATTCTGTCCCAGGCTCCGACACTTCTGTTGCTGGGGGGGCTACCTTCCTCCAGCAAGCCAGCCACAGGAGTCGGCCTCTGTCCCAAGCCGCTAGAGGTCCCAGGCCCCAGCAGTCTGGTCCCCACCCTTTCTATGATAGCACCACCTCCGGTCATGGCAGGGGCTCCCATCCCCAAGCCCCTGGGGGCTCCTGTGCTCACACCTGGTACTGAAGCTGCAAGCCAAGACCGAATGCCTCAGGATCTGGATCTTGACATGTATATGGAGAACCTGGAGTGTGACGTGGATAACATCATCAGCGACCTCATGGATGGGGGCGAGGGACTGGACTTCAACTTCGAGCCAGGTAAGACACCTCTTCATCCACGGTAGCATCTCACAACCTACAGCCACTCCTAGGTGCCCAGCTAGTGCCATGATCTGAGCAAGAGGGAGCTTTAGAACTGGCGGCTGGGGAGGGGGTGGTGGCTGGAGCCCCTGGGGAATGGGGGAGAGGGCGTCGTATTAGAGGGGCATAGCTCCCCATGGGACCTCCAGGCCCCTCAGCAATGCCCGCCCCTAGCAGCAGCAGCACAGGCGAGGTAGGGGGAAGGGCTGTCTCTGTTTTTTGTGGGTTTTTTTGGGGGGGGGCGTGGACCTTAATGGTGGAAAGTTGTCATGCCCCAGATGAGCCTCTTTGTCTTCCATTTCTTCTTCCCACAGATCCCTGAGCCACGGCTGGAAGCTTTGTCCCCTGCTTCAGCGGTGGAGCCAGGCGTGCCCATATCCACTCTTTACCCTTGACCCCTCCCTGGGAATTCGGGACCCTGCTTTAGAGCTAGGGTGGGGTCTGCAGACACGGGGGCGTTGAAGAAATTCTAAAGATAAAGCTGCCCCATCTGGGAACTGTGGAGGGAGGGAGGGAAAGGGGTGGGGGGAAAGGGAAAGGGTTTCTTCTCACTGTGCCAATTAGGGGGTGAGGCCCCCTCTTGGGAGCCATCCTTGGCTCCCTCCATTCCCGCCCCCTGGGTTTCAGAGCAGGGGTGGGCAATACTGTTGGAAATGTGAAGTCACCAGTGGCCTTACCCCTGCCTTTGGGAGCAGGATCTTTTGTAGTCTTACCTGAGCTGGTCCGGGCTAGCTTGAGCCTGGGATTTTTATGCAGTGGCCCCCTAGGTCAGTGGGGTGGGGTGGGTAGGGTGGGGTAGTAGGGACCTGGAAGGGCCAGGGTCTGAGCACTGGAGGGGCTCACCAGGCCAAATCACCCTTGGAAGGCTGCAGATAACAGAAAGGCTTTTTATAAACTTTTAAAGAAATATAAACACAAATACAGAGATTTTTAACAGTGGCAAGGTGCTAGTGATGGGGAGAGTGCTTTTTTTTTTTTTCTTTCTGAAGGCTTTGTCATAGTGACATGATGCAAACACTACAGACATTACTTGGGGAAACATGGGAAGTGGGGGGGGGGGAGAGAGAGAGCTCCAGGCCACCAGAGAGCAGGGGCCAGGGGAGCAGCAGTGGAGAGCTGTACTGAGCAAGGGGGAAAGCTCTGCTGTGGAGATGTCTGGAACAAGGTCTGCGCGGACCTAGCTTAGAGTTGCCCCACGGAAAAAGCTAAGCCAGGCCCCCTGGTTCACCTTGTGTCTGGGAGTGTGTGCTGTTGGGGGTGCGGCCGCGCTCTCGCATGACCCACTGCGGGTTAGCGCTATGGTGGGAGAGTGCACTGAAGGCCTGGAATTAGTCTGTGGCCTGCAAAGGGGTGGGAGGGGGTGGGGGAGAAGAGGAGGGAAGGATTTAGGGTGGTAAAGTTAGGCACAGAGACCTCCCTGTTCCAGGCCCCTGACAGCTGTCCCTGCCCTTCTTCCCCTTGCCTGACTACAGGGGTTATGTGGAAGTGTGTGTGGTGGCAAGCAGGGGGGAGGGGTGGAACAGGGAAGGGGGAGCTGGGGAGCTTGGCCAAGGGTCTGGGAAATGAGCGGGGATGGAGGGGAATGTGGATCAGGTTTACTAGCACCTGCCAGGGTGGCCATCTGGGGCTCCTTCCCCACCCCAGCCCCCAAAGCAGCCCCTCCCCCAGTCCCCTTTGCATTGTCCCCTCCCCCGCCCCTGCTGTGGGTTCCCATCATTTCCTGTGTCAGCGCCTGGCCTACCCAGATTGTATCATGTGCTAGATTGGAGTGGGGAAGTGTGTCAAATCAATAAATGAATAAATTCAATAAATGCCTATAACCAGCTCTGGTTTCTGCTGCCTTGCTGCTCCCCTCAGATAAGGCGGGGGGCGGGGGAGGCAGAGGACTGGCGGGAGGGACTACTCAGAAGCGGAGGAGAGGTGGGGGGCTGGGGGAATTTCAGCAGGGGGAGTTGGTGGATCATCGCGGTGGGGGGAGGGAAGCTGCCAATCCCTCACGGAACCCCAGCAGTAGTGGGCGGGCTGTGATAGGCCTCTCAAGGGGAGGTAGTCTGGTTGGATAAGACCCCACCCCCTACTCTGTCCCTCAAAGGCTCATTGTAGCAGACTTCACAGTCTTGCCTCACTCCCACCCATGTGCTCACCCCAGCCCTCTCCTGCCACTCCTACCCACCCTCAGAGCCTCCACGATGCCTGGGGCACACTTAAGCCTTGGTGCAGATATTGGGAGAAGGAATCTTTCTTGAAGAAGGGACCTCATGTTGAAGTCCAGTAATTTCATACCTCGTATTACTGCTCTCACTTGGGCACTTTATTTAGTTAGCGATGTTTATCCCTTCTACTGAAAAAGTCCGCTCTGGTCCTAAAGATCGGACCCCTGCGAAGGGACCCCTCTTCATCCAATCTTCCCGTTGATTTGGACTGGAAAAGGAAAGAATCCATAAGTAGATCAAGAGGCCCCTGCAGGGAAGCTTTCTACAAACTAGGGCCCGTGGCAGGCCAAGAGAGGTTGGAGGCAGGTCTTGGGCATGGATGTTGGATTTGGAAAGGAAATTCATCCCAGGGGTGGGGGGGGCAGGGTGCAGGAGCCTTGGGTTGGCTGGTAGGGAAGGGCGGGGTGCAGGGACAGACTACATTCGGGGAGTCTTACTGGGAGGTTCACGGAGGAGTCAGTTGGACTGACTTTCTTGGCTTCTTGGCTTCTAAGCGATTTCATTCGGTTCCTCTCCAGGAGGTCACATTGTATGCGCAAGGTGTCTGAGAACCAGGAAAAGGCACCCCCACCTCTGAGGACTAGAGACCTTACCTACCCACCTCATCCCTCCCATCATTCCAGTGATCACTTGGAATAACTGGGCTCAAAGGTAGGCTGAGGAGTGATCTGAAGGTGCCTAAATTTTGCTCTTTTCGGTGGGAATTGGGACACTGAGACTCTAAGAGAAAAGGATGAAGGGAAAGATGGAAACGATGGGTGGTGATAGGGAGATTATATCAAGACAGTGCCTGAGAAATGGGGGTGAGGAGTAGGGGTGAGTGACACACACTACTCCAGCCGGTTTGAGCGAAACACCCATCCTAAAGTGGACCTAGGCCGTAGTCCCCTTTTCCTAGGATCCTGCCTCATTACACAATTCACACTCCATATAGAGAATGTACTCTATCACCCGGCTGTGTACGGTCCTCTCCACGTTCCTCCTTCCTCCATCGTGCTCCTTACCAATTAGCTCAGGTTCTGGATTCTTCAGGAGAGGCACAAAAGCTCTGTAGGCATTCTCCAGTCGGGTTCCTGTGAACACAGCAGTGTGCTCTCCAGCCTCTGTCACCCCGTCCCCCCCCTTCCAAAGCCCAAGATTTCAGGAACCTAACACTCGATGCTACTGTGAGCTGATATACCTGATTTCTTCCCCCTCAGGTCCAACCCTAGGCTCGGGGGGGGGGGGGGGCGCATAATATGCATAAACCTACCCTATTGTTGTAGAGGCAGTGCTCTTTCTTAGGCTGACTGGAGATGGTCAGTTTGGACCTGGTTGAGGGTCAAGGTTCACAGTCCATTTTGGACAAGGTTCACAGTCCATTTTGGACAAGGTTCACAGTTCAGTTTGAGGGCCCTGCCCTATCTTTCAGGAATGCTCCCAAGCCTCTACCTGGTGCTCCATACTCCACCTTACAAATATAGTAGGTGTTTCGAGCAGTAAGGAATTTGCTGGCATAGTCTCCAGGGGTCCTCGTCAGGAAAAGCAACTTCATTGTCCCCGTTTCATCACACAAATCGATGGTGTCTGGAGGGAGGCCACAGGGTTATTGGGGCAGCTAAGGAAAGGGAGTGGGAGCAAAAAGGGCAGTGATCCTATCCTGAAGGGATTGGAGGAAGCTGTTGGATTCAAAGAGCTCTCTTCTTGCCCGTCGGAGGGCTTGGAGGCTGGAAATGACCCCGCGGACTTCTAACCCTTGGCCTTTAGTCCCCTGCCCCCAACTCCTCACCTGTTTTAGGCAACCCTACTTTATTGCGGGTATAATGCAGCAACAGAAGGACAGAGCAATTGGTATTGACCAGAAACTGCTGATTATCTGAGAAGACATGGGATGGAGCATGTGGCCCTTCTCTAGGTATACCATCCCTGTGACCGCCCCCCCACTGCCCTCAAACCTCCCCAGCCCTACATACAGACTCCAGCTCTGTAATGCCCCTCACCTCCATGTTTGATGAAAATGAACATGCTCTCAAGATCTTCTCACTCTTCAGATGGAGGCCTGATGAGTCATTCGGAAGGAGAATGTTCTAGAGGTCCTGGGAGGTGGGGGGGGGGGTCAAGGGGCCCATAGGGTTGGGGGGCTGGAGAGGGCGGTGGATCGCATAGGCTGAAGAGGCCCAGACAGGGCAGACAGGAGAGAGCCACTGGCAGTGGTGGATAGCCAGCATCCCTAGGGGTGGGGCCTGAGGCTGAAGTTGAGGGATTATGAGGTCAGAAGTGGTATATGTAGCAGAAGGTGGAGTAAGGATAAGGAGAGAAGAACCCAGGTGGGGTCTGTGAAAGATTTGCTGGGGACGGGCGCCTGGGTGGCTCAGTTGGTTAAGCGACTGCCTTCGGCTCAGGTCATGATCCTGGAGTCCCTGGATCGAGTCCCGCATCGGGCTCCCTGCTCGGCGGGGAGTCTGCTTCTCCCTCTGACCCTCCCCACTCTTATGTGCTCTCTCTCATTCTCTCTCTCAAATAAATAAATAAAATCTTAAAAAAAAAAAAAGATTTGCTGGGGAGGGGGGCAACACGGTAAATCTAATTCGAAAATGCATCCTGCGGGGTGCCTGGGTGGCTCAGTGGGTTAAGGCTGTGGCTCTTGGTTTCAGCTCAGGTCATGATCTCAGGGTCCTGGGATCGATGCCCGCACATCGGGCTCCTCCACGTTCAGTGCAGAGTCTGCTTGTCCTCTCCCTCTGCTCCTCCCCGCCCAATAAATAAATAAAATCCTTTTAAAAATAAAATAAGGGGCACGTGGGTAGCTCAGTCAGTTGGGGGTCTGCCCTCGGCTGGGTCCCGATTCCGGGGGCCTGGGATCGAGCCCTGCGTCGGGCTCCCTGCTCAGTGGGGAGCCTGCTTTTCCCTCTCCCTCTGCCATTCCCCCTGCTTGTGCTCTCTGGCTCTCTCTATCTCTCTGTCAAATAAATAAATAAAATCTTTAAAAAAATAAATAAAATAAAATGCATGCTGGTAGGAGTGCAGGACACCTAGAGAAAAGCCAAATTTCTCGAACGCTGCTCATCTTTAGTTAATTTGTGGTACTACTCCTTGCACATCATGAGTCTACTACTCCTTTTTCCTCCTGTCAGCACCATGCCTCGCACCCTCCTTGCACCCCACATTTCCCTTGCTCCCCTCCCCAACAACAGACATTCTTGACGATCATCAACAGAAGCTTTATTTCTCATTGCTTGGAGCATAATTGAAGGGTAGATGGAAGGAGGGAGGGAAGGACGGAGGAACTGCGGGAGAAATAATCCTGCAAGGAGGAGGAGGGGCTGGATCTGGGAAGATGAGCCGCGTGCTCAGGGCAAAGGGGCAATCAGACGATAGGAGATATTGAATGGGGGGGGGGGTGGGGGGGGGGGGGGAAGTTATAGGGGGCATAAAATTCAGAATCAGCCACAGGGGGGCGAGGTGAGCATGGGACCCAGGCTGGTTAGAGGGGAAGTTAGTACAATTTAGGACTACAGGGCTCTGGGGTTCTGTCAGGGTATCGGGGCTCCAGTTTCAGGTTTCAGCGTGTAGCATGGGGGAGCCCAGTAGGGGCTATGCTGGCTGCAGGGGGAGCCCCCAGGCCCCTCCCCTGGAGCCCCTCCTTTGGGGGGAATCTCACTGACGTAGCAGAGCCATTCACTGTAGTCTGGCTGCAAACTCTCGGCCAGGCCCTTGGACACTCCGCTCCAGGCCTAAAGACAGATATCTCCAGGTCAGGGGTCAATTAGGCTCAGGGAGTAAAAGACCCGGGCTCTGTACGAAGGGAGCTCTTACAAGGTCTGCAACGCCTGTGATTACAGAAGGGACACACAGACTCCCGGGGCCCCCCCATACCGCTGTTGCCATCTGCCCCACCCGATCTATATAATCAGTTCTTTGGTGTGTCGCTCTCCCATCTAGCCCAACCTCCCACTGGCCAGCCACATCCTGACAGTTAGTGCAGGCCCCCTCCCCTCCCCTCTGGCCCCCATACTCTGTCTGACTTTCGGGCAGAGGCAGTCGGTGGTCGACAAACTGCAGTCTGCCTGTGACAATGTTCTCACCGAAAAGTTCCCGTGGTATTCGGTGACCAGATCCTCGAGGTTCTTGAGGGTAGGAATGCGGGGCAACATCCTGAACAGAGGAGAAAGAGGGAGCAGGAGCATGTAGGTTACGCTCGTCCAGTACCCTTCTCCCAGTTCTCCCAGATGGAATGAAGGGATTCTGCGGTCTGTGTGCCTGCAGCTTCCTTCCGTCACCATGCCCCCCTTGAGTGATCCCTCGTTCCTTGCTGTCCCTCTCTCTACTCCTGGAGACCCTGTGATAATCCTCCTCTACTATTTCTTCCCAGCCACCCCACCTCGTTTTCCTGGGATATCTGAAATCTCACCGTTCCAGGCAGCAGTACACACAGATAAGGGTAATAATCAATCCCATGGAGCCAAGGGGGATAAGCACAGCTTCCAAAGCAAACAACAAAGGATTCTCTACAAAAAAAAAAAAAGAAGAAGAAAGAGAAAGTGACCTAACATGTGTAGTGCCCCAACTTTGGTGCCAGGCTCTGTGCTAGACACTTCCCATACCCTTAATCCTCACAACTCCTGAGAGTGGCGGGGGTGGGGGGGGTGGGGGGGACAATCATTATCTCCATCTTACAGATGAGGAAACAGAATCAAAGAGGTTAGCGATGTGCCCGAGGTCAAAGAGGGGGAGAGTAAGCAGCAGAGCCAGGTTTAAAACCCGACATCGGTCTGCTTCCAAAGCTATCTTTGCCATGCAGTCTTTCCGGAAATGCTGTAGGGGAATCTTAAACATTCTATCTCCCCTCCGCCTCCTTCTCGACCACCCCCCCCACTCTAACAACATACTGAGCCAACCCTACACAGAAAAGCCCTGCAACCTGGGGGTTGAGGTTGAACAGTGAGGGGAGATGGGCCACCAAGTTTGGGGGGCTTAGGGGTCGAGAGAGCAAAAGAGAGTGATGCTCGAAAGGGTTGGGGTGCCGGGCTCATGGGTCACGGTGAGGCCTTAGGCCCATTTTACCCTTGGAAGTATTGCTGCCCCAGTGGATAGGGCGGCTCCATTCACTCCAGCGCTGAGCGCTTCCACAGAGTGGGTTATAGCGGCTCCGGACACGGAATGTGTAGAGTTTCTGCCCATCCACGCTAGGCAGAGAGAAGCTATTTCGGTGGTCCACTGATTGTTCCTTGGGGAGAAAGAGAGTGAGGGAGAGATGGGTGTCTAAAAAAGAAGGGAGAATTAAAACCGCGGCCCCTCCCCCCCACATCATCCAGTCCTTCCCAGCTCTTCCCTCCTCTCTTGACTACTCAAGCCACCCTGCTCCCTTCACCGACTAGAATCTAATGCCTCCTCGCCAGATCCCCTGGAAGGCTCCCTTTTGTTTACTTGCCTATCAGGTATTGGGAAGAGTACGGGTAGGGAAACGTTAATGGAAAGTCCACTGGTCATTATAGGCAAAGGAGCTGGACGAGGGGAGAGACAGAGCAGAGGAACCAGGAGGCAGAGAACAGGAGCTTGAGATCAGGCCCTCCTACTTGGCTGACTGAATCGTCTATCCCCATTTGCTTGGCCTTAGAGCTGCTACATTCATGACCCCGGTCACTCACAGTCCAGCTGCGGTCCCAGTCACTCCGGTACTGCACAAGGTGCTCCAAACAGTGGTCCAAGTGTCTGTTGCTCCAGCTCAGTTCTAGCTGCGATTCGCTCAGGTTGTGAAGGGTCAGGTTCTCCGGAGCCCAGGGGATCACTGGAGATATGTGTGTTTGTGTGTGTGTGTGTGTGTGGTCATTGCCCTGGCCTAGATGAGTTAGGATCCTGAAGGTAGCGCCCCTAATCCCTCCGCCCCTCCTGATCCCGATCCCGATCCCTCACCTCCTCCTTCCTGCCTAAGTACCCTCAAGGTGAAAGAACACCACTCCCTATACTCCAGTGCCCCACAATATATTCCAGGATTCTTGGCGCCCTTTCCAAATTACCCAGATTCTGCAGTTTTAGCATCTGTATGGACTGCCTCCTGGGCTCCCGTGGGTCCTGGAGCTGGACAACAAATGTTTCGTAGAGATGGATCTCCTCCTTTTGCAGCCAACAGCCCGCAGTGGTCTCTCCGGAGAATAGATAGTGGCCACACTCCTGGACTTTATCATCATTGGACTTCTTGTACCTGGAGAAGGGTTGGGAGGAAGAAGAACGGTGGCATAAACTTGGGTACTCTGGATACCACAGCCCAGCCCCATCTCCTCTGAACTGACTTACCCCATGAGAAAATGGTGGGGAGGCTCGGACGCTGGCTTACCCTCTTTCTTGGTCCAGCCCACCCCCCTCTTACTCCCTTGTGCTGTCCCCTCTTCCTTTTTCATACCAGTAGTGCAGAGTCAGGTTGGTGGGCTGGGGCTCAGAGCTGCTGTTCCAAGTGCAATTCATGTACTCAACATTGAACACAAAACACTGGACCTCTGGGAGGGGCAGGGTGGAAACGCTGAGGGTCCCAGGGGGTGTAGCGGTCAGGAAGAAATCTAGGTTGGAGAGAAGACGAAGGGGGAGGGAGGGGAAGACCAGAAATGATGGTCAGAAGAAGCAGCGGCAAGGGGCAGAGAACCCTTCCCCTTTCCCTTCTCCACAGTACTCTTCAGTTCTGCCCGCATCCTTCTTATGCCCCGTGGCATGTTCGAGATTTCTGTACGGCCCCTTCCCACAGGCTCCCCTCTCACCAACCCCCTTCAGTCCCACGTTTCCCACCAGCTGCGATGTCTTCATTCCCATTGGGCATGGGGCCCGTCAAGTTCAGCCCCACCCCCAGCAGAGGCAGCTGCAGGAATAAGAGGGATCTGAGTGGCAATGGTGGCTTCAACATGGCGCTTGCTCTTCGTTCCCTGGGTGTAGACTGTCAGGAACCTGGGCCCCTCACCCATTACCCCTCCCCACCCACACATTTCCTTCTGTCATAGCTTCCGGTGGAAAGAACCTTCGAAGCCAGGGCTTTACAGAGGGTGTGGCAAATGTGTGCTATGACACAGGCTAAATCCTCCGGGAGATTAAGTGTTAATCTAATCTGTAGGTGTATTACCACCACGGTAAAGTGCTGTTAAGTGGAGACCGAGGCTGGGCACACGATACTGTCACAGACTCAAGAATCTTCAGGCCACTCGGATCCTGGGAAGGGTCTGTTCGCTGCTGCCACCACCACCACCACCACCACCACTCCCAACCACCCACCTTCTCATCTAAGTCATTTTATCCTGTGGAGTGGAGGGTCTGGACCTCCCTCCCCATCCTGCGCTATGCTCCTTCCTGGGCTCAGTCACCCTGAAACCTCTGTCAAAGCCCTACTCTCTTGGGTGGAAAGTACAGTCTTGACGCCTGTGGGCACACATATAGCTGTCTTCCTTCTGACCTAATCCAAACCAGAATATCCATCCACCCTTAGCTGCTGCCTGAGCTGGGTCCCTGTTGAGACTGGTTAGTAGGTCTGACTTAGAAGTAGATTCTGGAAATGGAGGAACAACAATACTGGCTTCAAACTCCTCGTCTTCCCCTAAATCTGCTTCTCTTCCTGTGTTCCCTATCTCAGTTAATGTATCACCACCCTCTCAGTCACCCAAACTTGAAACCTCAAAGTCATCATCAATTCCTCCCTCTCTCTCATTCCTGAGAATCCAATCAGCTCTACGTCTGTGGTGTTTCTCTCAGCAGTGTCCTCCTTTCCACGAGCACAGCCACTGTGCTAAATCAGCCTTTCATTCCCTCTAGTCATGATTATTCCTCGAACCCACTAACTGGCCTCCCTTTCTTTTTCTTCCTTTACTTTCTTTTCTTCTTTCTTTCTTTCTTTTTTTAAGAGATGGGGGCTGCGGAGAGAGAATTTTAAGCAGGCTCTACCCCCGGCACAGAGCCCCCCGCGTGGCTCAATCTCAGGACCCTGAGATCATGACCTGAGCCAAAATCAAGAATCAGATGCTTAACTGACTGAGCCACCCAGGTGTCCCCTGGCCTCACTTTCTTTTTCTTTCTTTCTTTCTCCCTCTCTTTCAAATATTTTATTTATTTATTTGAGAGAGAGGGAGAGCAAGAGTGGGCAGGAGGGGGGGAGGGGGGAATGGGCAGAGGGAGAAGAAGACTCCCCGCTGAGCAGGGAGCCCAACTCAGGGCCCGATCCCAGGACCCTGAGATCAAGACCTGAGCCGAAGGCAGACGCTTAACCGACTGAGCCACCCAGGTGCCCCTGACCTTCCTTTCTGAAGGCCCGGGCTCTCTAACCTACATTCGTCATCTTATTGCCAGATTTGTCTTCCCCCAAACACAGAGCTGATTGGAGACACTTTGTAGAAATTGTTTATTCAGCAAACATTTATTGAGCCTTAAATATGTGCCAGGCGCTGTGCTTACGTTCTAACCCACCCCAATGTTCTGTGGGTTACAATTTCTTAGGGCTAGCTCAAATGTTACCTCCTCCGATATGTTTTCCTCACCCCAGTCAGAATTAATTTGTCTTCCCATTGTGATTCAATAGCATTTTGTTAGTGTTATTTTTGCTATTTGCTAATTTTATCAGTTTTTTAATTTATTGTTATCTGTTACTCTTATTATAGCACTCCATCTTTTCTCTGAAGAGCAATCTGCCATCACAGGAAGGCCCAAGAGTCCAGAAAAAAAATCTTAACCTCAGCTCTGTTTCTCAGTACCTGAATGACATCGGGCAAGTGAACTTTCACTCTTTGAATATCAGCTTGCTCATCCACAAAATGGAGACAATTATCATCTCGAACTCATGGGGCTGTTTGCAGGTTAAAGGAGATGATGTCTGGAAAGCATCTGACACAGTAGGTGCCTCTTTCTCAAGCTGGAGTTCATGAGATACTTAGGGGATACACTGTTGACATTTAGGGGCTCTAAGAATTTCCCTGGAAAGTATGTAACATTTCGTTTCCCTCTGTAACTTTCCTGGGAAGGCCCATAGCGCCCATCAGCATCTTAAAGGGGCTGCGAATCATAAAAGGTTAAGAACCTCAGGGCCAGACCATAAAGACCTTGAGGGATTAGAGCTGGCCTTTCAGGGGTTTAATAGGTGCTTTCTTATGCAGACAGTTTCTAATCTTCACAACAGCCCTTTGAAGGAGGTAACAGTACACCCATTTTTCAGATGCAGAAACTCAGAAAGGAAGAAGTGGTTTAGGGTGAAAGGCAGAGTTCCTAACCGAGGCAAATACCCTTGAGCACCGATTCCAGGCCGAGAACCGAGAGAGGCACTGGGGACCCGGTTTCAGCTTAGAGCTCGGCTTCGCGGCTGCCTCCCGCCTCGCGGGGCCACGTACCCCCGCGCCCCACCCCCCACCCCCCCGGCACACCGGACTGCTCGAGGACGTTTCGCAGCTACTTGGGGAGTGAAATCCATCTTCAGCCGCGCGGGCCCGAAAGCTCCGCGACCGCGGAGCTCCGCCCCACGCCGGGCTGGGCCCCGCCCCCGCTGCGGTCGGTATTGTCCGACGGTTCCCGGCGTCCCTCGGTTCCCCTCGGTAGTTTCCGGCAACGATCGAGAGTTTCTAACGTGCCCCTTGTTGTCTCTCGGCTGCCGTCCTCGGAACCACCGCCCCCCTTGTCGGTTCCCTCTCCCCCTCCCCCCCTCAGCCGGCCCCGGCTGGCGCCTCTGGCGCTACGGGCTGGGCAAGATGGCGGCCTTCGGGATCTTGAGCTACGAACACCGGCCCCTGAAGCGGCCGCGGCTGGGCCCTCCCGATGTGTACCCTCAAGATCCCAAACAGAAGGAGGTGCGTTCAAAAATCCGGGCTCCCAGGGGGCCTGAGGCAAGCGGTCGGCAGAGGAGGAAGCATTGATGGTTTGGTGAGGGGGGGCGGGGCGGTTTGGTGGGAGCCAAAGTCCCAAAAGGGGTAAGAGTAAAGTGGGCTGGGGTGCGGGGGGGGGGCCTGGGGGGGGGGGGGCTCCCGGGTGTGAATAGGGAATGATGTAGGGGCTACGCTGGAGGCGCCCCCCCTCCTCACACACACACACACACACACACCTCAGAAAGTTGTCTGAGGCAGCTCGGTGAGCTACGGCTGCTTGCAAGCTTGCAAGGAAGAGTGATGTTGAGCGAGCGCTGGCTGATTGGAAATCTTAGTGACTGTGGGGGTGAGGGTGGGGTCCAAATGAATATAAGGGCCTAGCTTTAAATTAACCACTTTTCTTCCCCCAAATCCTCCCCCTCCCCCCCCCCCCCCCCGTTTGTTCCCTTCTCTTCTCCTGCCCTCCTCCCCCACCACCACCACCACCACCCCCAGGGGAGGGGAAAAAAGCTAAAATATCGTTTTCCTGCCTCAGGATGAACTGACGGCCTTGAATGTAAAACAAGGTTTCAATAACCAGCCTGCTGTCTCTGGGGATGAACATGGCAGTGCCAAGAACGTCAACTTCAATCCTGCCAAGGTGAGATAACCCTGCCAGGCTGAAGGAAAAGCCTGGAAGAATCTGAGAAGGAGCAAAGGCCCTGGGTTGGGAAGACCTAAAGGGACAACCTGAATGGCTGAGTTTTCCCTTATAACCTAATGCTACCACATTGGTATTAGTGATCAGAGGCATGACCACCTCTCTGCCTCTTCTTCCCTTTCTGAGGTGTACTTTCCTTCCCTCAGATCAGTTCCAACTTCAGCAGCATTATTGCAGAGAAGTTACGTTGTAACACCCTCCCTGACACTGGTCGCAGAAAGCCCCAAGTGAACCAGAAGGACAACTTCTGGCTGGTGACTGCACGATCCCAGAGTGCCATTAACACCTGGTTCACTGACCTGGCTGGCACCAAGCCACTCACGCAACTAGCCAAAAAGGTGAGGTGCTTGTTCCTGGTCTCCAGGCCAAGGTGGGGAGCGTGGGTGTGAAGTACTCTCCTATTCCCAGATTAAGCTACGTGGGTGCCAGCTTGTAGGGGTGATAGAGGTCTCATTATTTGTGATGTCCGTCCAGGTCCCCATTTTCAGTAAAAAGGAAGAAGTGTTTGGGTACTTAGCCAAGTACACAGTGCCTGTGATGCGGGCCGCCTGGCTCATTAAGATGACCTGTGCCTACTACGCAGCAATCAGTGAGACCAAGGTGAAGAAGAGACATGTCATTGACCCCTTCATGGGTGAGTAACTCCTAATACCACGGGTCCCACCACTGATCGCATCAAGGAGTGATGACAGAGAGACCCTTGGACTTATTCTCCTTCCTCGTCTGTATTCCTTGCTTCTGCATGTGTCTTGCATTCACTCCGTTGGTAAACGTTGAGTGTCTTGAGTATCTACTGTGTGCATGTACTGGGCTGTCAAGGGGACTGGTCCCTTATTCCCACCCTTAGGATGCTTGTAATCTGGTAGGGATGCTAAGGCATATGTACGAATCACATAATTAGAGAAAGTATGTGTATGCATGCGTGTGTGTGTGTGTGTGTGTCTCAAGAGAAGGTGAAAGGTTTTCTGAGACTTCAGTGGACAGAAGGATTACTTTCTTTGGGGGACACCTGGGAAGGCTTTGAGCAGGTGGCATTGGACCAGAGCCTGAGAGGATGAATAGGATTTAGAAGTATGGTGACTGGGGGTGTGGGCGTGGGGCGGGGACAGAAGATGTTCTAAGCAGAGGGACGGTGTGAAATAACCCTCTCTCCACCTTTCTCCTAGAATGGACTCAGATCATCACCAAATACTTATGGGAGCAGCTGCAAAAGATGGCCGAGTACTACCGGCCAGGGCCTGCAGGCAGTGGGGGCTGTGGGTCCACTATAGGGCCCTTGCCCCATGACGTAGAGGTGGCAATCCGGCAGTGGGACTACAACGAGAAGCTGGCCATGTTCATGTTTCAGGTAGGAAGACGGGCATGTCACATGACACCTCGGTGGAGCGTGGCCTCATATTCTGCCAGGACAGGACAGAATCTGCCTGCTAGCTTGCTCCAGCTGCGGTTCTCTTCCTCCTTCCATTTACTTTATCTGCCTTATTAATAGTCTCCGGGGAAACTAATACTCCTCCCGCTCCTTGGACCCATAGGATGGAATGCTGGACAGACATGAGTTCCTGACCTGGGTCCTTGAGTGTTTTGAGAAAATCCGCCCTGGAGAGGATGAATTGCTTAAACTGCTGCTGCCCCTGCTGCTTCGAGTAAGACCTAGGATTTGGCGGGGGTGGGGGGGGGTTGTCTAGGGAGGATCTGGGGAGGAATAAGACGTGAGTGCCCTGTCCCTCCGGGAGAACTGGGGGTTTTGATGGGCATGTCTTCACAGTACTCGGGGGAATTCGTTCAGTCTGCGTACCTCTCCCGCCGCCTTGCCTACTTCTGTACCCGGAGACTGGCCTTGCAACTGGATGGCGTGAGCAGTCACTCATCTCACGTTATGTCCGCTCAGTCGACAAGCACACTGCCCGCCACCCCTGCTCCTCAGCCCCCAACCAGCAGCGCACCCTCTACACCCTTTAGCGACCTGCTGATGTGCCCTCAGCACCGGCCCCTGGTTTTTGGCCTCAGCTGTATCCTTCAGGTAGGTGCCGGGTGGGCCCAAGGAAGCATTAAGAAGCATCCCGAGAAGACCTGGATGCCCGTCCTGGAGAATGGGGGTGATTCTCAGTGGGAGGTGGGAGCAGGCACTGTGAGTACTCGCTTGGAGATTGTTGCTTCTCGTTCCTGGGACGTTAGTTCCTTTCCAGGACTGAATAGTAGGCCCAGAGCCTTTTAGGAGAGGGGATGAGGGGAGGGGCTCAGAGACGGAGAGGTGCTACATCAGGGACTCAGAATAACGTTGGACCAGAAAGCTCAAGCTGGGGTCTTGTAATGGGGTTCTAGAGAGGTAGCCGTGGGAACTGAGCCCGACTTAGCTCTTCTTGTCCGGCAGACCATCCTCCTGTGCTGTCCTAGTGCCCTGGTTTGGCACTACTCGCTGACCGATAGCCGCATTAAGACTGGCTCACCACTTGACCACCTGCCTATTGCTCCCTCCAACCTGCCCATGCCAGAGGGCAACAGTGCCTTTACTCAGCAGGTAAGTCCCACCAGGAGCCAGCCTGGTGGCCTCTGGATTGAGATGGGAAGCTGAGTTGCTCTTTCAGAAATAGTGACTTAGAGGGGCGCCTGGGTGGCTCAGTCGGTTACGCGTCTGTCTTTGGCTCACGTCATGATCCCAGGGTTCCTTCATCGAGCCCCACGCCGGGCACCCTGCTCAGCAAGGAGTCTGCTTCTCCCTCTCCCTCTGCCTCTCCCCCTGGCTCATGCTCTCTCCCTCTCTCTCTCTCTCTCTGTCAAATAAGTAAATAAAATCTTTAAAAAAAAAAAAGAAATAGTGACTTGGAGTCTGGTACTGTCCTTTGTGCCTAGACCCTGGCCTGCTATACGCCTTGGTGCATCCTTAATCAAAGCCCTCCTTTTCCCATACTGCAGGTCCGTGCAAAGTTGCGTGAGATTGAGCAGCAGATCAAGGAGCGAGGACAGGCGGTTGAGGTTCGCTGGTCTTTCGATAAGTGCCAGGAAGCCACTGCAGGTGGGTGCCAGAGGACAGAGAGTAAGAAGGATGTTCGAGGAAGGGATGGTAAGGACCTAGCGACCTGAGAGCCGGATGCATTGGGCCTCTTGTTAAGTCCCCTTTACCGCTTTTCCTCCCGAGGCTTCACCATTGGACGGGTGCTCCATACTTTGGAAGTGTTGGACAGCCACAGTTTTGAGCGCTCTGACTTCAGCAACTCTCTCGACTCCCTTTGTAACCGAATCTTTGGGTTGGGCCCTAGCAAGGACGGGCACGAGGTAAGCAAGAAGGGGAAGAGAAGGAGCAAAGCACGTGGCAAGAGCAACAGTATGCCTGAGGGGAAGGCATGGCAAGGCACGGACACCGGGGATGTGTGAAGAGATGATCTTCCTGGGCCTGGGATGTTTTAAGATGGGGCCCGGTCTTGAAGAAATTGGAGCACGGTACTTTATCCCCAACACTACCCTGCTCACCCCGTCTTCCTTTGGTCTCCAGATCTCCTCGGATGATGACGCCGTAGTATCATTACTGTGTGAATGGGCCGTCAGCTGCAAGCGTTCTGGTCGGCATCGTGCTATGGTGGTAGCCAAGCTGCTGGAGAAGAGACAGGCCGAGATTGAGGCCGAGGTCAGGGGGCAGAGATGAGAGAACGCGGTTGGCCGATGGGGCAGTGGCAGCTGGGGCTGGAGACAGATGGAGCTGAGTAGCGGAACCCAAGTTCAAGTTGTGAGAATACAGAAGGGGTACGGAACCGAAAGGGAAAGTTGAGGACCTAAGGCAACAGTAGGAAGGAGTAGATCGACGTTGGAGTTAGGGAAGCAGGCAGGGCTTCAGTTGGGAGGTGGTAAAGAAAACGGAGGTCAGTGGGGCGCCTGGGTGGTTTAGTCGATAAGCGTCTGCCTTCGGCTCAGGTCATGATCCCAGGGTTCTGGGATCGGGCCCCGCGTCAGGCTCCCTGCTCAGTGGGTGGCCTGCTTCTCCCTCTGCCTGCCGCTCCCCCTGCTTGTGCGCTCTCTCTCTGTGTGTCAAATAAATAAATAAAATAGTTCTTTTAAAAAAAGAAAAGAAAACGGAGGTCAAAGCGGGGATGGAAGCGCAGAGCTTGGGGGTGGAGGCGAAACGGGTGGCAGTTCAAGCATTGTGTGTGGAGAGGTGAAGAAGCAGGACAAAACCGATGTTAGGGTTTCTTCTCTCGTCTTACAGCGTTGTGGAGAATCAGAAGCCGCAGATGAGAAGGGTTCCATTGCCTCTGGCTCCCTTTCTGCTCCCAGTGCTCCCATTTTCCAGGATGTCCTCCTGCAGTTTCTGGATACCCAGGCTCCCATGCTGAGTACGAACCCCTGCCACCCTCCGCTTACCTCCGCCTAGACTCAGTTACCCGCTGCTGTCGCTGGGAAGCATAGCGAAGGGCCTTCTGATGTCTCTTTCTGTCTTGGGCTTTATGCAGACTGGGTTTTGGGTATAATTCTAGCCTCTGATGATCTTACAGTTGAGCAGAATAAAGGAATAAAGAGAAGAATAAAAACAAGACCTCACGCCCGAAGCATTCCCACACACAGAGAGCCGCAAGGATGCTCTCTTCCTTTCCAAGGCGGTGTGTGGGGCAGGAGCGGGGTGAACCAACCGCACTTTGTCCCGCAATTGTTTGGGGGGGGGTCGCTCCTCGTCTTGCCTACGTCAGGTACTCTAGGAGCACTGCGCCTCCGGTGTGCTTCCCTCCCTTGCTGCCCGTGTCTTGTGCTCTCCCTAAGCCCTCTTTTCTCATTCCATCCATGCAGCGGACCCCCGAAGTGAGAGTGAGCGAGTGGAGTTCTTTAATCTGGTCCTGCTCTTCTGTGAACTGATTCGACACGATGTTTTCTCCCACAACATGTACACTTGCACCCTCATCTCCCGGGGGGACCTCGCCTTTGGAGCTCCTGGCCCCCGGCCTCCGTCTCCTTTTGATGACCCTACTGATGACTCAGAGCGCAAGGAGGCCGAGGGCAGCAGCAGTAGCAAGCTGGAGGTGAGCGGGTTTGTCTTGCCCTCGCTGCCTCCTTCGGACAGCCCCATCTTCCTGGCTCGCAGAGTCCTCTGGGTACCCCTTCCCTAATAAGGAGAATGGTATTGGCTCGGTGTTCCAGGGCCGGCCCAGCCCTGTCACATCCGTGGTCGGCATTTGCTCCTCGCAGTGGGGTGAGGTGTTCCGATCCCCCACTTTGAAGCTGAAGGGAATGAGGCGCGAGGCGGGTACGTGACCTGTCAAAGCTCGATTCCAGATCCGGTGCTTTGCCCAACACAGTCTCCTCCCTCCAGCTTCGACCTTTCCAGGTGGTGGGGAGCAGCTCCCTGGGGCTAAAGCCACTTGGCTTATGTTCTGTGCCCTCAGGACCCAGGGCTCTCGGAGTCGATGGACATTGACCCTAGTTCCAGTGTGCTCTTCGAGGACATGGAGAAGCCTGATTTCTCAGTAAGTCGATCCCGGTGTGGAAGAATCCAGCTTCCGAGGTCCTCCCGTTATGCCTCTGGGGAATTTCTTTGTGCCCCTGACCCCCTTTTCACCCTCTAAATGTTCTGCCTTTCGCCTTTTCTCAGTTGTTCTCCCCTACTATGCCCTGTGAGGGGAAGGGCAGTCCATCCCCCGAGAAGCCAGATGTTGAGAAGGAGGTGAAGCCCCCGCCCAAGGAGAAGATAGAAGGGACCCTTGGGGTTCTTTATGACCAGCCGCGGCATGTGCAGTATGCCACGCACTTTCCCATCCCCCAGGTACTGTTCCGCGAGCTCCTCGAGACCTCGGTTTTGAGCCGGGGTTTCTGTCCAAGGACTGTGCTGAGGGGTTGGAGCTGTTCTTGCGGGTGTGGCGCGCTGGGAAGGGCTTGAGCACTGGGATGCTGAGGGGCATGGAGCATGCTTTTGAGAGGAGGGAGCGAGACCCGTGCCGGAGTCTGATGGTGCTGCTGGGATGCAGGAGGAGTCATGCAGCCATGAGTGCAACCAGCGGTTGGTCGTACTGTTTGGGGTGGGGAAGCAGCGAGATGATGCCCGCCATGCCATCAAGAAAATTACCAAGGATATCCTGAAGGTTCTGAACCGCAAGGGGACAGCGGAAACTGGTGGGTTTGAGGCTCCTGAAACAGATCTCCCCCTAGGAGTGCCCTAGTCAGTGTCCCTTTCCCCAGCACAGGGAACCCCCAGTCATGTCCCCATGTCCTGTCTCTTGGAGTCTCCTGAGAGCTCTAGTCCTTTTGAAACTTCCCCCCTCATTCCCCCCCTCTGCAGACCAGCTTGCTCCTATTGTGCCTCTGAATCCTGGAGACCTGACATTCTTAGGTACCTCACAGTAAGCCCCATACTGCCCGCCCTC
>NC_058419.1:69985088-69988146 GCF_002201575.2 Neomonachus schauinslandi | reverse complement strand
CCCCCCCCCCCCCCCGCCCTGTGGTGTTCGCGGCTTGCATGTGGTTGTGCGCCCTGCAGCAGCATGCCTCCGTCCGTCTGTCCGTCCGTCCGTGAAGATGCTTCTAACCATCACTCTGCTTGGCCTCCCCCCCTTCCTCCCCTCCCCGTTCTTCCCTCCCCCAGCATTGTCTGAGCTCCCGTGTGTGAGTGACACTGTTACCAGGAGGGGCCTGGCCAGGCCTGAGAGCTTTGACAGGTCTAGGGCCAGAGTGCTGGATGGGGGTTCCCTGGGGGAGAATGGGTCACTGCAGGCAGCCGCCCGCGGGAGGACGCTGGCTCCACCAGGCCCCCCTGTTGCCATCCTGCCTGCTTTGAAAGGTGGTAGGTGTGTGCGGCCAAGGGAGCTGGGCGCGTGCAGGGGGCGGGGGGGGCCAGCCTGGTGGGCATTGCTTAGGAGCCTCCTCTTTGGCTAGCCGCTGCCTCCTCCCGCGGGGCTCACACCAAGGTAAGTGACAGAAGCAAGGAGATGGTGGGACAGGCTCTCTGCCATGTGCCGCCTGCAGAGCAGCTCTTGGGGCCTGGGGGGGTGGGGGGGTGCATGCCCCTGGGCAGAGGCCTCCTGTTATTTTTTAGTTTTTTATTCATTTTACAGTAAAGCGGATTTCCAAGGAATGCGCCCGAAAGCCCAACAAGAAAATTTGTAGGAAAGGAGGTAGGTAGCGAGCCGGCGGGGAGGGAGAGAGAGAGAGAGGGAGGGCTGCCTGCCCACCTGCCCTTGCCCCCGAGGACCCAGCCTTCCTTCAAGTAGCCCAGGCTCAGGGGGCGGTCGGTGAGCAAGCCTAAGCTCCACCTTAGCCAAGGGCCCTGGCTGCTCGTCAGGGAGGATTCGGTGGCCTAAGGCAGGTGCAGGGCAGAAGCTGCAGCAACCCCATTTCTTCCGTTCTTCCCAGCCCCGGATTCCACACTAACATATATGCCAAAGACAGAGCCAGTGGTTCTCTCTTGAGCCACCTGCGGGGGGGTGGGGGGTGGGTGGATCTCTAGGCAGCCAGGATGGAGCCAGAGCCTCTGTCCTCTTCCTGGCAGGGGGAGCCACCAGCTCATCCCTCCGTGCTCTTCCCTGGGTGAGAAGTCTAGACTCAACTCTCTGGCCCTGAAGTCATCCTGCCAACCGCCCCCACCCTCTCTGGGCGGAGCATAGCTGTGTAACCCCCCCCCCCCCCCCCGCCCCTGCCCCGGCTAGTCCGGTGGCAGACCTTGGGGGTCTCTGGGAACCACGGACTCTAAAGGAGGCACGAGATCCTGAATTTTGCATTTACCCTCTTGCTGGGAGGAATGTGCTCCCCCTGTAGAAATAATTCTTCCTATCCGAATAGCGCACGTCATGTTTTTCTGCAAAGCGCTTTCATACTTAGCTCGTAAAATCCTCCCCATGTCTCTGGAAGCTTGTAAGGCAGGAATCAGTTTCCCAATTTTACCGATGAGGAAACAGGCCCAGGGGAGTGACTTGCTGCTGCTCGAGGCCCTGTCGCTGGTCTGTGGCAGAGCTGGGACCCAAACCCGGGTCTCTTGACCCTCAGGGCCATGTTCTTTCCACTGTAGCGCGCGCACGCGAGGCAGCTCCCATCTGGTCATTCCCACCTCCCCGACTCTGAAAACAATGGTGAAACGTGGATGGGCTGGGCCAAATTGGAAACAGCAACAGCTTAAGGAACAGGTGGAAAATCACAGCCTGATCCCCACAAGCTTTTGGCAAGCTTGGCGTTTGTTTTCCTTTGAAATCCTAGGGCAGGGTTTCCCCCCCCCCCCCCCCCCCCCCAGCACCCTACCCCAGTGGGGCTGTCAGGATTCCTGGGCCGGGATGCTCCCTGCTGAGCAGGAATCTCTGGGGGCAGATTCCGGGAATCCACATGTTGAGCGTGTGTGCGCACACGCGCTGAGTGCTCTTGACGCACCCTGGAGCGCTGAGTGGGGCCTGCGGCTCTAGGGACAGTGTTCCGCCACATCCCCACACCCAGCCCAGAACCTCGCATGCAGTAGGCGATCAGCAAGCACTTTTTCCGCACAAGTGAAGAAGCACTGTGGCATTGCAAAAAGAGTGCTGGGCTGGGAGCCACAAAGCCAGGCTGAGCCCCAGCTCTCCTGCTAACTCACAGTGAGACTTTAGGCAAGTCTTTTCCTGGAGGGACCTCTGCTTCCGCCTCCGGAGGTGGTAGGGGGACCATTCAGGCCTTAACATTCCACTATCCTGTGAATGAATTCAGGAAGAGGGTCTCTTAAACCTGCTCCGGTGGGTTACTTGCTTGGGTTGAGGGGGAGGGTGGGGGGCGGGGGAGAGAGGATGATGTGAATGTTAACCGTTAACCATTTCCTAGGAGGAATGATCTCCCCAGGGTGCCAGTGAGAGCCCAGGGCCATCCAGTCCTGAGAGTTTGGCTAGAGAGCTGACTGGAAGCTCCAGTCGAGGGCAAACATTTCCCCATCAGGACCGTTGACTGTGGGCAAGGCCATGGGCTAGGCGCTGTTGGGCTGTGGAGGGCTAGGAGGTAGGGGCAAGATTTAGACGTAACCAAAGGCTTCATCACTACTCTGATGAAGCTTCTATCCTAGGATTGAAACCCAGCCGGTTCAGCTAAGCCCCACAGGCCAAGCTGGGAAGTGAGTTCCAGACAGCGTGGGGGAGGGCATTTGGTCATTTCGCTGCTCAAATTAGTTCCCTATCCAGGGCCTGCTGGCCATTTGGAACAGAATTTAGAGACCCTACTTCTTGGGGGAGAGACATCCGCAGAGGTCGTTAGGCTTGTGGTGTGCATAGTGTAGGCAGGACTGGCCCGGCTGGGACCCTGCGGCAGCCCAGTGTTGGGACAGGGGGATGATTGGTCGAGCTGGCCTGGGTGACAGGCATGACAAGGAGCTGTTCTGCAACTGCTAAGCTGAAGGAGCGAAGGCGTCTGTGCAGAGAGCGGGCTAGGACCAGGCAGCCACCCCAGGGACGCTTCTGGCGGGCGGGGGTTTGGGGGCGGGCAGGGACAATAGGGCCCCACCTTCTAAGTCCGTCCCCATTGGAAGTGAGGGAT